>NW_009648955.1:6597886-6660974 GCF_000708025.1 Charadrius vociferus
CACCAGTCTTTTGAAGAGATGATGTATGATCATTTTTAGAACAGCAGCAACAACAATAACAAATCAGACTTTTATTCTGGAGTGTTGTTATAAACATTCCTTTTTTTTCAGTTGAAATATTTAATAATTTGTTGTCAGTTGCAAAATTGTTTCACATGAGGCTTTTTAAAGACCTTTCTGAAAACTAGTTTAAGGCTTTCTGAAATGGCTGTAATTTTTCTGTTCAAAAATGCAATTCACTTATCTTGTGTTACATTGAAGAAAAAATATAAGCTGAAACCTCAGAATGATCTATTTTAGATAAACAAATATATTGCTTACTATTAATATTTTTCTTCTGGCTTCCCAGGATATTTTTTCTAATCCAAAATGTAGTTCCTCTCTTCTTCTGTTTGGTATTACAAACAATGAAAACATAGGTATTCATGAATGCTTTTTTCTCTCAGAAACGGAAATTCTGTTCTTGCTCTACCACAGACTTCAGATGTATAATTCTGAAAGGCCTGCAGAATTCCTTCGATGTTAATGGATGTAATAACGATGGCCTTTGGTAGTCAAAAAAGAAAAAAAAATGTAGAAAAAGTAAAGGTGAATGTTTTTAGATTTTTTTCCCTCATTGTTATTTTATAAAACACATCACCAAAACACCTTGTTTAAAAAATAGAGTATTTTAATCTAGAGTCTTTCTCCCTTGAGAAAAGTTTTTATGAATTAAAAAAGAACAGTTCTTAATTTGTTACATGATTTGCCAAGTAGGAACATTGAAATAGTGTGCCAAATGTCCAACACTCAAATGTCTTCATAGTAAAAGTGGGTTCAGATGGAAACAGCTGCTGCAGGAGCAGGCAGTTTGTGTACCACATCCTCTTTGCCCTTTCCATCTTACCTTCTGACTTGCGCATAGAACCATTTGAGGCTCATTGAGGCTTTCCTGTTATCCAGAGACAGGGATCAATGTTACAGAAGGGTCTCACTAATTTAGTCTAGACTAAATTAGACTTTAAAAAGTCTAGTAGTCTCAAGGAATGGCCTCTTCCAAAACTGTTTGCAGGTTAATGTTTTCTCTGTTTCCTTTACTAAATTGTTAATAAACCCAAGTTTTTTTTATAACAGATAGTAATTTATTGAGGTAACCGTATTTCATTAGTAGATGAAGATCTTTGTATTGTTCGCATTTAATTTTAAGTTAGTACAGTATAAGAAATTGTTTTGAGTGAAACAAATATATGACTACAGGACACTGTTCATAAGGTAGTAATATGACTAATAATTAAGAATAGTGACAAAAAGCTTAAAATAAAAGAGAACTGCCAAAGTAGTTGACATTGTCCTGGCTATTCTTTTTCCTCATGTATGTGAAGTTAGAATACATTCTTGAATACATTTTAGTATACAATTATCTTTGTCTTATATTTTCAGTGAAATGTTTAAAAACAGAAAATAAATAAAATAATAGGAACAGCAATATTTGCCACTGGAAATCTCTGGAAACAGAAATAGAGCTCTGAGATAGAAAATCCCTGATGACTTTGAGTTATGCCATTAATTCTGCCATTAATATTGGATCATCATTAGCATGGAGTCAACTTCTAAAGAAACATTGAAATTTTTTCCAGAACAAGTTCTTGAGTGCTGTTTAAAGAGCTGCCGGTTTAAGCTTATAAAGTCCTGGTTGTAGTATATTTTCTCCACTGAGCTCATGCTGTGTCTAGTCACCTTTGAACAATGCCTGATACTGTAATTCTCGAGACTGTAAATAGCAAATCAATGCAAAGCACTTTTCTGTTTCTGTTTTTGTTTTAATCAATTTAAGCTTCGGTGAGAATCACGGGTAACATTTCCCAGAATAGGTTTCTTGGTCAGATCAAAGTTGCTGTTCTCAAAGAAAATAAGACTTGCTCTACTGGATTTGACCACACATCTATTGGTTCTTGCCTTGGGCAGCAGATTCATAGTTCAGAGAAAAATGAAACCCTTAAAGTACATTTTGCCAGTTGAGAAAAGGTGAAAAAGCCGAAAACAATTTGGAAAGGCAGTGCAAAAATTTTAATTTGCCAGACCTACACTTGAAGACTAATGAATTTTATATCAACTCAGTTCACAAAGCTACACATTTTACATCATTAAAATCAATAACAAATATTTCAAAAAATCTTTTCTGTCAAACTATGATCCATAGTATATATAGCGTCTGTGACTTGGTGAAATATCAAATCCATGGATTAAATATATGCATTTGAAAGTGATATTTGATCCCCGTTTGAAGTGTACAGCTCTTTAATTGGGTATCAACTTGTTTTCATCTTCAGCACAAGTTCTACCCTACTAGGCAACTGAACCCTCCTTTCCTATAAGGAATGCACATTACATTCATTGCAGTCAAAATTATACACACCCTGATGAATGCAGCAGAGTGCTGAGAAAAAGTCATAAGGGATAACTCATCACTTTTCTATCCAAATGATTGAACTGAACATGAAGGCTTTTCCACAAAGGAACAGATAAAAGGAAAAAAAAATATTTAAATTTTCAAGTGCAGAATAACACTAAATAAACAAAATAAACAAAAATTAGAAAGTGCAGACAAAACCTCAACATCTGAAAGTCAGATATTTCATCTTTTGTCCTTCTTATACTGAAATTGCTTTGCTATAAATAAATAAAGAAGTAGACATATTTTTTGTTCCTCACTACAAAGCTGTTTATATCCAAGATCAAATTTTCTATCTGCTGAAATGGATAAAGAGAAGGTTCATTATCACATCAGCTCTGACAAAATAAACTTTTCTACAAACTAATGCTACTACAATTTAGAAGTCTTCTTGCTGATGTAACAGTCTGCCAGGATTTGATTAGCAGCAGCAAGGGCTGGGTTCAATTTCAAGGGGTCACATCAAATTGAGCCCCCATCTAAAAACCTGAGAAAATTAAATTAAACTGTCTGGGTGCTCAGTGAGCTGTACTTCTCCACTCTCAAATGATGAATCAACTGGCTTAATGAAACAGTAAGATGTTGAAGCGAATGAAAAAAGAGGAAAACAGACATATAAACAGCACAGAAGACAATAGCTGGCTCTCTTTGCTAAAGAAGAGATAGCACTCTCTTTTGTTGATGAGAGAACTATTGCGGTAGCTGGTGTTCTTGTAATTTTTTTTTTTTTCTATAACACCCAAATATTTACTGAATTTGCAAAATTTGGTGGCTGTGTCACCTATTCTGGTAGGTAGCCAGACCTCAGCTAGGATCCAACTGCCTCAGCCCTGAGAGCTTTACACTAGCCGCTCCTGTGGCCTAGGGAGCTGCTTTTCTTCTGCAGTGCTTTCTGCTCTTTACCAGGAGGACATGTAGTACACAGAATGTGGTGCCTTCATAAGCCATCTGAAACTAACAGTCTGGCAACTAGAACACTTTTCAGGAAGATTGGGGAAGCAGATTTGAAACTTTGTAGGCAGAAGGAGAGATCAAACTCAGGTCTCCCATGTTCAGGGTATTTGTTGATGCTATGCAGTCGTCAACTGTGCAAAAGAAGTAGTCACTTCCTACGTACACAGGTTTAAAAGAAGTGAGGAAAGAACTCCACTGGGGAAATTTTTGGACTATGGCCAACAGAATCAGCAAAGGAAGGTTCTCCTTTGCCCTGAGTAACGCAGCCAGGCACTCCTTTCAGCCTTTTGCGCTAACCAGCTTTCAGGAGATTGTAGTGATCTCCTCACTGTGATGGTTCTTAAGATCCCCAGTATAAGGCACCAAACTTTCATCAGGCATCACCCAAGTAACAAAATCATCTAGTGCAGAGTCTAGATGCCACCCTGAGTGCCAGAAAAGGGGCTTACATTGCAAAGACTAGCATGAAGCCCCTTTGTAGAACTAACCTTCGGTTCATTTCATTTATGGATCCCTGCTAATCCAAAATCCTAAAAAAGAGCTTCTAATCCGCTCAGTCAGTAGTGTATCAGACTCTTTCATCTGAAGACATTGAACTCCATAGGCAATTACTAACCCAGGGAGCTATTTATCAATGAAGATATGAAACGTTAATGAACAATGTATGTCAAATGGCCATTTGAAATCAGTAGGTCACTGTGAAAAAAAGAGCTCCCAGCCCACACCTCTAAAGAAAAGAAAACCAATGCACCCTGAGTGATTCTGGTAACTAATCAAATATATCTCACATGCCATAGTAAGGCCTATAGCGAGATGTCTATTTAATAAGGCCACACATTGAAAGGTAATATCAACTTTATCCTAGATGGCAGCAGTATTTATCAAAGCCAACGTCTGCAGAGTCAGAAGCTACTTTTATTCTGCAAAAGCAATTATTCATTTATTCATTTGGGTCCTGACTATATTTTATCACTAACACATTTGGCTGCATGCAATGCGATAGTTACATCTAAACCATTCTGAAGTGCTGGCAAAGAATTCCCAACTATTCATGCTTCTTTAAAGCATTGCCTAACCTTACCATACCTTCAAAATTTTAATGATAAATATGATAGTGTTATTAGAAATATAACAAAAAGAATCCAACCTGTGGCACGTTCAGAAAAATAAGTGTCTCACTCTTTGGACTGTTTGATACCGGTTACCTCTGTGACCTCTAGATAAATGAAGCTTTTTGTCAGGGTAGTAAGGCCTGCCACTGGTAAGGGAAATTTTAATTTATATGAAATAGGCCAAATAAATATTTTTACTATCTTAATTCTATATGCCTTTTTTATCAGATTGAAATATGAGTTTCTTTTTTTTTTTTTTAACTAGCCACTCAGGGAGTGAGACATCTAGCTACAGATGTCTGGACTATAGGTTTTTACATATAAGCTAAAATTCCTTGACTTCTTTTATGGTCACTGAAAGGACGCAATGAAAAAGAGCGTTTCTATTGGGTGTGGTTCTTTTCATCCTAAAGAAGACACCTACAGGATGATAGGTTAATCACTTCTGAAAATGTGATGTTATCGAGGAGGAACATGTGCAAAATCCTTTCCTTAGGTAGGACTAAACAGAAAAGAGGGTAAGGAACCACTGTATAGACACATATCTATAGAAAAAGTATAGGAATTAAAATTGTTTTAGTACTCAGCCCCAATTCAAATTTTCAAGAAAACTGCAAGAAAACAAAATGCTTTCTCTTTGAAGCCTAGGATAAGAAGGGGCTTTCCTAACATCTTTGTGATAGTAAAGAATTAAAAAGACTAGCATTTGTAGGAGGTGCAATAGAACACGAACACTCACCTATGGGGATTCACAGTCTGGTCCTTAAAGTGCTGTGCACGTTGCAGTGAAGATGAAATCTTTAAGAAAGATCAATGGAAAAACAAAAGTCAAAGAGATCTCTACTGAGCATATGAGAATGCTAAGATATCACTTTGTAAATAGGAAACATTTTCAGATAGATGGCAGAAGACATATCTATGACCCTAAAAATACATGTCTAAATTTCAAGTTTGAGTGTGCTATCATCAGAAAAATTTGCTAGAATGTTTTTATGTGGCTAAATAAATTATTCTTCCCTAGGCTGGAAATACAACTATGAATAGTTTGGGGAAAATGAGAAAAAAAAACCCACCAATTTTTAAAAATTGAAGATATGTCCAAATTTCATCTTAAGCAGCTGAATTTTAGCAAACCTATAAGCCAAGAATATATAAGAATAAGAAAGTTTTTATAGTCTTGATAGAAGTGTTTTCAGTGCCATTAATAAAGGGCAATTTTACAGGTCATAGCAATTATGAATTTTATTTCTTTTTAAATTCTTGGGGCATTAAGGTATTTCTCTGTAGATTTATATAAGTACTTTTTAAAGTATGCATCCTAGCTTTGCCACTCTTCCTGTCCCATGGAACTGGAATCAACTCTGGTATAGTGAGGAGTAACTCAGGTGTATGCCCCAATATTGGTTTACAGTGTTATAGCTAGAACTTGATTTGCAGGGAACAAATAAACTGTTGACACCAAAGAGAGAGGGTTAAAAAGAAAAGCCAAGAGGAGAATTTTACACACTTTTAAATAGCTCTAAACAAGTGATGACGTGGGAAACAAGTGAAAAAGTAACAATTTTTTGAATTTTTTAGTGTCAATGAAATTCGGTCTGAGAGTTCATGGGCAATGGAGGAGGTTCTGGAAGAAAGGAAAAGGGTATAGTTTTATCTTAAAAATGCAGAAAAGGAAAGGCCAAGATATTAAAGAACTAGGCAGCTTAATTTAATTCTTCAGAAAACAGGGGGGAAAAATAATTTAAAAAAAAAAAAAAGCGCTTGGATGAAAACATAGCAAGCAATATTAAAAATTAATTTTTTAAGAATAAATCAGGTCAAGCTTATCTACTTGCCTTGCAGGAGAGGGTAACAGGCCTTGTAAATAGAAGAGAAGAAGTAAATATATATATTTTGACTTCAGTAAGGCTTTTGATGCTGCTTTACAAGACATCTCACAAGCTGACTGTGAAAACACAGATCATATAACAGAAAGAAAACTGAGCAGAAACCTGTACTAAGAGAGTGATTATCAATGACTCACTCCTAAAACAGAAGGATGTAGCAAATGCATTTGTTTAGGTCCAGTAGGTCCTGAATAATACAGTATTTCCACTAACAGTCTGGAAAATGGAATCAAGAGCTTGCTAATGACATCTACAGAGAGCACCAGGCTCCGTCTGGCTGTAAGCAGATTGGGGAACAGATTTCAAACTCAAAGTGGCTGTGACACACAGGTTTCACTCCACTGAAGGCAGGTGCAAGCTCTTCCACCTAGGCAAGAGTAATGAACTAAATGATCCTGGGTGGGGAAGAGAGGGCAGACAGACAGACAGACCGACCTGAACCAGAGATGAAAAAGGTGAAAGTAAATTCCGACAAACAAAAGTATAATCCATGAGACATGAGGTAGCTTCTGCTGAAGCTGTTGGGGTTGTTGAAACCTTACCAGTTCACAGAAGGCATTGGCTTATTAGAAAAAGATCCAGAGAGTATGAGAATGACCAGCACTTTCAGAAAAGAGATTTACAAGGACAGATAGAAAGATCTGGAATTGTTTATTTTTTCCATTTTAGATAAAATTTCTGACATTCACAGATATGTTTGGTCTTGTAGATGAATAATTTTGGTAGATATGGTGAGGGTATTTCTAATAGCACAAACTGTTGCAATTATTGTATTAACCTTTCCTCTTTTTCTTTTGAATATAATTCTTTTTAATTGTGCAAAATATGTGACTATTCTGTTACAAAAGATTGAAACAAAGATGGCAAGCAAAAATAACTGAGGTATATTTGCATATCTCATAACTGTTAAGTATGACTTTTTTGACAGTCTGAGATTCACAATGTTGGGAAAGGCATTCATTTCACTTCTTAGAATACAGGGCCAAGTTCTTTGGTTAGTATAAACTCTTGTAGCTCCATTGCCTTAACTTAGTAAGAAAACCAAGGTAAATAACAATTTTTCCCTCCTTAATGTTCCTTGCTTGTCAGTTGAATGAATAAGTACTCTTCAGGTAACACAGCATGAGGAAAAGCTTTATATAATTAAGATCGTTGTATGCTTTTTTTTTTTATAGAGAACAATATAAAATCAAGGATACTTGGGTAAGCACACAGAAGCAACCACTGAACTATATTTGGGATCTGGTAGCTTAGAAGAATGTGATGACATATCGTCCTGAGCAAGGAATTTCCAAATGAACACCACTAAAGTGGGATAAATAATGTCTGGTCCTATAGGACCTAGAGACGGGAACAGAAGCATTGGGGACAGGACTTTTTTACCTCGTACAGAACCCCTGAGGATCTTGGCTCTTTCATCTATACTTTAGCGGTTTTGTCATGCCAATAAAATGTTATCACTTCAGTTGAACTGAGCCATGGACTTTGCCTTCCACAAAGGAGTAGAGAAGTAGAATGTTTACATAGACACCCAGTATGCTACTGGAACCCAGCTGTGCTAGATATTTCCTAAATATTATGGAACAACTGGAATTTGAGGCAGAAGCACTAGGCCTTCTGTTATTAAGATCTGGTTGCAGTTCCTTTGCAATGGATTATTTCCTCTGACAATGTTTCAGCTGTGGGAAGAGAACGTGGCGGATAGTGTGTATATATTGCCTGTGTCAGGAATAGTGTGGTAAGCAGGACTAGGGAAGCGATCATCCCCCCGTACTCAGCACTGGTGAGGCCCCACCTCGAGTACTGTGTTCAGTTTTGGGCCCCTCACTACAAGAAAGACATTGAGGTGTTGGAGCATGTCCAGACAAGGGCTACAAAGCTGGTGAGGGGTCTGGAGGACAAGCCTTATGAGGAATGACTGAGAGAATGGGGGTTGTTTAGGCTGGAGAAGAGGAGGTTGAGGGGAGACTTTATCACCCTCTACAACTACCTGAAAGGAGGTTGTAAAGAGGTGGGGGCTGACCTCTTCTCCCTGGTGACAAGTGATAGGATGAGAGGAAATGGATTCAAGTTATGTCAGGGAAGGTTTAGATTGGATATTAGGAAACATTTTTTTTCACTGAAAGGGTTATTAAACATTGGAATAGGCTGCCCAGGGAGGTGGTGGATTCGCCATCCCTGGAGGTGTTTAAAAAAAGGGTAGATGTGGTACTTAGGGACATGGTTTAGAGATGGTTTTGTCAGGGTAGGTTGATGGTTGGACTTGATGATCTTAAAGGTCCCTTCCAACCTTAGCAATTCTATGATTCTATTCCCAGAAAGACATTCATTTCCAAGATCTGGGCCTGTGCACCCACATATATTCTTAGAATGAGAAAAGATATGCACTGACCCTTCCTGTTCTATTTTCTGTACCTAAGGGTCCACAGGAAGAGATGCAGACTGGACAAGGGTGGCATTCAGAATTGATGCCTGATCTGGGGCTAAGGATGTGTTGTGACAGAGTCCTGCAGGACTAGCTCCATTTAAGTTTGCTTCCCCAAGATGACTTAAAAAAAGTCATATTTATTTTCTTAGTGGAAAACTATGGTTACAACTGTACAACTTGAGGAAAAAAAAACTTATAATCTGTTAGCTATTTATGTATCTATCTCCCTTATTTCCATAAGATTATAAAATTCTCAAGAGATAGAGAACAAATGCTATTGTCATACGGCATCAAAATACTCAGAATTCAATACAGTAAATCTTAATGGGTGTGAAAAACATGGAACTTTGTAGCAGAGTAGAATATATGGTAAAGTTAGCACTCCCATGTTTTTTAATGCATAACCTATCTCCCACTTTGTGCTGTGCAGATGATTTTTCAAAATAAGTGATTGTGGCTTCCTCTGCATGAACTAAATTAATCCTCCTAATCTGATGGTTGTTCTGATCCTGTGAGGAGAGGACTAGATTAATAAAATCACTCCTTCAGTGTTTCCCTGTTATTCATGCAATCCAGCTGACTGATTTTAGGGATCAAACAAGTGAAAACACAGGGCTCTGAATAAATACAACTGATTGTTTCTCTGAAAGTCCTTTGTTGTCTGTTAAATTCCTCACTGATTCTTACAATTAGCACCCAACCAGGTGCAAGAATCACTGTGATTTCTGTTTTTCTGTTATATCCTATTCATGAAGACTATCACTCACATAAATTTGACTTCTTTGGAAATGGTTCCTTGGTCAAGATATCCATGATCCACACCACCAACACATTGTAGAAGATCAATCTTTACTAATGGAAATGTGGAGATAATTAACTGATTATTCATGACCTGCTTCAGTGAGGACTTTGCTGACACATTTCTCCGCTAAGTGAATGGATTCATGGTTCATTTGGATGAGACATGTAACTCCATCCTTATTAAACTGATTTGCTTCTGTCTGCCTCCCCTTTCTTCATGAATTCACATATACTTTTAAATTTTAAATTCTCTTTCCCACTCCCCTTCTCTCTCTGTTCATCAGACAGATTCCCCCTCTTCTTTCTCTTCATCTTCCTCACCACTGTCCATTTATATCTAAATTTAACATTATCCCTGGACCCTTGTATTCTTGTAATATTTCCCATAAAATTTATATTTTCTGCATCTCCGACTCACTACCCGCATCTTTCCCTGTTAATTGTTCCATTTCTTTACCTCCCACTCTTCCACTTTTTGCTCCATGGCTCTATTCATACCTATGTTTCTTCATCTCTCTCTAGAATAATTTAGCTGCACAAACATTTGACACAACCTGCCATTTCATATTTTCTCCAGTGACCAGGTTCTCAGTTCAGTTCCTGACTCTCCGTATGATTCTTGAACATGCCCTGCCCCCAGCTCAAAAGTGGAAAAACACACTCCTTATATGTGTATACCATACCCAGCTTTCATGCTCATAGTTCCTCTGTCCTTTATGCATTATTCTGTACCAGTCCATACTCTCTCTTCTTTCCACATGTTTCTCCTTTCTTGGTTGCACAAAACTTTCTAGATGCCTTCTTCAGTTTTTGTGCTACCTAACTTCCTTCTTTTTTTTTTTTTTTTTTTGGCCAAAAATATTATCCCCTTGTTGTCAGAGAATTAATATTGTCAGACAGTTCAGGTATTCACCAGCTTTTTTTACCTTCGGCAGTAGATCAGTGCCTCTGCTCTCCAAAAGGTCTAAATGTTTCATCCTATTTTTGTTATTCTTATGTTTACTCCTGTGTCTTGGTTTCCAAGACATTTAGCACCTCAGCTCTTCATATCTCTGCTTATTTGTCTTTTAGCCCCATTTCCCACCTTATTGCTTCCAGACTAACTGTAGGAGTTCTCTGTTGTATTGATATATATCATCTTCCTCTCTCACTTGTGTAGACCAATTTTAAATTCTTCCATCATCATCTCCTGTGAGCTGTTCTTTGCACTCCTTTTGCTATCACAGATTGCATTTCCTTGGCTCCTAGCTCTAGTTAACTGAAACTACATAACAATTTCTGTGTATTAAATCCTAACTACTTTTCTCACTACATTTAATTTTTTTCCATATCTTTATCCAATTAACAACCTGCTAATTAGAAGATTTTGGCATCAGCTTAAGCTTCTAAAATGCTGTTAAATATGAAACACTCATATCTTCTTACTTGAGTTTCAATCCTCAGAAACCTTTAGCTTTCTAGGTGCTCTCTAATATATTCACATTACTTCTATAAGAATAAATTATGCAAAATAGCAGTGAATACTGCTAGTTACAAAGATCAGTCATCCCTAGTGATTGTCCACAAGCACATATTTATTGACTGCTCAAGCTGTAGCCACTTTACTTGGGCTGTAACATAAGAAAGACATTGTCCGACATCTGAGTTGGCATCACTATGGCATATGTAAAATAATATCATTTTCATCATAATGGGAAGTATGTATATGTTCTGCATAGATGGCTCATTCTGCTTATTATATATGTTTATTATATATTTGCTTATAAACCTATAATAATTGAAGAAAAAGAAATACCTCTAGAGAAGATGTAGAACAACTGAGTGAGTCTAAACTCTGAATCACCTATTAAATTAGATTCCTAAAATTAGTTTGGGTAAGCACTATGAACAAGGTTTCCAGAAGATAATTGTACTTGTGAACATTCAGGAAAGAATATTTAAAAAACCTGCAGAGAGAATCATAATTAGAAACTTACTAGATCTGATTTGCTGGAAAAATAGATGCTACTAAAAAAGACATCTCTTGTCTTAGGACATCCTGATCCTAGTGATAGATGTCAAAAAATTAAAGTAAAAGCAGTCTTCATACTTGCCTTCTCTAATACCCCTTGAGTGAAAATATCAAACTAAGTATTTAATGCTATCAAAGTTCATGAGTTTAAGAAATCTTAATTAATGTCAGCAGAAAACTTTCCAACAGAAAAATGTCACCACTTTCATTCATCCCTCTTGAATTGATCTCACTCTCATACAGGAAATGTCAGAATATCTAAATATAAATGTACAAATATTGAGTTTTCGGGGTGGCTTTTTTTGATCCTGCACCTAATGAAGGTGAATGACAGTGAGTTCATGAGTCCTAAGCAAACCTAGAGGGGCTTTCTCATCTCTGATGTGTAACTTGGTGAAGTTCTAATGTTTACAAAATGTATCAGATGGATAATGTTCTCTCATGAACTCCAATGTATTAAAGAATGGCAAGTCTTCCAAATTTTATGATACCTTAATGATACTTTTAATATGAGTGCTGAATAAAGATGTCATTAATAAATACATATCCAATGTTATTAGTAGTAAACAGTTTTGCAAAATATGATACCGATGTCTAATCAGCACTTCAAAAAACAATGGATGTGTTTAAAGTTGAAATAAAACTGACATTATTTTTCTCCAAAAGATGATGAACATTTGACCTTTAATTATTTTGCTAAATAATTTCCATTCATGTACCGCCTCACGAAGAAACAGTGTCTGATGAGAAAAACTACAGTTTCCTGAAATTTACTTAGACATACTAAGAAAGCTAAACCTACTTAGGATTCAAAGATAAACTGGCAACTCTCACAGCAAAACTCACAGCTTCATGATTTTTTTGGCATTTGATATAAAACTTTCCTTCTGCAGACAACTGCTCAGGTCAGGACCCCTTAAAAAGCGTTTCTGACCTTGAGGCTGCAGAGCAGAGCTGAAGACCAGAAGGCCTGGATGTACCTTAAAGATTCAAAATTAGAAAGTCAGGGCAAAGGATCCTGAATTTATTTGGTCTTTATCATTCTAAGCTTATCCTCTCTGACTGGTGTTAACACAGCATATCTATGTCCCCTAAAGCATAACCACTGACAGTGACACTGTGTCTGGCTGCATGGCTTCAATCTTGAATCTGGACACGTACAGGCAGACTTTGAACTGGACTAAATGCCTGCTTGAGAATTTGAGGGAAATAACACTTCCAGTTAAACACTGCAGGAAGGAAGGTAGGGACGTGCTCCGTGTGAACAGAGGAGTGCTCTGGGTAGGGAATGGCAAAAGCCTTACCTTTTGCACTCGTTGCCCAACAGAGTTGTCTGTGTTGACCAGGCTCTGGGAATGCACTGGTGGGATTTAATAGTCCAATAACCTTTAAAAGGAATTCTTTCTTTAAAGAACACTTTTCTTTCCCTGAAATTGTGACCTTCTGGTTACTGTGCAGGCAACCACAATGATTAGGGAGCGGGGGGGTTGATAAATATTATATTATTATTTAAATTCTGACAGTTTGTGCTTTGTTTTCAAATATTATCATGCTTTATTTGATGTCTTTCAGACACACTTGGTATAGAGATATTATGAAAAAGAAAAAAAATTTAGTCTGAGTGAAATGTGCTTTGGAAAGCTACGCTGACATGCATAGTATTAATGTTTAGAAATTACTCTTATTTGAATAGACTGCCTAGATATTACATCAGTAAAAAGTAACACTGAGAGACAAAAGGACTCTACCAAGTTTCAGAAGAAAAACTGCAAGCAATCTGTTTCCCAAGACAAACAATTGGACACATAGATATTAATTAGCTGTGCAACTATTTCTGTGTATTTTTCCTAAACTGTTGTCTTAACATTTCCTAAAGGAATCATACTGAGGATCTACAAAGTTTGTAGATCATTTATTTTTGAGAAGTTGTTCTATGAGTCAGTAAAATGTTACTGAAGTTCTTTGCGTTCAGTATCACACTGTTATAAATGGTCACAGTCTGTATGTCTTTAAAATTATGGGGATGGTCTTCCTCATTCACAGTCTTTCTTATTCAATCTCTTACAGTCTCTTTTTTTGTATATATTTGCATAGGTATTACATGCACGTATATGTATGCATGTGCATATACATGTATTTGTGCATTGATACCATGGCAACTCTCAGTATCAATAAAGGCTGGGGGATGAAGGGATTGAGAGCAGCCCTGTGAAGGAAGACTTGGGGACACTGGTGGATGAAAAACTGGACATGAGCCAACTATGTGCACTCACAGCCCAGAAAGCCAATGGTACTCTGGGCTGCATCAAAAGAAGCATCGCTAGCAGGGCGAGGGAGGTGATTCTGCCCCTCTACTGTGCTCTGGTGAGACCCCACCTGGAGTACTTCTAGCTCAGGAGCCCTCACCACAGGAAAGACATGAACCTGTTGGAGCGGGTCCAGAAGAGGGTCATAAAAATGATCAGAGGGCTGGAACACCTCTCCTATGAAGACAGGCTGAGACAGTTGGGATTGTTTAGCCTGGAGAAGTGAAGGCTCCGGGGAGACCTTATAGCATCCTTTCAGTACTTAAAGGGGCCCTACAGGAAAGATGGGGACAAACTTTTTGGCAGAGCCTGTTGTGGTAGAACAAGGGGTAATGTTTTTAAACTAAAAGAGGGTAGATAGATAGAAGGAAGAAAATTTTTTTACAATGAGGATGGTGAAACATTGGGACAGGTTGGCCAGAGAGGTGGTAGATGCTCCATCCCTGTGGAAGCATTCAAGGTCAGGTTGGACCAGGCTCTGGGCACCCTGATATAGTTGAAGATGTCCAAGCTCACTGCAGTGGAGGTGTGACTAGATGACCTTTAGAGGTCCCTTCCGACTCAAACTGTCCTATGATTCTGTGATGCTATGATTCTATGATTCTATGTGTATGTATTGGTATGTGTATGTGAATATATACACATACACGTGTATCATACATATGGAAGACGCTTAATGAGAAGCCCAGACAAGAACAGCAAATATAGAGCACATATATCAAATAATGAAAGAAATCATGCAGCAAATGACAGATACTATCAACGTATAGATGATGTGTTTTATATGAATCCTTTCATCTAATATTTGTAAACTCACAGCAGGCACATCCTCTAGTCTATTGCAGAAAGTTTTATTGATTCACAGAGAAATAGCAAATTCTACCTGCGGCAGCAGTTCTTCCAAAATGTTGTTGGTTTCAGAAGAAAATAAAGAAAATCTCATTGTTAGATATGATTTGTGATACAATTCCTCTCATGTGCTGAGTATTAAGGTCTTTTAATGGAAGATCCTTACTGTCCACACTTCTTCTTGTAACAAAATCAGTCTTGAAAATTTGAGATTTCACAGTCCATTAACCTGCTGACAGGATTTCTTTCAGAAATGAACTTTGCATTGTATGAGAAGTTAGCTGTGATACCAGAAGACAGAAAAGATAAAAACCCCACCCAAAACAACAAAAAATAAGGCCCATGACACGATTCTTATCAAAGTCCATGCTATTAAAGAAATGAAATTGCAGCTATACAAAGCTGAAGATACCGATTATGTGTAATGATGCAGAATCAGGTTACATCAGCATTGAGTATCAGGCAGTTCGCATTCCATTTTACCTGCATTTGCAGAAAGTTGAGCCAGTGTCAACTCTCACTTAGGAAGCAGTTGATCACAGTGTTACAGAAAATCAAACTGACAGTTAAGAGGAAGCAAAAGGTTCTGGGTCATGTCTCTGCTGGGTTTTAATTCGTTCTCATTAGGAACAATAATATAACAGAGTGCGTGTTAGATTCTGAAACTGAAAAGCATGCATATGTATGGAAGATGTTTAAATTGTTTGTCTGGATATAGGCAAAACAACTAAAAGAATTTCTGAATTAATTTCAGTAAGAAATGTGTGCCTTTGTCTGTTCAAGCTGAGTCACTTTAGCATTAGGTAAGGTATTGTCTGGACTAGGTGAAAAAGGCACGATAATACTATCAGGTGTGCTGTCTCTTTTAATTGCGTTCATTTCAGAGGGAGCAATAAACATTAGGATGCTTTAATTCAGTTCATTTCAATAGGACCAATAAACATTAGAGGCCTTTTAGTTCCCCTTTCTGAAGCATCCCACTTGACTAATTTTGGTCTAATTCAAACAGGAAAGACAGGATACAAGATTAATTTAACTCTTTGCCTGGCAAACCATTCATTTTGAAGTTGTGCCCTCAAAAGAAAACGTTAATTACAGTAATAAAAAAATAATATTAATTGCCTTTCTAGATCTGACACTCTAGCACCAAAGGTTCCTGTCAGTGTAGGCTGAACTCACTGAAAGAATGCAGCACACAGCGACACTTCCTTAGGTATTTAAGTGACCCGTTTCATAGACCATAAAATATTCTGCACATCCATAGATCGGATTCAAGACTGCATGCATGTTAAAATTAGCACTTTCATATGGGCTGTACAAAGAAGTCGTGATAAAACAGATTACACAATGTCTGATACTGAGATGATCTATTCTGAAAATATGAGATTTTTCTTCCTATTCTGTCCTTAGGCACTTGTAGTGGGTTGACCCTGGCCAGCAGCTAAGCACCCACAAACCCACTCACTCACTCTCCACCCCCACTGGGACAGGTGAGAGAATCAGAAGAGCAAAAGTGAGAAAATTTGTGGGTTGAGGTAAAGAGTTTAATAAGTGAAGCAAAGAGATTAAAAAAAAAACAACAAGTGATGCAGAGACAATCATTCACCGCCTCCCACAGGCAGACCGATGCCCAGTCAGTCTCATAGCAACCGCAACCTTGGAAGACATCCCCCACTCCCACCTCAGTTTTTACCCACTCACTCACTCTCCACCCCCACTGGGACAGGTGAGAGAATCAGAAGAGCAAAAGTGAGAAAATTTGTGGGTTGAGGTAAAGAGTTTAATAAGTGAAGCAAAGAGATTAAAAAAAAACAAGTGATGCAGAGACAATCATTCACCGCCTCCCACAGGCAGACCGATGCCCAGTCAGTCTCATAGCAACCGCAACCTTGGAAGACATCCCCCACTCCCACCTCAGTTTTTAGTTCTGAGCATGATGCTATATGATATGGAATAGCCCTTTGGACAATTTGCATCAGTTGTCCTGACTGTGTCACCTCCCAGCTTCTCTCCCACTCCAGCCTGTTTGTTGAGGGGGCAGAGTGAGAAAAACAGAAAGCCTTGAGTCTGTGCAAGCACCGAATAGCACCCACACAACACTGGTAAGGCCACACCTGGAGCACTGTGTCCAGTGCTGGGTTCCCCAGTACAAGAGAGACGTGGAGATACTGGAGAGAATCCATCAAAAGGTCGCTATGATGATTAAGGGACTGGAGCATCTCTTTTATGAGGAAAGGCTGAGAGAGCTGGGACTGTTCAGCCCGGAGAAGAGAAGGCTCAGGGAGATTTTATCAATGTACAGAAATACCTGTAGGCAAAGTGTAATGAGGACAGGGCCAGGCTTTTTTCCAGTGGTGCCCAGTGACAGGGAAAGACACAAAGGGCACAAACTGGAACACAGGAGGTTCCCTCTGAACAGGGAAACATTTTGTTACTTGATAGTGATGGAGTACTGCCATAGGTCCCCCAGGACATTGTGGAGTTTCCCTCCATGGAGATATTCAGAAGCTGTCTGGACATGGTCCTGGGCAGCTGTCTGTAGGTGGTCCTGGTTGAGCAGACGAATTGGACCAGATGGCCTACAGAGGTCCCTTCTAACCTCAAACATTCTGTGTTTCTGTGATAGCCAAAATATTGCTGTATTTTCAACTCTATTTTAGCCACAGATCCAAACCACAGCGCTATCTCAGAGGAGCCCCCAATGGGCTGCTAAGAAGAAAGTTAACTCCATTCCAACCAGACACAGTATAATGCTGGAAGAAACTCAATCCAAAGTTACTATTTAGGTACGGAAATCTTAAATTGCAATAGCAAAGTTTATAAGAAGGAGGAAGGAAGGAAGGAAGGAAGGAAGGGAGGAAGGAAGGAAGGAAGGAAGGAAGGAAGGAAGGAAGGAAGGAAGGAAGGAAGGAGGAAAACAAAAGGACTGTTAAGTACTGTAATTAATGAAAAGCTACCTGTTTTAAATGATATAATATTCATCCTGTTAGGAAAAAAATTGTAACACCCCCCCAACAACAAGAAATCGAATCAAACACACCTGATACCTTTTTCCTGATAACTTAATCAACAGTGTGCAAGACTTCTGTTGCTTTAGTTATATGAGGGTAACAGATCCAGAGAAATATAGTAAAATTCTTATAGTTTAAGACAGATTTTCCTTTGTTTTATGTTACTTTTCTTAAAGTCTTTTCCAGGGGACAGAGATATATTATGGACTCATTTTAGCTCCTGTTGAAGTTAATGGTTAACTTTTGGGAATTACAGCAGTACCACAACCTAGTCTGCTATAATTTAAGAGTGTCCTAATATTATTTCTATTGTCAAAAATGCCAAGCAGTTGTCTATCTTTTTATGTAACTGATAGGATATTTCATATTTAACATAATGTATTTAATAGATGTCTGGTAGAGTTAATCTCCTTAAAGTTAATGGGAATGTTCTCATCAGCTTTCCTTGGATCTGGTTTTAATCTTACATCCTTGTATTCCTTATTTTAAGTTCATAGTGCATTAATATTTCTTGGTCAAACACATCTGATCTATTTATCTATCAATTAATTCAATCCATCTGGTCTTTATTAACACAAAACCTCAGCACATCACAATATTATATGAATATTATCTTTAAAATTTTGGGGCCAGAAGACAACCAGGAACAATATTCTGCTTCTACATGTTTTCTCCTAGGTCAGGAATTTTAACCAGTGTTATGGGGAGTTGCAAATGTCTGTATCTGAGAAATGTGGGTTTTTTTCATTTATGTTTGAATCATTTTCATTAACATTTTCAGTCATTTTTCAATATACTTATACATCTTGACTATATTCCTTTAAGAAAATATGTATGCTCTCTCTCATGTTGTGACTGCTGACCTTGACCTTCTGATTTCTAGGCAAATATATGAAATCACATTGGTATATATTACTATATATAACATCTCTAGACAAACATTTTAACTCAAGTAGACTGTGTATCCTTAGGTAGAACAATAAATACCTCAGTATACTGTGATAAACTGTTTAATAAAATAAAATAATAATGAAACCCTTCTTTTCATTCCGGGCTGCTATACTGCCATAGGTTTTATTGGTCTGAAAGGTAGAATTCTTGGCAGAGAAATCATCCCATGGGCCACATAAAGGGCACATGGTATAATTCAGCCTAGTGTAACTATAAATGACCAGAATAGAGTCCGAAAGGTCTGCTCGATTCAATATCTGATTTATGTTTCATGCCACGGTGAGGAGATTTTGGACCTGACCCAGACAGAAGACAAGCTTGATGCTGCAGCTGTAACTGTTCAGGTGAGAGCGGGTACATGGAGCAGGAGCATTTCCCAGTGATTAATTCAGCCAAGACTATTCTTTTCATGGCAAGACATTTATTTTAAAAATTCTTCAGGTAATCATAGGTGCTACACATTTATAAATATGCATGTTATCTGTTATCTTCTGATTGAAAGTGTATTTTTCTTTGGTAACACTTATCTGTGGAATTCCTTGTAAAAGCAAGGGGAAGGTCAAATATGTTGAAAGTGCAGTTAATGACAAACTGCAAATAGGGTAGAATGGAAGGGAATTTTGTCTTTTTACATGCTAGCAGGAGGTATTGCACAAATTATCTGATGTCACTGGATTTGGTTAACAGATTCTCACCTCTTTCTTCAACTGTTCCTGGTTTCAGAGTAAGTTCTCTATGTAGCATCTAAGCACATAAACATGCAGAATATACACTTCATAACATATATAATATAGACCTTAAACAATTCTAACTTATGACAACTACTGATCAGCAATAAATAGAAATATTGATATTTCCTGAAAATCAAAAGTTGGTTTTGACTCACAATGCCTTAGCTACATACCTATGTGTATATATATATATGGACAGAGAGAGCGAAAGAGAGAGAGGTAGAAAATACTTAAAGTAACATCCACCTTTTCCCTACTTTTGACTGATTTTATGGCTGGGTGAACCGAAAAATTCAAACCTTATGGAGAATACAGATTTTTCTAGAAATGACATGTACTTTCTAGAAAGAAACTTTTTAACCCTTAGAAATATACTTTTATTTCTATTCTAGACAGAAAAGTAATATTTTGGAAAGAGAAGTTGCTTATTAAAATTGTCAGAAGAAAAAGTCCTTTTAAAGTAATTCTTTCCTGTGGCAAACATATATTTATTTGAATCATGTATAAACAGTTTCCTTGTAGAAGTATTTAATAGCATACAAAATAACTAAATATTCAGTTCTTGAATTTTCAGCAAATCAGCTTATCTTGACAACAAATATAAGGCATAGAATAACATATTTATCAGTGCTTCGATTAAAGAATAATTGGATTATTTAAATATATGGAAATGCAGTAAGATTGACAAATAATAAGCTGTTTGAAAAGCAGGAAAAACACTTCAACACTTTTTCCTGGAAAGATCAGTTTGGATGGAAATTTTCTGGCAGCCTATTGTGAGCAATGAGATTTTATTGGAAGACACTCCAAAATGATTGCATACTGATGATTATTTTACTTTTTATGTGGTGTTTATTTATGTATTTTAGCAACCCATTTTACTTGCATCTTTCCTTGTACTTGAACATGTAAGTTGTCATGCATTGTAAGGCTTATCTGAAGGGAACTGGAGCTACAAAGCTTGGGTAATTTCTGACTTGTGTATATCAAGTTTAATTCAAGTAGAGAGGATAGACTGGTTTTGTTTAGGTTTTGAGGGGGTTGTTTATTTGTATTTAAGTTTCCCAGACTCCTATTTTTTGTGATGATGGGTTTTCTTAATTAAAAAAGAAAAAAAAAACAAAACCAAAAACCAACCAAAAAACCCCCCACCAAACAAACAACTAAACCAAACCAAAGCTGTTTCTATTCCTCAAATAAGACAAAATTTCTCTAGTTTCCTACAAAGTTTTGTGTATCCTGTCATCCTGAGCTGTTAACTGTATTGTAAAACAATTTGTTCAAACATTTGCCTTGCACAACTCTTTACTATAAAAAGTTCTAAAGCTCATTATTTGATAAGGCTAAGTATGGTATAAAATCTTTATTTTCTTTTCGATGATGATATTTTGCCTGAGAAATTTCAGCTTTTGTTTAGCTATGACAGATGTCTTAAAAATTCCTGTGATTTCTTGATGCTTTTTGAGTCTGTAAACATCAACACAACACAGAATGATCCATTCTACTTACTTCTCTTAATTTGCTTTTCATGGTCATTTCAGTGGAGACTTACCAGTGTATAATGGCAGTGGTCAATGGACCATGCTGGTGTCAAACTTTTGCCTTAGGAGACTGACAACCAGAGGGTTAATTAGCTTTGTCAGACATTTGTGCATTTGCCATTTTTTTAAAGCAGTGAAGAAGAACTAAGAGAATACTATTTAAATTTTGGCAATAAACATACCTAATGGAGTTTTAAATGGTATTTAAATTATGTCTAAGTAGATCTCTAAACTCATTTAGCAAACAAATGACTACAAATGCTTTAGATAAAAAGACTGCTGTATTGGGTAATGATCTTTGAAGGGAAAGTAATACGGGTCAATAGAAAATTCTCTATCATATTAGTTAACAATTTATGGTTTATTTTTTCTTAAATATTTTGAGGGTGTACTGCTTATTGTGTACTTTCTTCATCCAGAAATAGGAGCTGTCGACTTCACAGCAAGAAACTTTGCACTGATGATTATGTTTCTAGCAGGAAAAAAAATATGTACAGGTCTTTTCATAGAATCATAGGATGGGTAGAATTGGAGGTGACTTTAAAGATAATTTAGTTCCAACCCCTCTGCCCTCGCATGGGACACCTTCCACTCGACTAGGTTGCTGAAAGCCCCATCCAACTTGGCTTTGAACACTTGGAGGGATGGAGCATACACCTGGAGGTATGGGGCATTCAGGAGTCTCGTTTCATTAAATGCTTCACTAAAAATAAAAAATTAATAATAATAATTTTGTGGATGGACTCATGCAGCTGGAGACAACATTAACACTTGCCCTGCATAAATGTTTCTGGAAGGAATACAAAACACACTCTTGATTTTGGATGATTGTAGTATTTTGTTTGCACACCTTTCAGAAAAGCAACAGAAATAAGAGCTCAGAAAATTGATTATAGATAATTGATTAAGATGGGAAAATGTGAAGCTTTTTTACCAGTTACGTCCATCTATCTCGACAATACACCAGATATAATTAATTTTATTTAACTTTATCCATCTGGAAATTAGTTATCTAAATATAGTCAATAGAAATCTAACCAACACTCTCACTTAAGTTTAGTATGCAACTCATCTCACCTTAAGAAATGTATATTTGATCAGACAAATTGTACCCTACACTGTTAACAGGTAGAGATTTCTCTCTAGCAGGTATAAAAGAAAGACTGCCTTAAACTTGATGCCTGAGTTCTGGGTGAAGATGAATTTTAACACAAACTATTAGACACAGCAGGGGGAGTCTCTTTGCAGAACAGATAGAAACATTTCACTAGCTCCTTTGTAAGTGCTAATAAAGGCAAAAAGCAAATTAGCTGGTGCACTGGTACACTAGAGAAGAGAATTTAGTAATTAGCACATGGTTCGGTATATCCTTGACTAACAGTTCCAGCAGTGTACAAACAATTTTGCTTAAATAGGAAAAAAAATACCACATCATCACCATTACTACAGTTTCAGAGAATGTATTAAAGTAACATTCACCTTTTCGAAATGTTCCTTTGTCAGATTTGTATCACTTTGTTAGCTTGCTATTTAAAAATATTCAGAGGGAACACCCTTGTCACAGTCCTTAGGAAGGGATGCGTATTTAGGTGGCTCTTTTTTCTTTCTGCCATGTAGTCTTTATAATTGCATCTGCAAACATGGTAACTATGGCTGCAAACAGCAGGTTAAACATTCCAGTCATGACCTTTATTTGTTATCTTCTGGTAAATTTATGGCAATTCACCAGGAAATTTCTGTGTGCACTTTTGCTGTCTCTTACTCTCCTTCTCCTCACACCCCTGCAACCTGCCTGCTGAAAAGGAGCTACAGTAACGTGCCTTCGCACAACCATATAGGCAGTCATTTACACAAACATTGCCATGCATAGACTACCCGGTAGCTGCATATCTCATATTCCTTTCCACTACAAGCCTTTATTTGCAAACACTTAAATAGGTTCTTGTTCAGTTTAACTGGTTACCAGACTAGGAAACTTGCCATGAAAAAGTCAGGTTTATGTTTGTGTTTATATTTATATTTATTGTGAAAAATTAAGTAGGCTGATAATGGTTTCTTGATGATACTTTACTTCATGTTACCTGACATTTAGAAAACAGATGAATATATGTATGATTTTGTGTTTGAAAGCAATTTATTATGAATATAACACTGGCAAAACATAAAAGAGTAGAAAAGAACAAGCAGCAGAACATGTTTGTAAAGGAGCAGAGCGTTCTAGTGCAATAAGTTAGTGGAATTTAATGGAAGTATTCCAGAGGGATCTGTTAAGATTCCTTATGGAGCTGTGATATTTCTACCTCCAGGGGAGCACAGTTTACCCTGTGGGGAGAGGTTGGGTGAGAGCATTGCTATCTACAGCAGACCCCAAGCAGGTGGGTGTAAGTTGCATTGCAGCACGCTGAGGTGAATCATGCCAGTGGCATCAGGACTTCAGTATGAAGTGTTAAGCAAGTGGGAAAATTATGAGCAAAACAGAAGTGACTTGGAAATGCCACATGCTCCTGAGCCAAGGTGAAGTGGGGAATTAAACATTTATTACGGTTTTGTATCACAGAAAGTATGAGCTTCTTATGTAAGAGCTCTGCAGGAGCCATGGCTGAAGAAGAGAAAAGTCTATGCCTGAAGTTTGCCTGGACACAAGATGGAAAGTGAATTTTTTAAGAGGTAACAAAATTTGTGCTGAAAACCCAAAGGAAGAATAATATCTGATTACATTTGAAAACTGCTAACCATGATGTTTGTTGTGAGTGCAGCTTAAAACAGCAAAGTGACATCACAACAAATGTTCCCCAGAGCGCTGAATCTCCCCTTTGCTGTCTGCAGTTGGTGTGATGAACGTGCTGAAAAGCAAGCAGTGAGCCGGGCTGCTAAAGCTGTCTTTGGCTGGAATGCCTGGATGTTTAACTTATGCGTGTTTTTTAAAGTGTGTCAAAATACGTCAAAATATGAAGCACAGCAGTACAGCTCAGCCATATGGGAGTGGTCGTGAAACTGGAAAAGTGGATGTTCTGTTTTTTCCTTTGCAATGGGAATGTTACTCTGCTGTTTTTGTTGTCTACCAGGTCACATACTTTTGCTGCACGGAGTCACCCGTGTTCTCTAGTTTCAGAAGCGGTAGGTAAAACCCTGCCCTTCTGAAAGCAATAGGAGTTTAACTATTGATTTCCGTGGCTTTGTCTAAATTGGTTGACCAAGGAACGCTTCTGCGTGTCAAGTGGAGATGTTTGTGCTGGCTCCATGCTGACCCTTTTTCCCAGCGAGTGAAAGCCAGGAGTGCTACCAGCCCCTCCATTCTTAGCCTTACGTTTTTTAGCAATAAATTCTACATGTGGAGCCATTGCACTCCTTGGCCAGGTCTCTGATTTTCTGCTTGGTCAAGATGTGATCGACAGGGTTAAACTTTTGCCATGGAATTAAATCCTTTAAGTGCAGTCTCATGTCTGTCTGTCTCCAGACACTTGCAATGCACAGACATACTTGCATTGTCTGATTCTACGACTATTTGCTGTGCAATTTTCTAATCTCCTTTTAATCCACACACAGAAAATATGAGAATACGCTACAAGAAGAAAGCCTTCAAACCTAGCCTTCTCCTAGGAAAAGGATTTGAAAAACTGAAACCAAATGCTTTAGGTTTTCTTCCATTTACTGGCATGACAACCACACCTCTGAGATGCTGCATTGCCACTTCTTTTAAATCTGGAACAATGAGCAGCTTTGGCCAGACACCTGACAATACACTGCATACTCCTTTGGCGGAAAGACCCATGCTGTACCTAAAAGCAGGAGTAGCGCAGAGTAGAAAGAATGATGGATAAGTTGGAGGAGATTTTCAGACTTACAAGCCTGAAGGGGAAATGAGAAAAGTCAAACCAGCATTTGTGAAATGATGTAAAGACATTGATGTAAACATGTTTTTCACATCTTTTACAAGGTGCAGGACTGAAAAAATACAGAACTATATTGTAGCTATGATGCTTTGGCCCAGCAGAGGCAACCCAGTATAGGATTTTATTTTTCCAGGTAAAGTGGCCTAGAAAAACTAAGCTTTGGAATCAGGAAAAAGGAAGGTCACAGATTATTAGAGGACTGAGAAAGCATGCATGCCTAGATCCACCTGGAAAAGACTGAATGTGCTGTCCCTAACATATACAGCATATTTTCAAAAGGGACAGAGGGAGTTAAGCAATATTTTTTTTGAAACAAGATTTGCAAAAACTTCTAAAATTTTTCCTCTTAGTGTGAATAAATCATTTTGGTACACTAAATTCCATGATGATCATTATTTATTTTTATTGTTTCCACTCAGAAAAGCTAAATGTATTGGAACAGATTCCTCCTGCTGGGTTTGGCTCCTTTGAATTGTTGGACAGGTCTGAAAAGAAACTGGAAGCTGGCTGCTGTTGCCCATTCAAGATTTCCCCCGAGGTAGGAAGAACGGAAAATCTTGGAAAAGACAACATAGTTGCTTTTACATTTCCATGTAAGCTTAGGGATTATGTTAGGAGTAGTAAAACACTTGCTGCTCTCACTTGCACCACGATGAGGACCGCCATATCTTAAGAGCTGAGGAGTCTGCTCTTAAGGAGTCATCTGGGTCCCCAATAGATTTCCTTAATCAGGCATTATCCTGTGAGGAGCAGACATCATATTACATGCAAAAGGGTAGGACTGAAAGATTAAATTAAAGCATGGACAAAGCAACAGGGAAAATTATATATTAATGATTTCACCCCGACCATCTCCAAGCTTACTTGGTTTTACTTTCATAAATGTAACATATTTGTGAACTCGAACAATGCACATGCATTTAGAATAAGGAGTCTTATATCAAGTTGATCTGCACTGCATGAGATCTAAGAAAAAAAAACAAAAAAAAGGAAATGTATTGGTGCCACAGTTGTGGCAGTCACTATAAATGTTCTTTTAAAAATGTCTTTGCAGATTTTAAAACAATGATACCACACTATGGAAAGAAATGACATTAAATATGTATGAGCAAGAAAAAAATGAAACCTGAATCAAGTCCCCAGATATCTCATCTACCTCTTACTTGCACATCTGTTTTGCTTTAGATAAGACAAAAAAAAAAAATTCTTACCGTATCACATTGCAGCCCTTTAATAATAGAATTAATCCTTTTAAAGAAAATATCAATTTGAATGTATTTGTTATGTCAACCTAACAATCAATCTTCAAAAGGCTGGACAAAAATGCTTTTCCTGAATGACAGATGGGTAGGATTTGAATATACTGCTCAGCTTCTTCATGAAGAAAAAGCTAGTATATAGTACAGCAGTGCCTTCAGTATAAAATTACAATACCTTCAAAGTAATAGAAAAGGTCTAATTTAATATTCCTGTTGAATTCAATGACCAAACATCAAATGAGCAACCACCTATGTAAGAGCTGATTTTAGGTCCAAGAATGTGATTGAATTTTATTCTTCTGCTTACATACTTAGTAGCGTTGTATGATAATTGTCTGGGAGTTATGCCTATAGGTCAATACACCTTATTTGATAGTGTTTTCATATTTAAACTTTTTAAGGATTTGGTGGTTTTATTTTTGCTTTTCAAATAGTAAATGCATGTAAAAGGGCTCCATCTGTCGTAACAACTATTTCTAAATAGAAAATAATGTGGCAGAAGTAAAGCATGGTCATCCATCATGGACAATAAGACTTTGAAGCGAGATGTTGTGAGATTGTCATTGCATTTGGGAAAGGTTTTCTCTGGAACTATAGCAAGAATTAAAATATTAAGAATAAGCTGAAGTTATTGGTAGCTTATCCTTCTTTGCATTTCTAACGCACTTTTTACAGGAGTGCTTGGCTATTATGAGCAGGCCAAGAGGTGAGCTCTCTTCTGTGTCATGGGAAGAGGAATTTTGCAGCATTTAAATCTACTTTTTAATAAAACATTTGGTGGGAATGGCAAGCCATCTCCCCCTGGAGGAAATATAAATGCTCTTGTTTGGTTTGGACATCCAGTGCTCTGATTATTTTTTTTTCACAAACTACTAATTAAGCTTTCACAGCTCCAGAAGGGTAGCATTTCACTTCAGTGTGACCTCAGAGGAGTTCTTTAGTAAGTTATTGTCTAGGAAATCATGCAATACAAGCTTATTCTTAATATGATACATCAAGTGATGATATCGCACTCTGATTTTAATTTCAAACTGAGTTAAAAAAAAAAACAACCAACACTTAGAAAGATAAAAAAAACACAATCCTTTCCTCTTTCTGGATCACCATTTCATGAATGATTTGAGGTTCTCCCTCAAAATTATTGTTTTGAATCAAAGGAAGGAGAACTCTCAGAAAAAAAATATTCTTTTTGCCACTGTTTATCAGGATGGAAAACACGACTTCTCAGCGGCATGCCACTTCAGTTACTGGACCACACAAGGCCTTTCAAAGCTTGAGCTGCCTGATTACCAATACCTTATAAAGCTTAATATTATATATCTCCTTTGATAATCAGAACTCAGTTAAAAATATGTGCCAGTCTGGCAAGAAATGAATAAAGCTGATGCAAGACCTATTTCAAGGGATATATCCAATACTAAATGTCACATTTTACTGGTTGACACACATTTATCACTTCATTTCACAGTACAGTAAACAACTCATAAGTCACTGGCTAATTTGATTGGCAGTAGCCTTGGGCATTCCTTAGCAATCATGTAGTATACTGCACTAAGTCAGACTTTTAGGGTAATTGACTTCAACAATATGAAAAATAAAATTCCTATAGTCTGCTTAACACAAAGGGAAAGGGGGAAATCAAAAATGCGAGAACAATAAATTATAGAAATTTCTCATTTGAGTAAGTAACAGCTTTAATAGCTTTCTCTAAGTACTGAGTGCACTCAATTGAACATCTGCTTTCCAGCTGTGTATATTGATATATTACCAGGGCTTTATTCTCTCCTACTTTAAATATATCCATAAGTTTTTCAGAGCTCCACTACCTGACTTTCTGACAATGCCTTGATTGTGAAAGATATAAAAATGTCAAAAATTCTGCAGGCCATTTTATGCCCAGGATATTATTTTTCAATTGAATCCAAAGACAGATGTCTATGAACAATTAAACCATTCTCCAATCACACCTTGTTCCAGCTGGGATCATAGAATTAAAAGGAAATAAGCCATCATGATTCACTTATTGCCGGAGTACCTAGTGTTTCCTGTACTGCTGATAGATTCTTATTAAACAATCCTGTCGATGGAAAATGAATATTGTCCGCTGCTTGAACTTCTAAAGTTAGTTCTTTGATATTAAATTTGATTTTCTTCTCTTATAATAATTCATACACTTAGTGACTGGCTTCAGAAATTCCCATTAGGTGGAGATTATGTTATCTAAAGCTTACTAAATCCCACGTCAGGTCTCAGGGAGTTTAGCTGTAAAATAGAACACTGAAAAGATCTGCAGTGAAAAGAGGAACTTGCTAATCAAAAAAATGTAACCCGGTGTCCCTTCTGTTAAAGGAGATGTGGAAAATGTTTACTTCTTTCCCCTCACCTTAATATGAAGTTACCTTTTTCAACTCCCTTTGCCACCCTTTCTTGCTTGGCAACCACGCAGCTCAGAGTTATGTCTTTAACAAGGGGCCATATAACATGTGCATATGAACCAAAATATCATCAGTATGTTTACTTTTTAGTGATTCACAACAGCTATACTCCCATTCATGTGGGGAACATTTAATTTTCAGACTGTGCCCAGAAGTGTTGTTAATAAAATATTTCTGCACTTTGTAGATAGAGGGTTTATGATCTTAGGTTATATATTCTGAAAGAAATATACACTCTCACCATTTTCCCTGGACACAATAGAGCAGACACAAGCAGCCTTTGTTTCAAAAAGCTAATAAAACTGAATGAGAAAGCTACTGATTGATTTGTTTAGTTTTATTAAATGGCACCAAAGAAATATGATTGCATCTTTCAGAAACACTAGCGATTAACGGGACACATTAAACTGTGTAAGTGTAATCTATCTTAGTCTTGATAAGTTTTTGCAGATGATTGATTGACACATATTAAACTTCTGACTATGGAAATTGCAATCTAGTGAGAAGTGATTTCCCTTAAAATGTTGAGATTCTTAAAACATGAAAGGAGACGATAGAAAGATCCATCCAAAGGACAGAAAGTTAACTCAACTGTGTTTCTCTGTACCATCTCAAGCCTGTATTAGGTGCACTGGTTTACATTAAACACTTCTTGCATACGTCTATGTACACTTAACTTGAAAAAAATACAAGGTCAGCTTCTGCTCACAGGCCCCAGCCAAGCAAATCCTTTAAGCATGTGCTTAAATTCAGCAGAGGAATAATATGATTGTCATCAATGAAACTCCACACATGTTTAAGTGATTTAAATGTTCACAGGTTCAGGGTAGTTTTATTTAGGATTTATTCTCTTGTAGCAGTGAGCACGAACACGACTTTTACTTTCTTTCCCTTCTGCCCACTGTTTATAGTAGAGAAAAAAATTGTAGGGACAGGTAGCTATCTTTTCTTTAGAACAACTGATGTGTAGAACAAAGGACTGCACCAGCCTTGCTTCAGGCTTGAAACAGAAACAACAAACTTTGCAAATGTATAAGTTTATACAACAGCAGTTATCCCTTGTGTCCACCCCACCCCCACCCCCTCTTTTTATTGTATTTTATCTAACAATTCTGGGACACACAGGCTCAGGTATGCTTAAAACTCAAGAATGATATAAACATATTAATTGACTAAATTTATGAGAAAAAGGTGGTAAACATCTGCCTGGCAGAGAGAGGTGCTGAAGTAGCACTACAAAGAAAGTTAGGTTCATATACAATTACTATCATCTTTTCTATAGAGTTTGTTAGAAGAGTTGATATTGTGTTTTTTTTTTTTTCTTTTTTAACCTAAACCAGACACATTCCAGTTTCAAAAAGGAAAATAATCCTAACTTTCTTTGTAGTTACAAAAGTTACAAATTTTCTTTTTACTGTTGAGTAAGGTTAAGATTTAGAAGGCAAAAAATGTTGGTACAAAACTTATTCTTTCTGCCCACCTCAACCCCACCTGGATGCAGCTATTTGACATTCACAATGATGCTTATTAAAAACCTGCCAAACCTAAATGAAGGGTCATTATAATGATATTGAATACTTCCATCCCGAGGTCCTTGCATTTATCTTTGGGTTTGGGGGCGGGGGGGGGCGGGGATTTGAGATACAGAAAGCTAAAGCAAAGCATTCACATCCACCCAACATACAAATGGCAGAAAAGAGAATTTGGGAATTCCTGAAATTTTGACTCGTGCACTAAACCTCAGACCCTGCTTCACCTCCAGCAATTCACCTGCAGTTAAGGCTTGAGAGATTATAACTGGGTTATCAATTGACTAAAAAATTGTTCTCTATTGATATAACACAACTAAAATCTGCTAAATGTGGAATAAGTCTTGCTGACTGATGTAGAAAAAGAGTAACTGCTTATTCTTTTCTCCAGACCTGTTATGTGTGGTGAAAAGTCACATTATTTGTTGGTTTTGTCTTCAGTCCACAGCATTACCTTTCAGGAGGTTTGTGATTTTTTAAATTTATCTTGAAAAATAAAATCTGAGATGATTACAAATCAAGTCCTTTCTAAGACTGTCAAATGCTAATAATTTGTGTCCAGTAATGGATCTTCTTGTTCCAAAGATATACAAATTGCATTGTTTGTATTTTGCCAAGTATAACTTGAGACACATGGATGGAACATGTATGTTTGAGCCCTGAGCTGCCCCAAGCTTCCTCTGCAGTGGAGTTTTTCCAGTGGCGCACGAGAAAATTCCCTATATGTTCACTGGGAGCTTAGACATACTTTCCCCCTGGAACTACTTAAGTCCCTGCATGGGTTGTAATATCATATTAAGGCGGTGAAGTTAAAAGTCTTTGATAAAGTGCCAATACAAAGCAGAAACTTTGTGTTTTATTTTACATATTCTATATTTTCTATATAGAATTATATTGAATTATTGAATCTTAAACAACTAATAGCAAATAAAATAATTTGTACTCCCTCATGATTAAAATTCTCAGAATCTTCAAAATTAGCATCACTGTATTATCTTATGGATCAGATTGTACAAGATCTGTCAAGAAATCATGTTTGTTATCGATTTTTATTATTGATAAACTGAAATTATATGAAAAAATAGATGCCCCTTTACGTGACTGAAAAGAGAGTCTAATAAATTGTTTCTAGTTTAACATTTGAAATCAGAATGGTGACAGCCTAATTAGCATTCACAGGGATACTGAGGTAGAAAAGTGTTGCTGCAGGAGTGAATGTTAACAGTGTGAAAGATTTACACTTACATCTGGGAAAGTCACAGCACATTGGATGAGCTCCAGCAGGTAAGAAACCATTGTGTAGGAAAGGCAAGTAATTGTATGTCACAGGATCAAAGGAGCGCTTGAAATGTTAGAGGAAATTACTACATGAGTTTAGAAGAAAGGTTTTCTCCCTCATGCAAAGCAGGCACTGGCTGCTGTATGGGGCCAGTGAAAGAGACGATTGCATGTCCTAAGGTGGAACATGAGTAAAAACTTCAGGAGGTTATTGCCGAAGCGGTCAGGGAAGCAGGTTGCAGCATACAGATCACACTGCGTTTTGGCATATGAGGAAGACTTACAACATGAGGTTTCAAACCAGGGACAAAAAGAAATTCCCACAAGAGGTGAGGGCTAAAGAAAGATTCATTTCTTTTGTGTAGTGGTAGGATAGGTTTTGTTTTGGCAAGTAGTTCAAGGTTTGGAGCTAAGCATCAAAGCAGATTTTTGTAACAGGTGTAGAAGTATGTAGTTTACTCTCCTGCTGATTTTTTTTTTTTTTTCAAATACAATTGTATTTGTTTAAGATACCTATGTTCCATGGTCCATTGCTTCAATAGTCATACCACAAAAAGAGCTTTTTAAAAAATATTTAATATACGTGTTAAATGAAAATAACTCTTGTCTACTCTGAGATAGTTCAAATGTTGATTAAACTGCCTTCAGGTATAAAATTTAGAGTCTTCAGTAAAAAACGATTGACAAACTCTTCCTGCCTCCAAAGGTAGAAGTTTGACAAGATATTTATCAAGGTAGCAAAAGTGAGGTGAACAGGAATTTGAATAAAAATGGCATACAGTCTTCAGGATTTGGAGTTTTGAAAGTCCTTGAGATTAGTCTCTCAGTTTCCTTTGAAATTAATGATGACAACAGAATTGATTTCGATGAGAATGTAGTGAGCTTAACCAAGAGCAAATTTGCAAATCCTACTCTGTGAACACCTAATCCTGAGAGATCAAGGTACAAAAAGCATCTCAAGGATTCTTTTTTTCAGCCTTCTTCCCATGGAGCTATATCCTAATGAAACAAACAAGCGTTTTTGCAAAGATGATCTTGGGAAAGGAAAAATAGTCTCATTTTCTGTTCTGCAAATTAGTCACATACTCTAAATCTGTGTTTTACATGATGATTATATGTATTAGTACATAACTAGTACATGGTCACGAGTGTGTGTGTGTGAGAGAGAGGGTGTGTAAGGTAATATGCACATACTCACTGGAATAGAACATGTTAATCATCCACTTTAATGAACTCATGTTGGTTTTAGGGTAATTGCAGATAACAACTCAAAACAAAAGATTCTGTTGGTGAACTCATTTATTTTGTTTAAAATATGAAAATTAATTACTAACCAGCTCATATTCCTCAATGTATTTATTTAATGATCACAAAAGTCAATGGCTTAGTGATCATATGTAATTTAAAATACATTTGAAAACCAATGTTGACCCATGACTCTACTTATCACAATGTGTAGGTAATTCAGATGAGAAACCTGGAACTAAGCAACCTGAAAGTTGTTTGAGAGTGTGCCAAACTGTGAGGACACACATCATGTGCTTGCCCTTGCCCTCAGGGCCAAAGGATGGGCACCAATTTGTTTTATCTACTGATACAGATTACTTTCCTTCAAGGGCTTTTACATCCCTTAATGAATTGCCAGTGACTGCAGAACTTGTCCTTATTCAAGACATTTTTGCATAAAGGGGATCTATATGTCCCATACAAAAAAAAAAAAAATCTGTTATAGTTTGAGGGTGAGAAGGCTGAAGAATACAGTTGATCCTGTGTCTCACCAAATGTCACACACTGCTTCAGTGAAGTTGTTTAGTACTTGTTGCCTTTATTAGGCTTTTTTTTTTTAATAAGCATTCCTGATTATGAAGACAAAATATTGTAAATGTTGTAAATGCAGGGACAGAAGAAAGGTTTTCTCCAGTAACACTTTTTCCCTGTATTTCAAATAAGGCTTCTAAATTCAAAAGTATCATTTTCTGTTTTGAGAATGGCATCATGCTTAGAGTGACTGCTTCATCTGCCATGTAATATTAGTCTTTAAACTTTTCTTAAACATCTTCTTCAATTTCTATTTCTAACTTTCATTTGCTTTGTCTTTTTTTTTTTAATACGCAGGTTCATGTCTAAAAAAAGATACTCTGACTGAATAAAAGACTGAAACCTCATGGAATAACATTAGCAAAAAATAGGGGATTTTGATATACTAGAGGATAACAAAATAAATCTGTCTTCTTCCTTTCCTTTAAGAAATCACACTACACTGATATTCAGCATACATAGCACTTATTCTTGAAGTTTTTTAGTTCAACAAAGTAGGTGCATTCTAGTTACATTGCACCAGAAAAGTTTTTTTTCTTCTACTTATAAATTTCTCACAAATTGTGAGATATATTCATTAACCATAGAGGTTTCCGCAGTTCAGACAACCATACTTTTTCATTCACTGGAAATGAGAAGCGAATCTTTTGTCTGTATCACTTTCTTGTTTACTTGGTTTTCATTATGTCTGGTTCTTTAACCTAGTGAGAAGGATCTGAAGCAGGGTTCCTGTTAAGTTCTTGTTTCCTTAGCAATATCAACACAGCAAATTGGACTAATGGGAGGAACCCAAGGTAAAAAGGAACTTTAATATGAACAGCTAAATTTGCTCTCCATTCTTCATGTAACTAAGGAAATGCGAAAAGAAAAGACTTAAAATGGGAAACAGAAAGAAATGAAATGCTAAACAGCATTTTCTATGGACTCCTATTAATTGAGAGTAGAAGCTTATCTCCAGTATAACATATCTTTAGTTTTATATGAAAAGAAGAAGTATAAAAGAAGCAGTAGAAATGACAAGGAAAACATAGTCTGGGTTTGCTGTCAGAAAATTCTAGTGCTTGCAGGATCATGGGCAAAGGAGTTGTGCTATGTAATTACTTTAGAGCAGTTAATCAAGAATTTGAGGGGAAAAAAACTTTCAATCATCTCCCTCATTTTCACTCCCTAAAGGCCGAAAATAGGAAGTTTCTACTCTTTTGTCCTGTGATTTCCCAAAGCAAGTACAATCAGTATGCCAGAAATCACAATGGAAGACATTTTTTTCAGCTATTTACAGAGTCAACAGATTTGGATACTGCACAGAAACATTCTGTATCATTTTAACAGCTTAAGTGTCCAAATTGCTCATCTGCTTAGCTTGTAAAGTCTCCTTTTCCTTGACAAACCTTTTCAACACAGCTACAGCAGAGATAAATAAGCATGAATAAATAAACAAGGGTTCATTTGGAGCAAGTGAATATATTTTGGTTTGAGACTCACAGTGCAAAATTAAAACTAGTTTTCATTTCTGTCCAAATTATAGCATAATCCTAGAAAAGCTACGACTAGATTTCTCACGCTTGCATTTCTCTCTCCCCCCCCCATTTACAGGGTGTTTGTTTACAAATAGCAGCCACAGGAGCCATTCTTTATGTTTCTAACTGTGCTTTCACATCTCTGTTCACACATCGGAAACTATAAAACAAGCCCTCAATAAAAAGGAATAATTGATGCTAAAGTGGTTATATAATATTATCAACAGTTCAGTCTCTAACTCTTGTCGGTCCTTGAATGCTCTTTGTTATGTATTTTAAAGCCAATGAGACATTCCATTTTAAATCTTATTATGCTTTAAAATTAAGAAGAATCATATAAACTTTTTGTCTTTATCCTAGTTCTTAACTAAAGGCACAGAGTAAATCAAGTATGATTTATTGTTTTACCTATGAAGTACCAAAATAGTATTTAATTTTTTTTTTAACTCTTGCGAACACTTGCATCACCCTTACCCAAGTCACTTCTAATATGGTCAAAAAACATGCAACAGTATTAGCTGTGACCTACCAAGTTTGAGGTCAACATTCCTTTATTTGCAGTCACAACTCCAAAATAAGATGCAATTAAGCAGAGTTACATTGCTTTACAAAGTATTCTGATCTGCCCCTGTTGTATAATGTGTTATACCTGTGCTTCATGTATATTTTAAGACAGATGTGACAACACATGAAATGTATCTGGTATTTTTAGATCTACCTACCTCTTGTTTTCTTCTATGTAAACACCTTTCTACCTCTTCTGAGATCATAATTTTCATATTTGACGTGCACAATATCACCTCCTGCTTTGGGTAATTACATGGTAGAGTTCCTGAAAACCTTGTCCCTCTTATTAAAGCCTAAAATATACTCCAGCCATCGTTTTGCTAAGTGTTTTCTGCCTGTGGAGTCTTGATGACATAATTCAGATCTGCTTGCAATACCCTCACCTTAGGCCAATTACATTTTGATTGCATGACTTCACGGTTTCTTCGGAAAGGAAAAGTAAAGCACTTTATACTATATTTTTTAAGGGGGGGGGGTGTGGTGATATGCAGAAGATATAAGCATTACACACTAAAATTGTGGTCACATTTTCTTTAAATAAAATGTGACAGCACAAAATCAATGTTTCTTATGTGTAATGGATACACAGTGACTCTGTGTTAAGGGTTTTTTAAAGTGTTTTATTAATTTTTTTATTACATTTTGCCGGGATGCAGGTTTGGGAGACTGTTACTGTAATTAAAAATGTCTTTTTTGTTTGTTTTTTTGTTTGTTTTATTTTCACCTTATTTTAGGCCATTGACTTTATAAAAGACAAGGTTTCAAAGTAAATTCATGGGCAGCAAGGAAGTACTGAGAAGAAAATTTGTAAAGGTAAATGGGCAGAAGGCAAAGACAAGTCTTAATCCTGGAAGAGGAAACAGATTTAGTTTGCAAATAAGGTTAACAATAAATGTTGTAAACTTAATAAATCTTTGGAGCAGTTTTGTTAAAAGCATAGTAGACTGTTCATCATCTGAAGCTTTTCTTTTTTTATTGTGTCCTTATAATTACCTTCAGTTTAGAGTTGGAACAAACTGAAATAGAGCTGTGCTGACTTTGCAAACAGTGGTAAGCCATAAGTTTCATGCCTCCAAAAATTTTCCCCTATTATTAACAATCATTACTTTTGCTGTGAGCCCACCAAATATACAAATGTGACAATATATAGAAACAACATAAGAAACAGAAGAAAAAAAATCCAAACTTTGTAAAAGAAACCGCAGTATCGTACATCTACTCTTATGATCATAATTTTTACTCTTTATGCTTTTTAGTACATAAAACAAGACCCTGCTTGTAATTTTAAGGGGTTAGATAGAAACACAGTTGCCTCATTGCTGTCTTTAAAGATATCCAAAATATTAAAAATAACATTTATATATATATATATAAATAACTTTTTTTTCTATTACTAAAATTAATCAGCTCTTAAAAAAGTATTAGAAATTTTCAAAAAAACAACCCTACATTGCCTTTAAAATGTTTCCATTGAACTGTCTCTTGGATTGTTAAAAAGAAAAAAAAAATATATCTTCATTATTATGAAGGCAAAATCAATGTCTTTATTTCAGAATGCATAACCTGAAAAGTTCCTTTATTTACTGCTTTAAGGACAGTTGGGAAAAAACAATACCTAGTCTATTTAGTTAAAATACAAATAGTATTAACAAGAAAATGCCTGTAACAAATATCCCAGAAGTTAGACCATGATAAGCACTGTGCTGTTTATCCTTACTGGTAATTTCCTCAGAGATTTTTGGGAAGGGATGAATTAAGATTTCTGTATAATTGTGAAACATAAGAGATTAAGTCTTTTTCAAAGAGTTTTTTGAGCAAGTGCAAAGCACCATGTAGAAACAGTAAAAAAGGTGAGTGTAAAGAATGTATGCTGAATTTCAGTTTGAATTCTGCATATACTAAATGAAAGTCAAGTAACCAGGTGTTTATATGTATGTTTGCATGGCATTTCAAACATAACAGGAGATGACGGGTATAATTATATGCAAATTAGTGATTTTTTTTAAAAAGTCAAAAGGCTTCATCCATAAGCGAAGAAGAATCAATTAAAAAACCCAGTAAACCAAACAACTCCTCCCTCCCCTCCTCCCCAGTCACATATCTTCAGTGCAGGATATTCTCAATGTTGTCCGGCAAAAGCTTTTTTGCCAGTGTATACTTGCAGTTCAAGTGACCTAATGTCTTATTAACCTTACAGAGAATTTTCTTCATTTTTAAATGCTACAGAAAGTCATCTGGATATAAAGGTCTGTTAAAATTTCCATGTTAATATTCTTCTTCGTTTCTCAGAGAATATACAGGGCATATTCCTCATATAACTTACAGAGTTTCAGTGGACCTATGCCTATGGTGAAAGTGGTCTGAAAGTTTCCCACTTCTAAGCAGAATTCATGGAGTAGCTGAAGAGCTAATCAAACTGAAAATAACAAGGTGAAATCCTACCTCCTTAGGGTGTTTTGTTTCTCATCTCAGGAGAATCAGTATTTTGTTTTCTATTTCTGTTTTTTTCTAGGATGGAAAAATGAGGAAGAATACTTTGAGCACCATAGAAAAAGGCTGAATGCTATAAATCTTATTCATAAAATTGAATTCGATAACTGTACAGCTGAGATATTCTATAAACCTTTCAATCTTATCAGTTCTTCTGGAGAACTTATGCACCATAGAATAAACTTTTTAATATTTTTTTAACTTTGATTTCTTTCACCTCACCACCCAGAAAAGCAAAATAATTCTATATTTGAAATCAGAGACAGGAAAATTACTCAAGAAAGCCTGCTTTAGAAGTATGCCTTCCTGAAACAAAATTGAATTTTGGCATTGAGAGGATTAAAAAATAAATTTCCATAAAAGGACTTTGCTATGTCAAATTTTGTTCTGTTTAAGTGTTAAGAATGATCTTTTTATTTGGTCTCTTAAATAACTTATGGACTTGTTTTGAATTTTATCATTTGTTCTGGATCTCTTTTAAAATTCAAGTCTGGAAATTATATTTAGAAATCCTATAATATAATACATTCATTTAAAAGGAAGAGTTAAAATACATATTTAAAGATCTAAATGGGGCAATTGTTGACTTTCAGATTATAAAACAGCCCTAGCTCATGACATGCTTGTGCCACAGCAGAATTTTTTTCAGAAAGCTATAAAGCCCTATTTCTCAAGATGTTTAAAGTGGGAAGGGACATCTTGAGGTCATCTAGTCTAATCCCCCTGCTGAAGTGAGGTCACTTACAGCAGGTTGGCTTGGACTATGTCCAGTCATGTTTTGAATATCTCCAAGGTTGGAGACTCCACAGCCTCTCTAGGAAACCTTTTCCAATGTTTGACCACCCTCATAGTAAAAAAGTGTTTTCTTATGTTCAGGTGTAATTTTCTGTTTTCTAATTTGTATGCATTGCCAGTGGGCACCATCATTTGCTCTTATCAACAGTTTATGCATATTGACTTTTTGGGCTTTTTCTTTTCCATGCTGAACCATGTTTGTTTTCACGGCCTTTCCTCATACAAAAGGTGCTCTGATCCCTTACTCATCTTTGTGGACCTTTCTGGACTCTACATTACATCACTATTTCTCTTGTACCAGGGAGCTCAGAACTGGACCCTGCACTTCAGATATGTCTTGCATGAGATGAGTAGAGGGGAAAGATCACCTTGTTGACCTTCTGGCAATGCTTTTCCTTACATAATCTAGGATGCTGTTGGCCACCTTTGCTGTGAGGGTGCGTTGCTGTCTCATTTTCCACTTGTGAGCGCCAGAACCTCAAGTCCGTCTCTGCCAAGCTGCTTTCCCCTTTTGCCTGGGGTTATCCCTCCCCAGGGGCACGACTTTGCATTTCCCTTTGTGGCACTCCTTTCCTACCATCTCTCCAGCCTGCCCAGGTCTCCCTGAATGGCAGCATAAACCTCTGGTGTATCAGCAACTCCTACCCATTTTTTAAATTCTGCAAACCTTCTGAGGGTTCACTCTGTCCATTGTTCAAGTCATTAATGTAGATGTTAAACAGAATTGGCCCTAGTATTGAGCCTTGTGATACACCACTAATGACTGGCCTCCAATGGGCTTTTGTTCCATTGTTTTTCAATATTTGCTTCTGATAAAACACTGAGAAGCATTATAGTTGCTGTGTGTTAGGTGTGATATTGCTTTCTCCTCATCAGTTGTACGAATAAAACTTTGGACCTTTATGAGCCTGTCCCACATACGAAATCTCTTATTTCATAGTTTTTGAAATTTTTCCTTCCTTTTGAATATGGCTAATGCCATTCAGTTGGTTTTTATTGTTTGGGTTTTTTTCTGAATCCAAGTCCTTCCTATCAAACTGATTCCTCGAGCAGATTTGTATAACTCTCTCAAAGTACAGTAAGTAACTAAAGTATCAAGCAGTTACATACAAGAGGAAATAGTAGCGTGTAGGTGCCTGAATCCACTTAAGAGCTGTGAAAATTGTCAGGGGCTGATTATTTCAAAGTATCGGTCATGCTTAAATAGCATAGACATAAAGAATTGTTCAATACTTGCATATTGGTATGTTCATACAATCGAAAGCTAGCCCTAAACAGCAGCTGAGTATCTGTACTTACCATTTATGTATAAAATTCTATTATCCCCTATCCTAAAAAAGTGGTGATAATGTTTCCTACTATTAGTGCTAAGAAGCAAGATAAACAGAATACTGTGATATAATATTAAAACGTATACTACATAGGTACCTTTAATTGTGAGAAAAATAAAACATATCTACAATTTTTCGTAGTGCATTAAGAACAAATGAAAAAAACCCAACAATCTGACACTCTAATCATTTATGAGAGAGATTTTGTCTCTACCATTTGTTATACAGAAATTGCATGTCTAGTTTAAGTTCATCATGTAGACCCCCCTCTACCTGTAGTCGATGAAGACAGACAGTCACCTTTAGAAAATAGTTCATCCTTCCTGGTATCTTAGAGACCAATCTTAATTGAACAAAAGTGAATAATACAAACAAAAAGAATCTATATTGGATATACAGTTAAAGTTAACAGATTATAGTAAATTCACATTCATTTTTAATTAGGGTTATTGCTTATAATTTGAGTTTGAATTTTGTTTCAGTAATAGAAGCTTATGAAGCCAAATATTGTATATATATTTATATTCCTTCAGCCAGTTACCTGACCCGAACTGAGTGAAGTTGCTCAACTTGTTACAGTTCAAATTATCAGCTGGGTACTTTAATTTTTTCCTTTTTTTTTACTCCTTGGTACTCTATTTTATCGTCATATTTTAAGGTTCAGAACAGGGGATATTTTAACTTCTCATGAATGTGGGATAAAAATATTCATTGCACTGAAATAAATAGTGTTATTCTTCAGGTTCAAATTAGATTATTGATCACTGTGTTTTCTGACACACCTTATTCTTAATGGATGCTTAAAAGTGAGTGGCTGAGGATTCTTTTTTTTTTTTTCTTTTTTGCTGTGCTTGTTCTCTTATACTGAAGAGAGATCTCAGTCTAGAGTGGGTCTGTATCATACCAGTTGTTAAATATGCCAAATTAAAGACCCTGCTTGTCTAGATAAGATCACTGCATGATTGAAAGAAGGAAGGGAAACTCAAAGGGAAATTAAAATTGTTGTTAAAATAAGATCCTGGGGCCATGTGGTTAGCTGCTTGAGGACTCCTGAAGTTATCTTTAAAGTGAGTTTTAAGTGGTTGACATCTTGCAAGTAAAGAAAAAAATTACTCTAATAAGGATATACAGAGGAGAAAGAACTAACTCTATTAATTAAGGAAATTTTCCTAACCAGAAAGGACTGCTTAGAAGAAAATATCATGACTGTGGAATAAGGCATAATACTAAAATAATTGAGAAATTGTCAGTAGTGTGATAAGACTCAGAAGGAAGGAAGAAAAAGAGGCAGAACTGAAAAATTAGAGGAAGCCACTTCCAGTTCATGTGATGAATGGAGGTGAATTACTGGTGGAATCTCGAGGATGGACAATCCATTTTTAAAAAGACACTAAAATGTCCAGAGTTTGAATTGGAAGGGGAAAATGCGTATGCTGTAGGAAAACCCAATCGAGACAGCGATGACAATAAGGAATGGCAAGGGCCTGAATTAGATGCTTTACAGTACAAGTCTGTGGCTGGGTTAGAGGTAACTCTAATGCAGATTTGCTGCATGATGTTACCTATGCAGCAGGTCTGCAAAATGGAGAGAATGACATTCAAATCAGGCCAAACACTCAAATTAGTGTGTTAATGATTTCTAAGGTTTTTTTTATGACAATGATGTATGACAAAGCTATCAGAAAGCTTAGGTCTGTAATGAAACAGAATGGAGAAAAAGCAGTGTTTAAGGTCCTCAGATTCACACTGCTATCAGGTATGATTGTCCAGCATTAGAACCATGCCTTCTGGCTGTCTGGAGACTTTTTAAAAGTATTCTTTTGACTTTGTTGGTGCCTCTTTATTCATTAGACAGTGTTTCTTTTAAAGTACATATTTAAAGCAGTGTGGGAGGGATGTTGGGTTTGCAATTACCTTTGAACTTCGGGTGTCAGAACGTGTACTTTCTGTATGCCATCAAGACAGTTGCACACACCAAAGAGGCAAATGAAACCAACCTCACTGTGAAGGATGTGATGAAATTTTATCTTATAATTGATTATTCACCTCAAAAGTGCAAGTGTCTCTATCACAAAAATGGATGTTTCACTCAGTTTTATGGTACTTTAGAAATATTATGGATCATATGTCTACTTACATTCATTATATACGCAAGTAAATAAATAAGGATAAGTCACCAAGTATTAGAAAGATTCAGAACTAATTTATTAAAGCTTGTTTTGTGCATTATAGTTTATTGCTGAATATTAAGTTTTTCTAAGTAAACTAAGGGAGCAGTTCAGTTGTCCAAATATTAGCATCTACAGCCATCTTAAATGCTGCAAGGTATGCAAGACATAAGCATGGAGTGCTTTTTTTTTTTATAAATACACCCACAAAATTTCCAAAACATTTTTTAGTCTGAGATAAATAGACAAACATTAAGGTACACAAAACCTGTATTTGTTGTTGGACAGGTTTGCTTACTGATCTGGTTATAAGTGAAAATAGTTGATCTAATGTTAGATAAATTACTCTGGGACAGAAAATTTCTAACTTAGGAAGTGTTGAGTAGAAAAACAAGAAAGTGCTGAGATATCAAGGTCTCTACCAATATTGTAGCTGCTGAATGGATAATAAGAACAGAATAATACAGTGAGCATCATTAAAAATTCAATATCCAATACTCCATGGATCGGCAGGGTCTGCTATTGTCCACTGCCTCAAAAAGGACGTGCTGCAGTGCCATTTTGAAGTAACATTTACTGAGCTTTTAATAGAACTCACTGTACCTGAACATTTTCAAATTTAGTTTTTGCATAGCTTCAAATGCATAGTTATTCTTTCAGTGGTTTTTAGCACCAATCCTTCATGGCTTCCTGAAATCCATAATCTAAAAGAGATTGATTTTATTTTTAACTGACATTTAGAAGTGGCAAAGCTGCTTCTACAAATTGCTTGTCACTTAAAATAGATTGTTGATACTCTGTCATCAAGAGATAATGCAGGATATAATTAGTCCTTTTCAAAATTTTATGCCTTTAAATACAAAAATTATACACATTAGGCATGCCTCTCAAAAAAAAATATGATATATCAATGCATGCAAATCACTGTGTCTTTATAAATATTTTCTTAGGAAGCAGAACATCCTATTAATACAAAACCAACTAGAAAGCACTGATCAGCTTTCACAGGGTCAATTTTTCAGTCATCCAAATTTTCAGGTGAAATCTGGAAAGATGGAATATCATATAGAGTCAGAATGTTAAAACAAATAAAAACCTGATTTTTTATAAAACTGCTCAGAATTATCAAAATTAATTTACTATGAAATTGTGAGGAAATTAGTAAAAAACAGTAAAGATCACTCTTTGAAAAAAGGTAATTTATCATTAAGCTTTTTAAAATATATTTCAGTTTGAATTCAGGCTTCTGATACACGATAAAACCTCCTTTATGTTGTGTTGTGCAGATATAACCAATTTAAAAAGGGGAAAACAATTTTATAAAATAGTTTATCATTTCTACATGTGGAAGGCATAATAGATTTGAGCAAGATATAGAACATAAATTTTATTGTGGGAGAACAACATCCATAACTCCTTCAATATTCAATTATCATGTGTTTTTTGTCTCCTGCCTTTGTGGAAATGAACGGTTTAATTCAAACTGCTGACTGCCTCAGAAGTTTATGAACTCATGGAAAACTATATATTCAAATATAGGCGAAAACTGAAATCTGTATACTATTTTGTAACTCATATCTTCCGTCTGTATATTAATTTCATATATAAACATGCTCACATATACATATATATGTGTGTTCATATGTATGCACGTCTTCAATATCCTCTAAAGTACAAGCACTGGTATCTGTCTAAGACCACCTTTTGCAGCTGACACCTTCTCATAAAAAGAGAAATGCACTGTAAAGTGAGCTGGTCCTAAAATGACAACTAAAAAGAACGACAAATAGGGCCTTCAGCTTGCACATTTTAAGATTCTGACAGAATGACCTCTATTTCTGTCACTTCATAACTTTCATACAATAGTTGTCACAAAAATAGCAGAAAGATATTGTCATGATAATCTCTGGGTCCTGGTTCTGTAATCAGATCTTTATCCTATTCCCTTGCAAAGTCCCCAGAGATGGCTTTTTAGAGCTGGGCACATTTCATTTATTTTGAGTAATCTAAAAGTCAGCAACTAGACCAAGCTATGGGTTCTGCATACTGTCAATATCGGGGAAAAGGATCCACTAAAGTTTGATTCATTTCACCAGTTTTAGAATGTGGTGCATCCCAATGTAAAGACTAGCTTAGATAGGCAGAACGGATGATAGTCTTGGGTATCCCACTTTCCAAAGTTGCGTAGCACAAATCCTGTCATAAAAGAGTGTCTGAGGTAAATCACAGATTAGACATTGAATAATTTGTAACTAAATTCAAGCCTCTTTTGTTCAGCTGACTGAACAGCTGTTTGGGTTGCAAGGTGAGAGCTTTAACTGCCAGTAAAAATCACATTTTTCACATGGTCTACTATAGCAGAAACAAGAATAGAGATAGTAGAAAGTTTTTAAAATATAGAAACTTCTGGTCTTAAAACACTTTGAACCGAATATTTTGTCTTTTGATGAGTTACTTCTTTTTATTCCATAGATTACTAATGTTATAGACAGAGCAGAAAACACATTAACAATGAAAAAATTCACAGTAATCTGAGAGTTACACCTTGCAAAGACGACTTCAAAAAGTAGTTCCCTTTTTGGTATTACTAGGATTGCAATCAGAGTAAAGAAATCCTGAACCTAAAGATTTTAATCATGTTTCTGATTTGCAGATATAAGGTGTGCTGTGACCTCACTGCTTCTTGTACTTACCCTTATATTTCTGGAAAGACATTCCTTTACTCTTTGTGTTAAGATAGAGCAACATTCTCTCATTTTCACTGTGTTGATTGCAGGAGTCGTCCCAGGATGTGTCCCAGGAGGAATCCTGGGGGAGGTTGGAAATTTGTAATGCACTAGTGAATTTGCCTCATGTCCCAGTACCAAAGTAGGTAGGTTCTAGCTGAAGCCAAAGTTTTTATCTGCAGATCTGTAAATGTGCACAAAGCCAAGACTGGAAAAAAGGCACCCTGCTTTGCACATGAAGAATCATGTGGATATCAGATTGGGCAAGACCGTACATAAGAAATCCAGCCAAGACTATGCTATGGACTATGGATTTACCTTAAAGGTTGTATGGTAAGCAGTGCTGTGCAGTGCAACCTGAGAAGTCTGTAATTACATTATTTAATTATTCATAATGACAGCATTCACGGTAGTACATTCAATGTGTTAAATTATGCTTGCAATAAGGGTAACTTCACTCCTGCTTATGCAGTGAGATATCTCTTGTACTTGCCAACATATGATTTCAGAAGACTTCACAAGAAGTATCCCTGAGGACTTTCTGCATCTGATCTCGTGTCACTCAAGAATCTTACTCTTTTCCACTGAAACACAGAAAGAAATAGCTACGGAAGAAAGGAAAGAAAATTTTGATAGTTCCAAAAATAAATACATTATGAAAAATAAATGAAGCATTTCACTTTTAGCTAGAGCACCTTTATAGTACATCTATTTCAGCTGCTATCACAGTATTAACTGACTCTTTTCAGGCAATGACAGCGTGGTTTGTTTTCTCAGAATTCAAGACGTAGCCTCTGATGAACCGAAAATTTTGAGGGTAATTATAAATACCAGTCTTCTTGGAAAACACTATTCAGCATGTCAGCAGTATACAGCTTTGTGAGCCTTTACTTTTCTAACAGACTGGGATCTGATCCTACCGAATTCAGCAGATCTGACTTTTGTAGCATCAGCAGGGCAAATTCAGGTGAGCCACTGGAGGTGCAGTTTCATGTTAAGCCGCTCTGAAGTCACCAGTGTTCGTCTGCATTAAAAAAGCCACCAACAGGGCTCAACACATCATTTTCAAGCAATGTTTTCAATCTCTCAACAGGCATAATGTTTAAGGAATAGTTCTTGTCCCTTGTATTCCCCTTCTCCTTCAGGACCACTTACGTATTTAAGTGAAATTCAGTTTGGAATGGCATACCTGCAGATCAAAGAACAGACTGAAGGGGTTAAAACAGACATAAATCTGAACAAAATACATGGCTCTGTAGAAGGCTCAGTTGGATAAAACAAACCATGTATCCATTTGTGCACAGCATGTCTCTCCCAGATGAGCAGAGTTGAGAAAACAGGCTTCAGAGACAGAACAAGTGTTGTCCATTGATGTACATAATAAATCATCAGTCTAGAGAATTTGTCAATAACATGCTGCCCTAAACATCCATATGTCTGTAGCATTAGGCTCATGTTGTTGCAAGTAAATGAGATCTCAACCAACACAGAACGAAGAAGTGTAGCTTAAAGTGGCAGCAGATCAGTTTGTAAAAAACAAACCATTTATCTCCAGCTCTGTTTCAGAGCGGTTTGGCAAAGGCATGGTCATTTATGAGAACAAGAAACACCAATTTATACTGTGCATGCCTATTAAAAATCTAGACAGGCATTGGGAAAACTCTTTTAACAAATTTAGACCACCGACAGTGTTCCCAAATACACGCACAACTTTGGCAATGCCTACAGTGCAGCTCGCTGTGGTAGATGGTGGGATGCAATGAGGTAGGGGGCTGCTGAGCTGGATTCTGTTTTCAGCTCTAACTCTGCATTGTGGAGTGGTTACAACCAAGTTGTGTTTGTTTGCCCATTGATATTTAATACTTCTTTTCCATTTAGCCTGTGTTCGCCTAGGGTGGTCTTACCACGTGTTTGTGCAGTGTCTGCATTGTATTTGGTGGCACTATGGTACAAATAAGAACTATCAGAGATCATTCAAGAAACATGCTGAGTTAAACACTATGATGGGAAAGTGAGTTTCTGAGGAACTAAAGTGAGTTGTATATTCTAGATGAAAGTGATATATATTACACAACAGAGAGCTGGAATTTATTAAGAAATAAGTAACTTTAGCCTTCTTACTGCTTAAGATACTCTATAAAGGCCACTAATCTCTCTCTGAGTTATTATAAATGGTCCTAAATTCAAATCTATTTACTGCCTGGTTCTTTCTGTCATGATTCATACTGCAATACATGAACCGCTAAATTGGAAATAGATAACATCATTCAAATTATCTCTTACAAATCCAAAAGATATAAAACTTTGATGTATTTAACATAACACTCTATTTAGTTCAAACAAATATGTGTTATCTCACAAAGTTTATATGTAAGGGATTCCTGGGCAGAAAAGAAGGTTCTTTTGGGATGTTTTTTCTGATATTTTTTTTTTTTTTTTCTTTTGGGAGTCAACTGATAGACAAAACCAGAACTGCTGAGTTTCCAAATTGGACATCATGTTTCTTTAAGGATTTAGGGGAAATCAGTTAGCGAGAAGGGAGTAGATGCTTGTAACTTACCACGGGAAGAACGAATACGAAAGGATAACTGGTTATCACTGGAAGAAGCTCAAACAATATCTAAGTACTGTATGGAAATAGAGTATGAAGAGGAAACATCAAGCTTTTCAGCACAATCCTGTCAGAACTGAAGTCCAAAGGACAAACAGACTGTGTGAAAGCAGGTTGAGCAGACTGTTTGCACTGTTCTGCCATTGTTAATTCCCACCAAGATGGTTTTGTGTAATATAATGTGGATGTGACTAGAGAACGCTTAGGAGTCTAAATTTCAATCTCTGACTTTCAGAGCTGACCAACAGTCATGTGGGCATTTAAGACTCCTGTCAGCAGATAGGTGTGAAAAACTCTTAATGAAACTAACACATTGGTGAACAGTTCCCATCTATAATATTTGAAATTTTACATTGGAATACAAGGACAATATGCTTAACTACCAAAGAGTTGCTGCTTTGCAAAGGTTAAAGTCTGGAGGCTATTTTTTTTCTGCTATTACACATGGATGTATATATGTATATATATGTGTATAAAGGCAGAGACAGAAGGGAGGAGGGAGAGAGGGATAGAGAGGGAGATTCTTGCAAAGGGTAATTCAGAACATCTATTTAGTGGGTTTCTAGAATTATGGAAGTAGTCCACAGAATATCAGACAACTGATAGAAAATCACTAGACCGGAACAGTCCAGTTTTTTTATTGTTCATGGGTAATTTACCACCTAGGCTTGTTGTGATTTTTCCTCTTATTATCTACCATTCCTGATTTCCACGCCATTTCTTATTTTCATGCAATTGCATACAATTGAATTTGGAACATAAAACATTAGAGAGAGGAAAATAAATTACAATCAAAGGAAGAAAATTCAAACGAGCAAGTAAAATGTTAAAAACTATGAGACACTTCTGTCCTGACTCTTTTGATAACACAGAACAAGAAAGAGTAAATTAAAATTAAAAAGCAGAAAAAGTAAAATTGCTCAGTGATTTCTACTTTCCTTATGTGGTAATAATTCACCAATGGAAATAAATGATACAAGACTACATTAAAACAGAAATGCTTGGAATCTAAACTAATGCAGACACTCACATATAAAGCCCACAGGATAACCAGCATTTCAAAATATGTTTGGAAGAAAAGGGAATGAGCAGGGAATGAGCCAGCATACCAAAGGTGAAAACTCAGGAGAAATTCACCATTTGAAAAATCAGTCTGTAAAGGAGCAACACTTTATTTTTACACTTATGAAAAGAAGATATAGAGGAATATGAGAAGATGTTTCTAACGACAAAAAGAACTATGAGTTAACAGGACAACAGGATTGAAAAAAGACTGAGCTGTCTATTTTCTTTCTGTTCAAAGCTCTTGCATTTTATCCTTCTATCAGATAGTTACACGTATTCATTCTGGACAGGTTTTTTGACAAGGATGTTGTGGACTAAAAGCATCACACTATATTTTTCATTTTTAAGGTACATGCACTCCATCCTCATCACTTTGAGTTAGTTTTGCTTTCCAGCAGAATGCTGCAGGTTTTAATCACAAGTCTACTTTTATACTCAGTATGAGACCAAAATAAATACACCACCAGCGTGAACACTTTTCTGAGAGGACAAGGGGGATTTCTGCTTGTCATAACTAATGATGGTGATCAAAGCCAACCAGGTGCTCACACTGACCCTGAGCTTTGATCATTTACTATACTTTCCAATATCTGAGCCTGGGAGTGAGTTGCCCTAATGGCCTCTGATTACATTAGTGGCATATGGCAGGAAAAAGGAGTAGAAGATAAGAAGCAAGAAGGAGGGGGGAATGTCTAGCTATGCAGCATGTGTAAGTCTAAAAACCTCTGGGCAACTGAAGTAAGCTCATATTCAAAGCTTTTCACACACTGTACATGTTAATGTTATTGAAATACTCAGTAGGCCTTTCATGAAAGCTGGTCCCAAAGGGCAATGACATGATCCTTTACTCACCTTTGAGCAATTACTCATATGAGTAGACTTGATAGTTTCAAAGGGGTTTTGTGTGTGTGTGAGTGCTCTTCTGAAGTCTATAAAGTTTCTGACTCCTCAAAAGTACATACTAATGCTCATTTTTATACATTATAGATATTTCTACTGAGTTGAGTTTCTTTCACCCGTTGCTGGCAGTGGTGTTCATGATAGCCACCACTGTACAATCCCTCAACTGCGGACTATGATGCAGTCAGACTAAAAGTGCTGTTTATCTTGCTAACATTAGTTTCTCATTAGTTCTAAAGATGGATTATGTGATAGCATTGATAGCTAAAGGCATTTTGGGAAGACTTGCTCCTATCAAGTGTAATTCACACATAAGTGAATCTTTCTGAAAACAGTTTTCTTTTGTCTGTGCCAGCACTTGAACAATTTTAAGTACAGGAGCAGCAATTTTAAATGTACAGATATAATTTCTTAGCGCAGCAAGGTTTTCCGACTGCTGTGCACATTTCAGATGTTCTCCAAACACATTGCAGCCAGAGAGAATAAACGTAGCAGGTGACATTATTACATGGGCCAGAAGCTGAGATAATTATTTAATTCCCATCCTAGGAAAACGCAATGATAAGAAAAAAGAGCTCTGGTAACATCTTTGTAAGATTCTTCTTCACAAAGTTCAGAGAGAACCAAGAACGTCAGTGCCCTATTTTTCTTTCCAGAAAAGTGGAGTCTTTCCTCAGCACTTTAACAAGGCAAGAATTCAAGGATGTGCTTTTTATAAAAGAAAGAAATTTCAGCCTTCAAAATAGCTGCACTTCTCAGCATGGGGAAGTTTGTTGGTTTTATTTTCTGTGCTATGCTATCCCTGTTGTAAGCAAGAACAAGAGAGGGTAATCAAAGTTACCTGATTCTACTGAAAACTAGAATTCTATTATCATTAAACGTTTTTCATGTCTGCTGGTCTGCTTATAATCACCAGCAGCAGCGTTAAAACATTCCCTCTGACTGAAATAATGTCAGTGAAGATCCCAGCTAAACCAAGCAGCCACAGACTAGTCCAAATATGTACCCTGCTGATGCAATTTTGCAAGATTACTATTTTACAGAAAATTTAGCTGTCAGTGTTTGTTCAGCATAACCCTGACTGTTAAAAGCCTACTAACAGAATACATTTAATCTTCTCTACTAATGCACAGGTTTGGTATCTACATTGCTTTAGACCACTTCAGCCACCTTTGGACTGCTTGTTACTGCTGATGCTCCAGATATCTGTTTTTTTCTGTAGCAACTGCCTTTAAAAGTGGAAAAAGAAAGTCCCCATAGTTTTCCTTCCTCTCAGCATTTGTATGTTTACACTTACAAAATGTTGACAGTAGCTGCCATTGTACATCAGTTCTGCTGCCAGGGGAATAAATGAAAATTTTAATAAAAAATTATGGTTAAAACAGAGAATTCAGCTGAGATCACACACTTTCAGTGACAACAACTTAGATGAATGCATTTACAAATAGATGGATGATGTTCAATATCGCAAATAACAACAAAATGAAAGAATGTTTTGGTCTTCCTTTGAAGTGCCTTTACTACGCAAATGACCTGCTTTGGGCTTAGTTCTACAGACAGTTCCCTTGTTGAATGTTCGTGTGGCCTCAGAAGCCAGAGCGCTATATCACAAGTTGGTATTTTCATGGTGTCAGATTGCACCTCATCTAATTCCATGTCACAGTAAATTACGGGTGTCTGGGTCCTGCAGCATTTGCAGCTTTAAAAACCCAAACTATGCAATTGTGGTGTGTACTAGGTAGTACCATGGAGCTCTGACCTTGATATGTAATTTAAGTAACTTTCAATGCATTAACAGTAACCGATGGAAGTATTTAGTAGTGTCACAGGCAATAGAGAAGATACAATCTCTCTTATATTTTACAAACCAGAGTTCTGCTACGAAGTAGAAAGTAAAGCTGATACAGTGTTGTACAGAAAGCCGGCTGGCATAATCTCTTCCATAAGCTTTTACTATACTGTTATTTATATCCTTCTGTTGGTATGTTTGTCATTTTCAGGGTTATAAATGGAACATCCAAAATGTGCCGCAGAGGCCGAATGAATTCTCCAACTATTCCTGTGTATATGCCTCGATTTATATCACATTAAAGATAGCAACACTTGTGGTACTTTGTAAAAACATTTATTTTACATCCAGGGAAATCAGGGCAGATCCAAGCTCTGTCTATGGCATTAAAATAAATATTTTTCCCCTCAGCCAGCTGGCCTTAGAAAAACCATCATCCATTGTGACGTGGTTTAACCCCAGCCAGCAACTAGATCCGTGCAGCCGTTCACTCACTTCCTCTCCCACCCCAGTAGAATAGGGAGAAGAGGGAGAAAAAGGAAAAAAAAAACCCTCATGGATTGAGATGAAGACAGTTTAATAGAACAGTAATGGCAGAGAAAATAATAATAATAATAATAGTAATAATAATACAATAATAATGGTAGAATAATATACAAAAAGAATATACAAAAGAAGACAGTAATAAAACAGCAATTGCAGCGATAATAATAATAATAATAATAACGGTAAAAGAATACACAAAATGAGTGATGCAATTCAGTTGCTCACCACCCAATGATTGATTGCCCAGCCTGTTTCAAGCAGTGATTGTGGATTCCCACCCCCTGGCCAACCCCCATTTATATACTGAGCATGATGTCTAGAGTATGGAATATTCCTTTGGCCAGCTTGTCCTGTCTGTGCTCCCTCTCAGCTTCTATGGGAAGCTGAAAAAGTCCTTGACTTAATATAAGCATTACTTAGCAACAACTAAATATGTGTTATCGACATTATTCTCATACTAAATCACACAGCAGCCACTAGGAAGAAAATTAACTATCCTGCCTGAAATCAGGACACATGGCATAAATTTTTACTTTTGTCATGGTTTCAGTTGGGATAGAGTTAGCTTGTGTGGTGCTGTATTTTGGATTTGGGAAGGGTAAGAGTGTTGATAGCGCACTGGTGTCTTTGGTTGTTACTGTTACTGTTTCTCACACCACTCTGCCAGTGAGTAAACTGGGGCTGCACAAAATGTTGGGAGGAGACACAGCTGGGACAACTGACCCCAGCTGACCAAAAGAATATTCCATGCCATGTGACTTCATGCTCAGTATGTCAAGCTGCGGGAAGAAGAAGAAAGTGGGGGGACATTCAGAGTTATGGCATTTGTCTTCACAAGTAACTGTTAGGCATGCTGGAGCCCTGCTTTCCCGGAGTTTGCTGAACACCTGCCTGCCGATGGGAAGCAGTGAATTATTTCTTTGTTTTGCTTTGCTTGCATGCATGGCTTTTACTTTACCTATTAAACTGTCTTTATCTCAACCCACAAATTGTTCCTCACTTTTACTGATTCTCTCCCCCATCAAAACTTAGGAAAGTGAGTGAGTGGCTGCGTGGTCCTAGTTGCTGGCTGGGGTTAAACCACAACAACTGCCTTGTATATACTGAAAAAAAAAAAACACCGCTTTTTTATTATATGTATTTTTATTATGAAGGATCACCATCATAGGCCAAAGGTGGTAGGTCAAAGAAGCAGTTTTAACTTGGCTTAATGAAAACGCATAAGGTGATTGGAACACATATCATATTTTCCTGTGGCTGTCCATAACGTTTTTTACAATGGGAATGTGGTTATTTGCTTCAGTGTTATCACAGGAGCAGAGGATTTTGACAGAGTCAATTTGTGCTAGTAAGAACAGAAAGATTTTAGATTACAGAAGTAATTATTTTCTACTAAAAACAGTACTTCATTTTTTAGAAAGAAATAGCAAACCAGGTTTGGAGGTTAGCTACAGGAGGAATTTAGTTTTTTTGGAATGCATACCCCACATACACTGATCGTTAAATTCCCCTCTGCATCAAAATGAAGACATTTAGAAATCCTCCACATCTAAAACAACAATGAAGACCCCAAATTCCTAATTCTGTGTTTTACAGGATAGGATTTGCACTCACTGACTTTAGGGAAGTTCCTAAACTCTAGGGGATTTCACTTTCTTTGGTGTAAGAAGAAGGTCCCGAGGCTGAATTGTGCCAGAAGAGGATTCAAAAAGTATTATTTATTCCCCAAAAATGATAGTTGCCTGACCAAGTCTTCTTATGTCAAAAAGTGCTAGAACTCATTAAATGGCATCGAAAATCTCCTCTTTCACATAGAACCCTATCTTTCTGTTAATGGCAGGTAAATTTTTAAAAAGCCATTACCTGATTTCACAGCCTAAATCACATTTTAGAGGTGACTTTAGCATTTAATAACTCAGCCTTACTTTGAAAGGAACTTGGAAGTTACATGTCATCTGTTTCTGCCCTTTTGAAAATCACATCTTGCACTTAATGCAATCTTTAGGCACCTTGGAAAAGCTGGGTTTAAATGCTTTTTGAAAATGTCAAACTTGCACGGGGACTTCTAAACTCTGGGAGTTCGAAGCTTTCAGTGCATGCCTGCGGTACATTCCCTTGCCCTTTCCATCCATGTTAAAGCAATATCTGAGCCAGTGTTTTTCATCTATTCTTTCGTGGAAAGGCAGTGACATGCGTGTACCAGGACAACGAGACAAAATATTTTTTACCTGTATACAGTATGATGTGTATGTGGAAATGTATGAGGACACCGCAGAAGAGTGGAATAGATATTAAGTACATTAACGCTTTTGACTGGCTTGCTGAAACCAAAATGAGTTTGTAAAATGCAGAGGATGAATACAGTTGCTGACATGATTGATTTGCCTGGCTTATCTGTAATGATCTAGCTACAGTTGCAGCTATAGCGTTTTACCAGTTTTTTTTGTGTGATACCTCTCTAATATTCACCTCACCTGAACTCACTTATGCTGGAATATGAGGGAGACTATTACCATTAATAAGCTATCAGTGTTTCTGCAGGGTGCATGACAGCTGCAAAGAAGAGAGTAAAACTTTGAAAACAAATGGTGTGCCTTCAGTTCTGCAAAGACCTTATCCATTTGCTTCCTGCTCTGAATGCTGAATACCCCTATTGGCCCTAGTTGGACTATTTACTCTGTGGCTAAAGATACACATGAATCTTTTTAGGATAAGGGCCTGTAGCTTTGATTAAAGGACAGGATGCGAGTTGCCCTCTACTTTGTTTGTCCTATAGAGACCAATAAAACTTTGTACAGCACAAGGATGCATGTGTGTGTGATGCATTTATTGGTCTGGCCCTATACACTCAGTTATTCTTTACCCAATGTTAAAATTCTGGCATTGCTGCAGTTGGTTTTTTATGAATAATAGGAACCAGAATGAAGTTTAGGTAGCTGAAACAGTATAAGTGATGATCATAGCTAGAAACACAGTAGGATACAGCATATCAGCACTGCAATGCTACAAACGCAGTGTTTAATGCTGGTAGACTGCTGTTGTGACTAGAATCAGGCTTTTAGTCAAGTAAAGAGGTATTTCTTGGTATTATAGGGTCACACCCTACTGTCAAGTTTTAAGTAGCATTCTGCATTGATCTCAGTGGGTAGTTGTGTTTAAAAATTGATGGCATGACCTGGCCCTTAATATGGAGTGACATCTGAAAGGAACATACAGATTTTGCTGCTCTCTGCAGAGTGAAAAAAAAGGAGAGGAGGAAGGAGGAGGAAACACAACAGGCCTCATGTTATCTTGACGTATGTGGAGGGCACAAAAGTTTAAGCAGTATTAATAGCTTGAGCCTCAGCCTGCCTAATAACCAATATTACCTTAGTTTATTTCCACTGACTTCAATGAAGTTGAATTGGATTTACATCTTTGTTAATGCAATCAGAATCTAGTTGGTTATATATCTGTAATTTGAGATACAAATTAAGAAACATTTCTATAAAAAATTAAATAGGGTTTATAAAGTTATACAGAGGGGTTTTTGTTCAATGCACGTATTTTGATATTAATACACACAAATCTTAGAAGTACACACAAATGAGATTGCACATAAAAAATATTTCTTGTTATTTCAGAGAAACATATATTCTTTACCTATTTTGTCCAAAAAGTAGTCCGCCCTGTGAAGATATTGGGACAAATCTACAATGACAAGGGTGGGAAATTAATATGGGGTAAAAGAAAATAGTGTTGGTCCTTTTATTTCACACCAGAAATATGTTTTAAATATTCTTGGAGTTAAATGCAGAAATATTTTTATAAAAAAAAAAAATAAAAAATTGAAGCACCTCATAAATACTATGTTATTGAAAGGATTTTGGATTTGGAAGCAGAGCCTGAAGAGTTACATTAATATTTGCAACTATTCCTCTCAGGTTGGAAACTTATGGATATTGCATATCCTTTGGGCTCTAAGTTTGATGTATTTTTCCAGTCTGGATCTCACCAAACACTTTTCTATCAATCTTAAAACTTACAACAAACTGTAACGTATTTGTTTACTATTTGACCAGAGAATAACTTCTGAAATCTTTGTATACTCTTATTCAAATTCAACTTTTCCATATGCTATTTGTCTTGCTCATGTGTTCATAAGCTTCCATTTTTCTTCAGCAGCCAATGATGTTTTATTTTATTAAAGAGACTTAAATTCAGCCTCTCAGAAATACTGTAATTATTTTGATCTTCCTGATTTGCTTCTCCTCATACCAACACCCACACATGAATTTGTATCACATAGCAAGCCCACATATTCAGTGCGATCAAAATCCTCTCATCCCTGTTCCCTGTTTTGTTTTTTTTTTTTAACTTTGTCTTACCAAATGGTGTTATCTGGTTCAAATTACAGTATGAATACAACATAGGCAGAGGGGTGTATGCAATGAAGATTAAAAATAAGTCACTGAACTCACTGTAACTTCCTCAATGTCAAAAAATGTGCCTTTGTAAATCCTCTGGGACTGCCTGAACAATACTTGCATATTCCAGGCCTTATGTCAGCCTGATACCCATCTGTCTATTTGCTAGACTCGGTCTCGCCTGTCCTTTCTGGTATCACTCCCTCTGTTGTGGGGGAATGGGAGAGGAGGGGCTCTGAACAGCACAATTTCCCTTTATTTTGTTCAAAGGTGAGATCCTCTGGACATGGTATCTCCCTACAAGGTACTCTAACCCTATCTACATGCTTCTGTAGGATGCTTTTGTGATAAAAGAAACAAGTCAGCAGCCAATATTTTGAATAGGTTTGAGTATCACTGTTGTATTTGAATAATTTAGATCACAGCCCTGACTCCAACTTGCAAATAAACAGTTTTGATATCTTTTAGTACAGGGGACGAGGTTTTGCGGTATGTGCAGCACAAAATTTGCAGCCAAGTCAGAAGATAGTAGGAAGAGGTAACTTTAAGTCCTTCTGATTCTGCGCTGCCCTAGAGCTGAAGAGGTGTCTGGCATAATTTTGAACCTCTACAGAATTTCCCTGTGAGCCACAGTATTAAACACACCCTCTGAAGTGTGGCGTGGCCTTACTTTGATGTGTCCTTTTGGCATCATATCTGAACAAGGCTTTTGAGGTGTTCTTTGCAGAGGGATGATCAGTGAAGTAACCCCTCACTCTAGGAATCAAGGCTGAGTCCTGCAGGCAAGTCGTTTTCTGATCATCCTAGATAAAGGTGCGCATATCTAGCATCCATCATGATCATTAAAATAGTTACATACTTCTGTAAACAGCAGAACACACATGTATTTTCTTCGGCTTTTTGTCTGCAGTAGAGCAGCAATACACTTTGTTCCTCCCTATCATCATATAATCTGTAACCGATATAACAAACACTAAGATTGCATATCTACTGCAAGCAGCCTCACTATGCCAATCCCAGTTCTTTTTTTTTTTTTTTTTTCCTTTGACAATTTAGAAATCCTTCTGGCTGTGCAGTCAGTCATGGGATGGTTTGTTTGGAAATATAGACTTTGGCCAGCAAACATGCACGAGCTGATTAGTATCTGGCTGCATCTTCCTACCCACTCTGTGAGACAGGCAGAACATGTAGCGTTCTAGTGCCCTGAGGCAAACATAGGATGCAATTCCCAGACAACATGCTTTGTTGGCTTCCAGTAGGACTTGCTATCTCTGAAACCCCTATTTCTTTTGAACTAGTAGGCGCAAATGTTACTAGGAAAGAAGTGATAGGCAGGGGAAGCCTTGCACGGAGCAGGATTGCACATAACTGCTATCCTTAGGAAAACAAGGTAGGCAGAAACTAACATGTGATTACTTTAATAGGCCATGCTACTTCTTGGTCCCTTTGAGCAGAGGGAATATATTTGAGAAAGGGAATCTATTGACCTCCTCTGGATTGAACAGGAAATTCTTGGTCTGCACTTATCATCTGCTTTCAGGTAGGTATCTAGGCAGGTGAAAAATATTACAAGTCTCCTTTGGAGTTTTCAGAAAGAGCTGTTCTCATCTGGAATCATTGTATTCTTATTTGGGGAGGGCTGATGATATGAATATAGCTGCTCAACTTTATAGCTGATGTATAAAGTATATAAAGAAAATACCTACTACTGTCTAGCAATTATTTGCTTAACGCATACAACGCAGTCTTCTGAATGGTCTCTAAATTCATATGTGACTGCCCAAAGTCTTATGTATCTAAGAATCTGGTGGCCTATACAGTTATGACAGTCATCTTCAGCTTTTCTTATGTCTCTAAACTAGCAGATACTTGTACAAGCAAACACGGATTTTTGAAAGATGATTTGTGCAATGTAGTGCTTGTCTATTAGATTGTTCTTGGATAAAAAATAGTAACAAACCTCTCTAGTCTTCTCCTTGAATACCTGTTTAGATGTTTGTTCTCTGACTGGCCTCATGCTTTTTTTTTTTTTTTTTTTTTTTTTTTCCTTGAGTTCACAATGGCTTAGTTTCAGTGGAAATAAAGGTAGCAATATTTTCAACGTAAACACAGTCACCACCTGTCTTCCCAGATTTTTATTTAGGTCTTGTCAAAGTGTGTGATCTTATTTTATCTATATTGTTTGCACAACAAAGGCAACCCTGCCTTGGCTAATATGTTTACCACCTTTTAGGGGAGTGCAAAACTGTAAACTCAGGCAAAAACAGTTTGGGAATTTAGGTTTCTCACTTTGTGGACAACCTATCTCTTAAGCATCCGTCTCTGAAGAATGATCACTGCTCAGTTAGATGCTACAATCAGGAAGGAAAAAACAACAGAAACCTCAGGAGTCTGAAAATTAAATGAGCAGTGATGCCTTAATATACAGCCCAGAATCACACAGCGAAGTTCCAGATAGAAGGAGAAAGTAATATTTATTCTAGTACGGTGAGTACGTCCTTTCTTTCTTTTTAGGTACTCCCTCACTTGTCATGTACACTTTGTTGATTGTCTAGCTCTCTTTATTGTAAAAGGAGCCTAAATGCCCAATATACTCTGCCTGAATCATCCAGTTGGGGCTGGATACTTGCTTTGGAGGTGCTGTGGAGCTTAAACAATCTGAGCGATCCTGCACTCGATTTGTAAGACCAAAGAACACAAAAAAATTTCTTGGAATTCGTTAAGATTCTTTCCTTAAATGTTTCACATTATAATTTATCACAGAACCTCCCAGATAAGTCAGGCAATGGCAAAAATGTCATTTTACAAATACAGTGGAGACACCCCAGCCAACAGGAGACAACAACCTCCACTATCTTTGTTTCTTCTTCAACAGTGATTATTGCTCCTGAACAGGATGGTCTACTTTTCTCAGCAAGAAATGTTTTCCTCATGCTACAAAATAAGGAGAAGTTTCTGGGTTTAATGCTGGTATACCATCTCACATGCAAGTTCAGCCATTTTAAAAGTAACAAATAACCACATGTAAGACTTAAAGAACAACCCTCTTCAGAGTGAAGATTGAATATGCCACACATCTAATGAATGGCTGCCTGTCTCATGCTGCTGTATGTACGGGAATACCTACTGTATCGTATAGCTGGTCTTCAGGCTACCGCAGAGCTAAAATGTTCATATAGTGTGTCATTATTCCCTTAGACAATTCTTGTACTTATCTTTCTCTGCTTTTATTTCCCTACGTTATACTATGCATTTTGGGAATTCTTCAGTACTGCATATCTGAAAAAAAATATATCTCCATATACTGTTTAAAATGTGGTTCTCAACCAAGATTTTTTAAATTAAGCCCAAAGGACTAGACTGAACAGAAATAAAATTCTGGTTTTGCACTGATTGAAAACTGCTGTTGTATAATTCTCATTTTCCTCTACTAAGATATCATAATTTACATTTCTGTTTGCCTCTTTTTTCTTTTCCTATTGCTTCTTTTCAAAAGGAGGAAACAACATTCCTTTTCCTTATGGGCGTTCTGGGACTATGTAATGACAAAACATTGTGTATTTCAACAGAAAATTACTAATCTTACACCAAAAAAAAAAAAATGTGCATGTGGACTTATGATAACTAATATGAGAAAGGTATCTTAAGTGTTATCACTCCCATATACAATCCAAATGCCTTTTTATATATTAATATTGGTATATTTTATACCCTAATTCATGTCCTTATATGACAAAGTCATTGCTTAAATTTTTTTCAGAATCTTGTCGAAGTAGTGTATAATAGCTGTGTACCCTATTTGCCAAGTTCCTAATGTATTCATGTTCTCTTAATTGAGAGCAGTGTTTTAACATATCAATAAACTTATAAGTTTGCATTCTAAGTAGTTCCTAACACATATCTCTGTTTAAGGTGCTTTGTCCTTATTACTACTTGAAATACACATGAAATTATGCTCTAGCACCTGATAATTTAATATTGTGAAGAAAAGAAGCCTGTAGGTGTAGGTGAACCTGCTTTGGCAGGGGGGTTGGACTAGATGATTTCCAGAGGTCCCTTCCAACCCTGACCATTCTGTGATTCTGTGACATTATTTCCTGAATGTATATCAAAAGCTAGAAAACACTCATCTCTGTATGTGGTCGAAATCCAACCTGTGCCACTCTTTGAGGAACTTCTTCTTAGCCAGAATCACAATATGTTCCTGTTTTTCTTCTTTTCAAGCTGTGCATCCAGACAAATGCCCACATACCTATGTGAGCAACCAGCACTGTGCCGTTTGCTGGACCACAAGGGTCCACAGCTGTTACCGAAGAGAAAGTTTTAGTCTTCGCATTTTGAACTGGTAAAAAGATGATTTAAAAGGAGATGAAGACTTGTTTTTCCACTGTATACTGGGTTGCTTTTTTAAAGAAAATACATAGAATGAGTGGCCATTGCAGGATACAAGGTGTAAGTCACTCAGCATACTACTGAAGCGTGTCTCTGGAAGATGTATGGTTATATTCTGCTCTAAGATTTTCACTCAGAACTTCCATTTACTCCAGTATTATGTACATTAATAATTTTTGGACAAAGAATTTCTCTTTCATTAGCTTCAATATTTTCTGTATGCCCCTTATGTTTCAGCTCACCTTGGTATAGATTCATAGTAGCAGCAGTAGTTGGGTTTATTCTTTGCAGCAAACCTCTAAATAGTGTGAGATTTACCCTTTTTAATGTATATTTGAAAATCTTAAAAAAACCCATAATTTGTGTGTTTTATTGGAACTAATCATAAAGATTTTAAATCCATTTTGTTTTTAAAGTGCACCAGGACTTCCTTCTTCCTAATGTTGTTATTTTAATATACTAAAGCCTGAATGTTGGGAAAAGGAGCTGCATTAAGAAACAAATCTTGTGAAAAAAACTTAAAGTTATGTACACTCTCAGTGAATCCACAACTAAGCAAAGTAGAGATAATTGATATTCTAGTTTATGCAAGAGAGAGCGTGCAAAGTCACCTTTCTTTTACTTGCTAATGTCAGAGTTTTCATGAAAATTGAATATTACAAAAAGTTGTTAACAAAAAAACCCCAACTTCTAAATGATATTACTGCTGTTACTGAGCTGCTAGTTGCAAGAAAACCAAAATGCTGACGTTAACAATGTTTCTCCAAGTACACATTTCATATGCTGTTTTTTCACACAGTATTTTAATGAAGTTGACATAGGTCTTTCTAAATCAAAATAGGTTTTCCTGAGGATATGTAACAAGACATTTTAAATTTTGGATTTTAGGTACCCTCCTCCATGTACATACATACAGATAGAAAATTTAGTATATCTACATTTATATTTTAAGTTACTGTCACACATTGCTTGTGTACTTAAAGAGTCAGTATTTTTTTTAATTTCCTGAATGATTTTTTTTTTTAATCATTATGATTTAGCGTCTTGATACACAAAAAAACTGTCACAGTACAGAAATATATTATTATTTTACTTTTCTTTGGAAAAGATAAAGTTATTTGTAATTTGCTTTTATTGTGTTTTCAGTTGGAATTTTCCATTTACTTTTACCATATGTCGGGACAATACCTAATCTAACAGAAGAGAAAATGACCACTTTATTTGCAGTTATTTAAAATGCTGATAGTTTGCAAAGCACATTTTGGTAAGACATTTCTCTTTATAAGGAACGGTACACATTTCAATTTCTACTTGTGTTTCTAATATCCTCCCTACAAATATTTGATATCTGGGTTTAATTATACTGTAAAAGAAAATCCTATATTTCAACACTGTACAATTTACTTTTAATTTAATGAGTAGATATATGTAAAATATCTTTAGCAGAGTCATGTAGATCTGTAATACATCACTTTTTTATGTGTGTACCATTTGCAACACTTGAGAGAAAGAGAAAACTAGTAATTTTTGAAGATAAAAAAATAAAATAACTAGATTTTATGTTTCAAATCAATAATTGTTGCAGATGACTGGAGTGAAACATTCAAACTGAAGTGCTTCAAGGCAGATAGAGCTTTTCCTTAGGGTTATTGTTCTTTTTAGTGTATAGACAGGTCAGAAAGAAAACTCATGTCAGAATGCTTTCTTTTTGGTGAGGAAGACAATGAAATAGTATCATGTATCAAGAGATGTGTCTGGTGTGTGAGGTTACCCACAACAGAATTAAAGTTTTACTGCCATACTGATGCCAGGGATGATGCTGGGAGTACAGGATCCAGGGATGGAGAAAAAAAAAGGGGCACAAAGATAAACAGCATTTAAAATGTAGTGCTTAAATCTTTCAATCCTTCTATGAACTGCTTTGAATTATTGACAACACAGGACTGGTTATGGAGTAAGAGAGACCATGGTGCTGCATTGCAAAAGAAAGATTGAATCTTCTCCTTATTATACACTTACAGTGGGCATGTGGCAGGAGGCATCTGTATATGGTTTAGCTGATGTTAAGATCAGGAGCCAAATTACTTAGCCTTCATACCTCCCAAAATACTGAAAACAAATGGTCATTCCAGGAGGTAAGAGTCAGATATATAAAGTTTAGATTCACAGTTGGACTCATTAACACCTGCTGCAACTACTGAAACCTCTGTAATGATTTTAAGCGGTCTTGAATCAGGCTATAGATGTCCATCTTATCCTCGGGCAGAAAAGCTTGCTGACATCAATGAAAATTTTGCCTTCCTAACAACTCAATGATTGTTTTTTAATTCTTGACTTGATCCACGTTTCTGCTGTCCTCTGACTACAGAAAGCATGTCATAGTCTTTTTTTGTTTCCCCTAAGGGAAGCTAGTATTCCAGATTTAAGAATTTTAAGGGACTCATTTGTGTAATTAAATGCAAAATAGCATATTGTAACATTTAGAAGGCATTTTCAAAACTCTTCTGCACTGGCCTAATCTGTTTTTTATTGATGTCAATGGGAGTTTTGCCATCAGCAGG
>NW_009648955.1:6660993-6747318 GCF_000708025.1 Charadrius vociferus
ATCTACCCTGTAGCTATTTTTCTATGTAAGATGAAAAACACAGCAAAGCAGAATCTTGTTTACACTAAGGTCTCTTTCTATCAGGCTAGAAATGGAAGAGACCTTTAAACATGTACAAATATAATTTACAAGTTCTTTAAATCTCTTCTCCTTCTATTTCCCTGTGTAGATTGCACAGTAAAAAGGAAGCTTAAGATAAATGAAACTCTGATCCACAGGAACTCCATATTTTTGGGTCAATATGATCTGAAATTACTACTCTGTAAAATCTGGTTCAAAAACATCTGAAAGGATACATTTAAATTTAAGTCTGTGTTCATCTCAATGAGAATAACAGAAACAGGGCAGTTCAGGTATTTCATTTCAGAGCAAGACCAAGGAGCATGCACCTTGCTGTGGACTTCCACCTGTAGCTGTTTCCAGGTGAGCAGATAAATCCCTATAATCTGGTTTGACCCAGCAGTCAAAGCAGATGAGATATGCTTAGTCAAATCCTTGTTTTCAATGATGACAGCTATAGATAACAACAAACTTGAACTGTACTAAACCGTCTAAACTTGGGTAGAGCTTCCATAACAGTGTTTATTATCAGGAATTCATAAAGAACCTGATATTGCCCTGGCACTTTATTAACCTATATCTGCTGAGAGGTCAGCTGGGTCCCAGTGACTGTCAAGGAAGCAGTCTGTGAAAAGGCATTGGTGTCTTCTCAACTGAAAAGTCCCCTGGCTGGCTGGCTTGTTTAATGCCTGTATTTGGTTTATGTGGCAAGATTTTGGCAGCAGGAGGGCTTCAGGGATGGCCTCTTGGAGAAGAGACCAGGAACTGCCCCGTGTTGGACAAAGCCAGTTCCAGATAGTTCCAAAGGGACCCACCACTGCCCAAAGCTGAGCCAATCGGTGACACCACTAGTGTGTCTCTGATATTTAAGAAAGGGTAAAAAAGACTGCACAACGGCTCTGAGAGACAGGTGAAAAAATGTGAGCGAAACTGCCCTGCAGAGAAGAAAGAGGGGAAGGAGGTGCTCCAGGAGCTGGAGCAGATATTCTCCTACAGACCCATGGAGAAGACGATGGTGAAGCAGGTTGACCTCCTGCAGCCCATGGAGGACCATGGTAGAACAGATACCCACAGTGCAGCCCATGGAACACCCCATGCCGGAGCCAGTGGATGTGACCTGAAGAAAGTTACAGCCTGCAAGGGACCCATGCTGGAGCAGTCCATTTCTGGAGGAATGTACCCCGTGAAGAGGACTTATGCTGGAGCACTTCTTGAAGAGCCAGTAGGAAGCTCGAGCAGCCCGTGGGAAGGACCCACATTGGAGCAGAGGAACAGCATCAGGAGGAAGGAGCAGCAGAGACTAAGCATTACGAACTGACCGCCAGCCCCATTCCCTGTCTCCCTGCACCCCTCAGGGGGAGGTGGAAGGAGATAGAAGAGTCAAGACTGAAGTTGAGCATGGGAAGAGTGAGGCTAGGGAGAAAGTATTTTTAGTTTTGTTTTTATTTCTCACTTACTTTGTTATTCATTGGCAATAAATTAAATTAATCTCCCTCAAGTCAAGACTGTTTTGCCCATGATGGTAATTGGTGAGCAATCTCCCTGTTCTTATCTCAACCCACAAGATTTTTCATCTTATTTTGTCCTCCTGTCCTGCTGAGGACAAGGAGTGAGAGAGCGGGTTGGTAGGCCCCTGGCAGCCCGCCAAGGTTAACCCACTACAAAACCACATTTCCACTGCAAATTTCCACAGTCTACAAATGAAGCTGTATTAATCATGACAAAGCTTTAATGAATGATAGACCAGGCTCCTTGTGTGGCTCTTTTCAGTTAGGCCAAAGAGCAGATGAGTATCCTCAGTCTCTGGATGTACCAAATCTTGTTATTATCTTTACGAATGCTCAGTGCATCAAGAACACAACAGGGATCCGATTATTTTCCCCAGGAACAATCAAGGGATTAGTGGAATATAGACGGAGATTGAATCTGCATGGAAAATTGTCCATGCTGCGTTCTATTAGAAGGTGCTGCTGTGCAAAATTTGCTGCTAATCATGTGGCAAAATTACAAGAGACTGCAGAAAGAAGAAACTAGTAAACAGAATAATAAAAGTCATTTTAATTATTAAACTTCAGTGTTATAAATTATCTGCCATTCATCACTGCCACAAATCAGTATAAAAAAAGCAAAAAATCCATATGCTCTATGCAGTCTAATTTAATTGTGCATAATAAATTAGTGTAATGCAGAATGTTTAAAAATATGAATAATCACCAAATTACTATCCATTTTCAACAGGCAGTATCTAAATTTTAATACAGACAGCTATTACAGTTAACCTATGCTTTATGTTGACTGAAACACAATAAAACCTCAAACGGGTATTATAGACACAGTCCCAGTTATCAGCCACTAATGATGCTAAATGATGAATTGCTACATTTTTAATAGAACAATCAGAATCCAGTGTTTTCATTATCTTTCTCAGAATATTTTGTATGCCCACTATTGTTCTTCCAATTAGTTAGTAGCAAAGAGGCACTGTTTGAAAAGATATAGGAAATGGTGAGTCATATGTGACAGGTAATTCTCTCTATGCTGCCTGGGAAGAAATGTTTTCTTGATGTTAGTTGTGGTTGTTTTCCATCATTTTTCCAAGGCAGTGAAGTGACAATGTCACTTTAGCACAGAAACCTTTTCACTAAATAAATGCAGACTATGGAAGCACAATGAAACATTTGCTTGTAAATCTTCTATGGCCATATTTATCTGGTTGTGTAACTTAATCTCTCTCTATTACTATTAGCGAATCCTCTCCTAAGTTAAACCTCATTATTTACATTTCTCCAAAGTGGTAAAACTCATGTCAATAAACTTCTGTTTAATTACTTCCTTCTTTATTCTTCATAAAGAAACAACAGGGAATATATTAGTTCATCATAAAGTAAACTATTTTATAACTATCATTATCCTGCTCACAACTGAGCAGGGTTACAATGATTCACAGATCGAAAGTAGAAAAATAAAACAGTTTGGTACTTCAAAAATGATTTTATTGAATAATCCAGAGTCTTCTTGTAATCATGGAATTCTATCCACAGGATATGTTATCATGGGGTAGTATTTTACCCCAAAATAGCTCAGATGAAAACACTGGGAAAATTTGAGTAATACTGAGAATACATACAGTCCTGAGCAAATTATTACCATCTATTTTTTTTCCTTTTTCTCAGAATGGGTCTCATGCTAGAGATGGATATATCCTTTTTTTGTTTCTTGGTAACCAAAGGTCTGCGATTCTCGGTCTTCCTGAGATAAAACATTTGAGTCCATTGCAGTGCTGTCACTAAGCTATTGTCCAATATTCAGAGTATAGCCTAACAAGTCATTCCCAGAATACAGAGCACCAGTCAAATATTTTGTTAACTGAAGAGTCTAGTTTCTGGAACACAGAGCAAATCAAACAATAGGGGCAAGCTGTATCTTCTCGGTTCCCAAGATTGTCTTTTGCACTAGTTTCTGTGGCTTATCACCACAATGCATCCTATTTGTATTTGGTTCTTGGCTTCCCTACTGTCTTCAGTGTTCACTTAGCTCTAAACTTCATTGCTTAAAAGATGTCATGGAAGCTTATCTTATTTTACCCAAATTAAATGTGATTAAACAAGGTTTCTCAAGGCACTGAAGTTGAGAGACACCTGTGAAAAATTTCAAAAGGACCTTAGCAGGCTGAATGACTTGTCAATGGAATGGCAGATGGAATTCAGTGTAAATTTATGTAAAGTTATAGATGAGGGGAGAAACATTCCTATTTTATTACATAAAATAACTAGCGCTATGCTGACAAACACCCAGTGTGTGGAGTCATGACAAATGACTGCATGAAATTTGCTCAGTGCTTGGCAGCATTCAAAAAATGAAATAAAATGTTATGAATTGTTAGGAAAGGAACACAGAACAAACCAGAAAACACTACTATGCAGTTGTATAAATTCATGATCAGCAAAGATGATCAAAGGTCCTTAATGACTGCTTCTTTATGGTGGCTGTTTAAGTAGGCTGGAACTTTTCAGCATGGGGAAGCAATCACTAGAAATTCTCCAGAAATCATCAGTGACATGAAAGAGGATGATAAGGAGTGACTGGTTGGTGCCTCTTCCACTAGAAGAACAAGCAGCCATCAAATTAAACCAATGAAAGCCAAGTCCAAACCAAACAGATGGAGTTAACTACCACAGGAAGGTCTGTAAACTACTTGGAATATTTGGAAGATCTGTTATCTACATATTAGTAAATAGATGTACTATAACATGCATACGGAACCCTCTAAATGGAAAATTGTCAGTAGCTGGAACGATATTACCATTATATATACTTGTCCTATTCTTACCCTTCTCTAGATGAACTGGATTAGATGGCTTGTGGCTTTTTCTGTAATGTTTTGTTTCTAAGATAGGTCCTTTTAGAGTTCTTTAAAAATTTCCTCTGATTTTCAGCAGTGTCAATGCTGGACTTTGTGACTTCAATCCACTTGTAGAGAAGGGCATGGTACCGGTACGCACCTTCAAAACAGAGGTTGGTATTCCCATGGTGGCCATGGCTCTGTCCTTTATGACATTTCCAGAGTGCCCAGTTCTTTATCCTCTGTCTTTGTATTTCTGCTTCTCACTTTTTTAAAATGAAGGCTTCTGAGGAAAGGCTTTGATTTTCCTGAATCATTCTGTATCTTCCTATGAGTTTTCCCTATGGGAGTCAAGCACATATCACTTACCTTATTATTTCATTTGGAATAACCTGAACAGGATTTATGTACACCTTGAAATGTACTCTACTTGCTCCCTCAACCCTGCTGGGTAGACGTAATATAGCAGTGTGCTGCAGGGAGGCAAATGACTTAGGCTGTGAATAAAACAAATTATATTAACCCAGGGGCACAGCAAAGAGTGTTGTTTTAATTACTACAGAAAAGAGTGTATAGGAATGATTTACAGTAGGACAATCTTTCAAATGGTATGGCTGAGAACACAAGGTGGTGCTATTTACGCTAAACATAATGGATGTACAAAGCTGGGTCTTGCCTGCTGGCATTTGCCATTTCCCCCATAAGCTTTCTATGGCTTTGGACTAGGTGGGAAGTGTGACAGCCCCATCCTCCTCTGCATGTGCAGGTTCTAGCCATGAGGGGACATTTCCTTGGCAACAGTTATCTGAGTTCAGCTTGACTGGAAGGGCATGTTAATTTGTCCTTGTCATCTCTTGAAGGCAGGACAGCAGCGTTAGATGTTTTGCTGCACCAAGTACCACAGGGAAATTCAGTATTATAAGAAATGACACACTTGGCTGTTTCTGGGTAGGAGGAGGTTAGGAGCCAAAGCAGCAAACACTTACTCTCTACTATTCCCCAGATTAAAGAACTGCCTGAGAAGGATTTAGGATACCAGGTGGCATGGTAGACAGCTGATACTTTGCTTTTTCACCAGCTTGCTCTGTGAAGTCAGGTTGTGCTTTCAGTTGTAATTAAGCAAGGTCATTATCAAACATAAAATAATAGCTTCTATTCGGCTGGGTGAATCACTTTGAATTTCTCCGTGGAAGGTAGACATCCCACTGCAACTACTTTGTTGAAAAACTGAGGAAATAGTTGTCCAAAGAAAAAGTGGAAGATTATAATGAGTGTTGCTTGCAGGAGAATGGGAGATTGGTAAAAGTTGACTGCTTCACTGAAATGAAGTGTGATCAAATCCCTGTATTCATCAACTGTTTATTCCTCCAGTGTGTTGCATTAAGCCATCATCAGAGTAAGCTTTTAGTCAAATTTATGATTCACAAAAACACAAAAGGCTATTTCACACAAAAACATGAAAGACTATTTCATTCCTTCCAGAAAGAACTCAAGAAAAATTTTAATTCCTGGAAAAATATTCCAAATTAAAAAAAATAAATAAATCTTTTAATTTAATTAGTCTGACTTCAATCAAAGCAATGAACAACAAAACAAAACAACAACAATAAGAAAATAGCAACAAAATAGGAAGTAAAATGAGAGGGTTTTTTCATCCTTATGAACTGCCTTCAATACTCAAATATTTAACTTATTTTTCACCTTATTTGATACTATATGTGAGATGACCAGTGTAGTGGTTACAAGGTTCTAAAACCCAAAGGATTTCATTATGGATCTTTTGTATTTACTGAACATTTCAAAATTTGAATAAAGAAATTAATAACTATCTCAACAATTGATTAATCAAAAAAGATTTAGAGCAATATATTTATCTTTCCAAATGGGACCATGAGATTTTGATTGTATTTTTTTCTTGCATTTTCAGGTGAGCTTCATTTGATTTCCTTTTCAAATATTGGCAGGAAATACCCGTTTTGATCATGTTTGAAATGAAAATAAGGACAGTTTTGTATTATACTTTTTTTTCTGACATAAATGTTTTCTGTTTTGTGTTTGCATTATGAGCAGAGAAAATAAAAGAGTGCATGATTGTCCCTTTGCCAAGGGTAATTGTAGCAGGATAGTAAGCTCTACCTGAGAAGCACAAGTATTTTTGAAGAAAAACTAAAATACAGATGATAAGTTAGTCAGAGAATCCTTTGTCACTTGGGAGAGGACAGAAAGGACAACTAATAAGCTTCCGGAGTCCTTTCAGCTTCTGCTAGTGCCTTTGAAAGCTTTGTTCTTTCAGTTGTCACCTATCTGGTCTTTCACTGGTAAATCCTTAAGTTTAACAGCAGTCTCTGCTTTTTGCTTCTCTTCATTAGCCTCAATATACACAGTCAGCTTTTCTTCTGCTGTTCTGCTGAAATAGTTGTTTTTCTAAATTGTTTTGTCAACCAGTCTTTATGTGCTCAACTGCTTGTTTCTAGACCTTTGCTTCACAAGACAATTCTGTGGCAGCTACCAATTCTCTTTCCTCCCTATCCCCCCATTTCTTTCCCTTCATTTTAAAAAGTACGAAACTGTAACGTATTTATTCCGAAAAGAGAAGTGCTGGAAGTTTAGGATTTCCTTTCTGAATGGATTGGTTAGTTCAAATAATTTCCCAGAAGATAACTTCCTAATTGTTGATTCCTGACAGCATGAGGAATCTGAGATGATTTCAAGAAATTCTTGCAAATAGAAAACCCCATTTAGTTAAGCTACATGTAGAAAGTTTGTCTTCTATACAAAGAAAAAAAAAACCCACCTTTTTTTTTTTTTTTTTAAAGGTGGTGTCCTGACAGCGTTGCTGCAAATGATTCCTGCTTCCCATTTATTTTCAGGAAGTTAACAGATTAAACTGATTATGTGAACCATAGTCTACTTGTGTGCTGTTCTGCTTGATGGAGTTAAACAAAGCATGTGAATTCAGACTTTCAATTAAAATCTGAAAAATGAATGTTTCTGGAGTATAACAGAATAATCAGTATCCACATTTTTTTCAAGAATAAGAAAGTCATATTTATTGTAATTTTTTGTCTCATTTGAATAACCTACTGTTCTAATTAGTCATCGGTTTCTCAGCAATTTAAATTTTTATGTGAGAAAGTCATACAGTTAAAGACTGTTTTAGGTATCTTTCTTTAACATTTCTCAAGTGGCAATTCAAGAACAATCTACATCTTTAATCAAGGTGCTTGTCTCTTCAAGTGCGTGATTATGTTGGTTTGCAAAGGCTAACCACTGACGGAATATGTTGAAGGAATTTAATTATATTTAAACAAGTTGTTTCCAATCTTCAGATATTATGAAATGAAGGGGGAATAATTATTAATCTTAATGGAGTTATAACTAAAACTGGTAGAGGACTAAGGCAATGCCTATCAAACAACACAGCAGCAGTGTAATTTAATCCTAAACTATTCAGAATATTCTGTATTTCACATTGAAAGACACATGACCTTATCTCAATCATAAAAAAAAAAAAATTACATCTGTTTCTTCTTTGTTCATTTGCTTCAGGTGAAAGTAACCTAAGTCAGAAATGCCATTGGTTCACTTTATGTGCAGAGCCTAAAGCCAGTTATGTTGCAATGACCCTTGATTAACAAATTTATCTCACCTACTGTGTATATTTGGAAATAAATGCAAGAAATAAATGGATAGATTTATTTTTCCTACAGGACATTTGTATCATCTATGACAAAACAATTCATAAATAGAATCCAAGTATTGTATAACACTTTCCAGATGTTATATGTATCTTATGTAACAGGAATTCTCACATCTGAAGGATGAAGCACAGTGTCCTCTGTGGTGTGGCTGAGCAACTATTTCTGTCACTTTCCTGTGTACAGACAGTGTGGTCTGATAACTGCAGAAAGTTTAGCTATTTGGGGGGAACTATCTCGAAAGATGAAATTGTATTTTTACTCTGCATAGTGCATCACATCCTGTAGAACTTCTACTACTTGGTGTTATAGGAGACTAAGGTTGTTGCTATGTAAATAATGAATTATTCTTCTCCTTCCAACTTACTTTCTTTTTGCTTATGTAAGTCCTGTCCACCTGCAAGCCAAGCCAAACTACAGGTCTATGCATTTTAAGTAGTATTTTCTTCATTCTATAGTTCATTCCTCCTCATCTGGAGGAAGTCCTTATATGATTTCTCAAATGTCACAGAACTATGCGAATTGCAATCCAGTGAGCAAGATCTAATTCTTGTTTGAACTCTTCCCTTCAGCACCTTAAGACCCGTCTTACCTAATGACTACAGGTTCAGATTTATTTCCCTGACTCTAAGAGGATGCAAATGATCCTTGCAGGGTGCAGAGAGGAAGCATCCTAGGAAGTGAGCATCCTAATTGTGGTTGGGAGGCAGAAAACTCCAAGTGGTTTTGCTGTTCTGTAAAGTGGCCATGGGACATGCTATTCTGGGACACTTTATTGCATAAAACTGTTTAAAAAAAAAAAAATCCAGTCAGTTACATCAGTTCAACCAATACAACCCTATAAACTAAAATGCTTATATGTTTTTGCATTCGTCAAGTTGCTGTACTCAGGTTAGGTGTGCTGTGTGCATGGAAGGATTATAATCCATGAGATAAAATTTGACTCTTTCCAGTAAAGATAGTATGGATAATGGTGGAAAAATCTACTTCTGCATAATTCCAAGATATGTATATGTCTTCTGTATCTGTGTTTTACTTAGGGCACTAGTAAGGGGAGAGGTCATCTCTACTTCCCATCTTCTACTGTTCAAAACACTTTAATAGTCTGAACTGTTGTAATTAATTTTAAGTGTTCTTGGACAGATCCTTTAAATTCATTTTATATAAATTAGGAAAAAAAAAAAAAAGCAAAACTATATTGCTGCCTTGAATGTAATATTTTATTTATCCAATACTAAATAATTTGTTTTGAACACTGGAACTGTCATTATTATGCTGAAGCAAAAGGTTACACTTAATTGGGGAAAAAAAAACCCACCCAAACCAACCAAAACTTTACTATGCAGGCTGTTCCTAGAAGACAAAACATCTCACAAATCATCCAACCACACTATCTGTGCACCAGGAAATAGCAGGAAGGATTGCCCTTGATGTGGAGCCATACCACATTGCAGAGATTGCGGGCTTGCCGAGTTTTTAGGATACATTATTCCTTCCCAAGAAAAAGACTCTTTTATGCAATGGCTATGTTTTTTATTTATGATAACTTATTGATCAAAGCAAGCAATGCCTTCAGAGAAACAAATAGTCTTGCAAGGAGCTAAATCAACTACATATCTTTGACTCACAGCACACAGACCTTTCTTTGATTCTGTGATGGGGAGGGGGCATACATATTCAAAACATTGCTTCTGGGCCTGCTATCATCATCACTACCACCACCACCACTAAGCAGGGATGCTGGCAGCAAAAGAAAATTCTGGTCCAAGTTGCATATTTCCCTCAAATTCTCACAGCTGAGAATATTTAAAACTGGATCAAAAAGTGGGGGATATTGGGTTCATTCACATCTGCTGCTTCTTCCATTACTGTTACTTGATCATCCTGTTTTCTGACGGTGACTGGCAGCCATCAGATACACGTGCTATGTCGACATCCAGTTTGGTTAGAGGGAAACGTGAATAACACATGCACACAGAAGCAACAACAGCAGAACACCTCTGCAACACAGGAAATAATGCTCACTGAAATACACTGTCTTAGAAAACAGGTGGAAGATTTTCTGTGAATCATCAGATCAGACAGCATTCATATTTGGAAGTATTTGTCTTTTCTGGATCCTCTATGGAATAGATTGACTCACCATTTTCATATGTTGGTGAATTGAGGCAGTGTTTCAGTATGCTGCCCAGTGAGGTGCCTCACAACTTAAATCAAACTACCTATTTAACCACTTTACGGTGGTTTAAAAAAAGAAAAAAAAAAAAAGAAAAAGCTCTAAACATCAAAGAAACCACAGTGCTGACCATGAAAAAGACTGTATAGAAATTAAGTCTCTATCTGGCATCTAAATAGGCCATACCAATCCACTTTGTAAATAATATCTGAATACCAAATTCCATATAAAGAAGAAAAAAATTCTGTCTCTCTAAATGTGTTTGTGACCAAAAAGACTAGGAAATTAACCAAAAATTTTGTTTCGTTTGCAATCATCATTCTTATTGTATGATAAGCACATAGTTTCCTGAATTCTCTTAATTTCCTTTGAAATCAGCTGGGGACGTCAGTTTCATTCAGAAAGAAGGCATTTATGCTAAGATTTTAGGAAAAGAAAAAGGGTTCCTTCCAACTTAAAATTGTCCTAGACATCTAGTCTAACCTAGTCTAGTGTTCAGTCAATGGCGAATGATGAACACTTCCAGTGGGTTATTCATCCTACGTATTTTAAATATCTAACTAGGGGCAAATTTTTCTGAAGACTTTCGGCTTTGTTCTTTAAATATTACTAGTTAATTTGGACAACATACCTCTATTACACAAGTATCTTTTTGAAAATTAGATAAACCAAATCCCACCCTGACCGTCCTAGGTTTTTTCTAGTTTTTCTGGAATACCTAATGTTAGAAGCTTAGGCAAAATGTAAGCTTCCAGCAAAAGCCTTACATATCATTCTTAACACTTTTTCAGCCTTTAGGCTAAGATGTGCTACGTGGTAAATGGGCTATTACTTTAATTAACTTGACTTGCTGTGATTATCTCAGACTACTATTCAAGGAAGAATATGGCCCAATAAGACACATATGACTCACGTGTAAATAGATCCCTCTGGTATAAGTGGGGATCCTGTATTTGCATATTTATCACTCTTTCTCTATGGGCAACTACTGGTTTTGGTAGTAACTTTCTATCTCTGACAGGTATATATCTGGTATTTTTAAACACAGATGTGCTCCTGATGTGCATTCAGTACTATAAATGTCTACTTACCCTAAAAGCAAACATGATTTCTTCTTTTTTAAACCTTGTTAGTACTCTACACCTGACAAATTTCAAGAAAGACAGTTCTGACTCACAAATCATGACTTGAATTGCCAAGTCGTACTTTCTAAGAAAATACCTTAAAGATGGTTTCAGAGGTACTCTGAAAGTGTGATATATAGATACTGGAGTACAGAAGGTGACCAGCACAAACTGTATTACTTGTGATGATGCTGAGGAAAGAGTAAACTCAGCTTGCCTTCAAATTTCAAGAAGAATTGCAATAATTTAACTTAGTTAAAAAAAAAAAAAATCCTACTTGTGAGCTCAGCACATCCAAGTAGGTTCCAAAACACAAATATGAAGCCACGTACTGTCATTTTTCAAGGTACATTTAACGGGGGGATAAACTTCAAGTTAGCAGTTAGGTAAATAATTTAAAACTGCCAAACACTAGTAACTAGTATAAATTTAGTCTGGGCTATATATATTTAAACCTTATACGATTGCAAGATCAGCAAATATTTAATAAGGTTGACAAAGAAAGCTCATTAAGTTAATAAAGCACTGAAGTAAATCCCAGGCTGTGATCTGCTTTTTCTTGTCCTTACTCGTCTCCCTGAATTAGACAATGGAATCACCAGTGTGGCCACTAGCAGTCTTCAAGCTGATTGGTATTTTCTCATTCGTCAGGTTATAATTATGACCACAATGCTGCTGTTCTCATAACTACACATGCAGATTAAATTCGGTGCTTTGCGCATGGTTTGAAAGTATCTGGAAAAGGTACCAGGTTTATCTAACTGGATCCTAACAAGAAAACTGCCCCATGTATTTGATCTAAAATGGACGTGAGCAATTTTGATATCAGGCAGGATAGCTGCTCAGTGATAGACTGATAAAAATAAAACTTCCACTGCTTTAGACTCTAGAAAACTATTAAGCCAGGATGTTGTGCTGTCTTCCTGCTTTAAGAAGAGGTGAGACTAATGTGCTGGAAAGCACCAGGACAGACTACAAACTGGAGAAGGAAGAGGCTGTATCAGGGCAGCCCAAGGCTGATCTGAGTCAGAGGCTTCTACACCAGCTAGATTTTGATGAAGTCCTAGCTGTGAAGGAAAGGTAGGCTCATTTTCTCCTGCAGAAATTCAATAATGAGGATGACAATGTAGCTATTGTCATGTGTTGGAGTGTATTCTATCAAAAAGAGGTGCTCCCACAACTGTTTGTGTAAAAATCTGACACTGCCTTTAAAAACCAAATAAACCAAGCAGATAGAAACAGATGATATGTGGACAAAAGGTTCAAGTTAAATCCCAGATTAAAAAAGGCTCAAATCACCATATTTGGATTCTTTCAAAGCGTGGAGGAAATTAAATAGCAGATTCTTATTATACTCCATTTGTTTTACTTAGTATGACAAGAAAACCTTAGTGAAACCCAATTTTTTAAATTTAATTTACATTTTCTTGTAAAGTAATCACAGGCAGATTAATGCAAATCAGAGCTACAAAGTAAGATTTTCTGTTCTTTACCCTTAATAAAGTCCTAGTCTGAATATTTTATGCTGTGTCAGCAGTCTCAGGAAAAAGTTAAATGTGTGTGTGCTTGTGTATTTTCATACACCTAAGTACACCAATGTGTGTGTGGATACATGTGTGGATATACATATAAAGAGACTTGTTCAGTTCACATGAATGCCTATCCGTCTTTCAGTGGGCTATATGACAACACTACTATTTAAGGTTTTTCAGCCAAAGGCTAAAAACTTTGCTCATGGGCTTTAGATAGGTGTACAGCCTGATTACTGAAGGACTTCAGAGGACAAGTGCAGGAGAAAAGTAGGTCAGATAGAAAGGAAAAAATAGATAAGGGGCCAGAGAGATATATTATAAAGAAGACTTTTTTTTTCTAAGAGGTTGTTTTAATGTGAATCTTGTCAGATGCTTCAAGCTTGAAATTTGCTTTATGATATTCTTTAAGAGTTTATTTAAAGTCTGACTGTATTAAGAAAGTCGACAGTAATGATTGAACTACAAAATATTTCTGCAGTATTAATGACTAGCCTAAGTCTCTATAACTTGGGCAATTAACATCTTCTAGCAGATCATTAATCCCCTCAAAATATCCTGTCCCAAGGTCATTAAGAACTGCAAACTGGAAAAATAAAATATAATATGCATATTGTTTTTTCTTTTTGAACTATAGAATTTAATCGGTATGTACAGAACAGGTCTGAAAAATTATTGCCTTAGTGTTAGACAGTCAGATTGACAGAATTATGTCTCCAACTTCTATTCATCTTATCATAATTAATATATACTCATAAATATGACTAATAATAACAAAAATATCAAAAGCATGTTTCAATTATAAAACACGTACTGAAGCTAAGTAGGCTGGTAGGTTTAATGTAAGAATTGAAAATAGATTGCGGGAACATCATTTCAAGATTTTCATAATTCAAACACAACACATTAAGTAAGCAGAAAGGAAATGCAAGGAAAGAAAGGACATATTATTGCAAAATTATTATTCACTCTAATCTTGCATTTGCTTCAAATATTTATTTTATTAAAATTACAGTGCAAGTGGTTGGGTTTTGGAGCTTCTACTTGCCAGTCTTTACAGGAGCTTGAGCTAAAGACATGGCAATTTATTTCCCATGCTAAAGTATGCTGAACCTGTTTACTGCTCTCTATCAGCTGTAAGGAGGACCTTGGACGTATAAATCTATACTGCAGTCCTCCTATTAGGTAAGATGATACCCACCTCTGGCCTAGGCTTAAACTAATATTCCTAAAACTGTTTCCCTAAAGTAATAGATGGAAAGAATCTCTTACTCATTCAGATGACATGATTCACTGAATATAAGGGAAGACTAGGGTGACTAGTTCCTAAAAAAAAAGTGCAATGTTTCAAACAGATGGCATGAAAATAGAAGAAAGGAGGCCTGGAAAGTACTTCCCTTGTATGACCTTTGGATCTGAATTTAAATTGTGGGTCGATTAATTTGCATATGGGAAAAACTTTGATGAAAGCAATCTACATTTAAAACGGAAAACTGAAAATTGTGTTCAGACTTCTAGAATTCTTTGTTTCCAAAGAGAAAAAAGAAAATAAACTGGTTAAAGACAATGCCTGTTTCAACAGTCTTCAAATCATATTTTGTTTTCTTTGATTTAAAATCACTGTTTAGATTTTAATCGTTATTATAATGCAAGAGAAAATAAAATCACAGTTAGGACAAAAAAGCTTTTGAAATATTGACATTTAAAAAAGATTCTGTCACTATTTGATAAAGCAGATGTGTAGCAGTCATATGATGTCATGTTCAAAAACATTAACCACAGTTATTCGTGCTGGCATAAGTTCATTGTTTTGTGTGTGTCTGTACAGATGCACAAGATTTAAGTAGTTTCTCATCTTTCTGGACTTTTTAGAAACATTTTGCTTGGAGTGGCAGAAGATCAAAATATATAAAGAAATTTTGGATGTCAGATTTTTTTCATATATTTTATATACCTTTAAGAAATCCAAAGACTATTTCTAAATCAAATTCTAACCAACTTAGTAAATACTTTATTTTGAATATGTTAAAATATATCATTCAACATTCTTCTGTACAGATATGCCAATATTGGCTAATACATTGCCATAATTTTAATTTATCCATTATCATTCAGCTGATATTTTTTGTATACTCCACTGGATTCCAGAAATTATTAAAAGTAGGAGCCTCATGTAACACAATAAATATAGTACATAGAAGTTTCTGTTGCAAGGTTGGACTTCTGCTTCGTTATTGGGCAAAAATCACAATACCCAAAGCACCGAATGAGGCAGAATATGTAATTAGATCAAAGAAACTCAATGGATGATATGTTTTAGGATAACAGATAAGTATCATATGCATCTCATTGCTTGGGTGCTTTTTCAATAATAGGACTTGTCTCCAAAATAAGTTTTTGCTGGCTTTTTTCTTCCTCATTGTTTCTTCTTACTTTCTTGATGATACTTTTTCCTCCTAATGATTTTTTTTCATGTGGTAGTGAAACACTATTTCAAATCTGATAGACTTGAAAAGACACAGTGTACTTAAGATTGTGGATCTTACTTTCTGAGAAGTGAATTAAAAACTGCAGGAGAACAAATGTGTAGGAAAATGAACTGCTAGGCAATCTTATTAATTATTTGACTGCTACTTGGTCATCTATATATTCCCAGTCATCCCAGAAGGACAGTTACGGTAATAAAGCTCACTGTTTACCCATGCATTTGTGTGTACGTGTGTGTTTGTATACACATATATATCATACATACATGACTGTACATGTTTCTGAAAGTTGGTACTGAGAATTATTGAGAGTGATGTTTCGCTGTAGTGCCTGTGCTCTTCACTTTCAGACTGAGGAAATTTCTTTTTCAAGGTCTCCAACTTTTTCTTTTATTCTTTTTCTTCTTTTGCAGGGACTCTGAACTGCATTCTTGTATTTTATTTACTTTCTCTATTTAGAAGATACCTTGAAAGACTAATTAATTTTACTTCAAGCGCCTATGGATATTCATATATTGTGTGAAATATATATAAAGAATTGTAGAAATTCTGACATGTCCTGGGCAGACAGATCTATTTATTTACAACAAAGTCAACATATTTCAGGAATGATCAATGTTGGGTCTTATGTTCATGAAGTAATAGCTGACAAACCCTTTACTGATGAATAGGCTTAAAAACAGGAGCCTACTGAGATCCTAGAGCACAAAAAGATGCATGGGTCCAGTATGGTGATATCCAAACACAAAAGAGGGGTGCAGCTAACTAGAGAAGGCAACAAAATCTATGGCACTGTTGTGAATAAAAATATTAAAACCTCCACTGTAATTCCACAGCCTGAACAACACAGGGGAGGTAAGATTATTAATCCATTATTTTAGTTTGGTTTTAAAACCTTCAGATGGTTTGTCAGAATCATGCAATGACAAAATCACAGACTAGCTCAGGCTGGAAGGGACCTCCAGACATCACCTAGTCCAACTCCCTGCTCAAAGCAGGTCTAATCAGAACAGGATGCCAAACACCTCCAAAGACAGAGGTCCCACTACCTCCCTAGGCAGCCTGCTACAGAAGTTTACGACTGTCATCATTAAAAAATAAAACAAACAAAATCTTAACATCTGACTAAATTTCCCATGTTCCAAGAAATAATGATTTTTGTGTCACTTTGATTGTGTTGCTTTTATTCTACACTGTTTTGTGGGGTTGTTTGTTTGTTTTGGGTTTTTTTTTTTTTTTGCTGTTGTAATGTTAGAAAATCCTGCATTGTCGTGGTATTTGTGGCTCTACTGCATTGGAATATGCCCCCCTCATAACAACAGATACACATAAATATAACATTGTGAATGGCAAATACTTTGATCCCTTTGTCACTCAGACATCTTGACACTTAACTAGCAACATGTTGTGACCTTGTAACAGCGTCTGAGTATTTTGCGAGTGTCACCAAAGTGGCTTTCTCAAACTTAGAGGGCTTTCTCACTCCCTTTCTAGCCAGCTTTTCAGATTATTTGCGTTAGAGAATGGGTTATAATTTCATTTTTAATTAAATAAACATTATTTTAACCAATTAAAAGGTTCTACTACAAAGAAAAAACAATTATGTAATTAAACTTTCAGTAATGATTAAGTAAACTTACCAATGTGTACATTTAGGTTACAGCAAGCCTTTCTTCCAGTTTCTGCAAGTTTATTATTCTCTTTGGGAAAGATTTTTCCTTCAGCAAGTCACTCCAGGTGCAGCCCTCGGAAGCTATTTGATCCATGGAAACACAGGATTCTACTCTGCATCCTTCCACCTCTGTGGGAAAAGTTATTTCTCAGCCTGTAATACTCTGCAGACCAACAGCAAATATTTTGGACCTATTCCCTGCCTACCTCTTGTCTTTCCTTGCCTATTCAAGGTGCAGTGTAGCTCCATTAAACTGAGGGTATAAGTAGCCTGCACAAAAGTATACAGGAGAGTTTTATTTGCATTATTTCCATTTATGTAAACATAAAAGAAATAAGTTCAGAGTCCAAATCATTACTATGTTTAGGAAGTGCATAGCACACATTAATCAAGGGAAAATTGTTCAACGTCTCTTACGTTTTTGCTATATGTAATATTTACAGTGTTTTAGAGAAAGACTTTGGAACATGAAAGAATGTTCACATTGTGCTTAAGGATATTATGATGGAGAACATTTCCACCAATTCGTTTCAGATTCAAAAACCAAAACAAAACACAGATCTCTCTGCACCTTCCCTTCCAAATTTAAATAGCTTAATGGATGAAGAACAAGAAATTGGGATTTTACGCGCACACACGCACACATGCACATATCTTTATACATCTAAATATCACTACTATTCATCTAAATATCACTACTTATATATGTGTGTACATATGCATGTGCATTAATTAATTAAAAGATTTTTTTTTTACTTTAGGCCTGTGTGTGCATGTGTAGGCGTATATGTATACAGAGTGGGACTATGAGAGTGAGCATACACATTCCCTGACATTTCTATTCAGAATTAATTTTCAGTTTCCTGGCTTCTGAATTAAGAGAACTACATATGCTCTAATTCCAACTGTGAGTCACTGTAATGGAAACAAATGCTTAATGAAAATAGGCCATAAAACAATTGCATTTAATAGAACATATCTGAAAAATAAATAAAAAGATAACTAGGAACAATGATCCTCCCACATATTTTGGAATATTCATTTTTTAAAAATTTCTTTGTAAACAGCAATCTAATCAAAGCCAGTCCTGAAGAAACAAGTTATCCTTTGTTGCGGCCTTGAACTTTGACTCAATCTGTAGTCATCTGGTGAACATATGGGTATTGTTCATCCCCTAGATAAATGCGGTCCAAATCCACAGATACTTTTTTTGTGATGTTTTAGGACTGCCAGGCAGACAATACTATGACTTGATTCCCCTCCCTGGACTTAGTCAGGTGGTGGGGGATATATTACCACTGAGATTGTCACTTGAATTTATGCAATGGATTTTTTTGGTCTCAGGGCTAGGTGTTGGATAAACATAGACAGACAGCAATACAGTGCAAAAGACTTTAACCTTAAGCCCTCAACAATTCCAGAACCCTGTTTTTGTTGAGATGGTCAGAAAAGTTGCATTGATGCTTTTTCTTCTAAGTCTACATTAAAGATTATTCTGTAAAGGATTAGAAATTTGAAGCTGTTGTGACCCATTAAAATAGCTAACAATTGGCGTATTATTAGGTTTTATTTTATAATTTTAGTGGGCCAAATTTAGGCATGACTGAAACTGGCTGTGTCATTCATTACCTTACATCCATATTTTTACAGTATAATGGGTAAGTTCCTTATTTGCTACTCTACACAACCTACTCTCAGTTTAGGGGTAGAGGCAATCTTGTCCCGCAAAAGTGGATGAGATAACCCAGTCAATCTTTTCAGTTCTCAGAGGGAGAATTCATACACCATAGAAACAGAGAAAGCATCATTTAAATCCGTTTCTCATCAAACACAGACTCTGAAGTGTTATCAGCTACACATCAGTAATTCAGATGAAATCTGAGTGCAAATAACAAGCTAATGGAAAACAGGATGGAGTCGTAGCAGGAAGGGCAATAGGGAAAGGACATGTATGCTCATCCATGCTACAGAAATATCCTTGCTCAGTACTGAAAACAATGGGGACTATTGTGAGAGAAATCCCCACTATATCTGTCCACACAAGTGGTCTCCCATTTTTGGGACAGATGGCATTTCAAAACACTTCTGCTCTCTGTTCTTTCAGGACACCTTTCAGAGGTATCTCGGTGTCTCTATATGGAGCACACAGGTTTCATGGGGAATATGTGTGCTCAAGTCTGGGCTCTGCAATCCAGTCTAGAAGCTAGAGGTTGAAGCACTCCCATGCTGGCATGGACTTGATGAAATAACCTAGTAAATCTCCTTCCCACTTGTACAAAGAGGTCACATATTGCAAGCATGTTGTGATGGCCAAAAAGAGAATATTGAAATCCTTTGTGGGATCTGCTTTATAGTGAGATTTTCAAGAAGAGCAAGGTATTACTATTAATGATTGGTAGCCATTTCAACAGTTTTGAAAAATTTTATGCACATTTATCTGTTCCTCTGGTTATTTAAATTTTATAATGTCTTCCCAAGAGTTCTGTGTTGAGTAACATAGGAAAACATAGGAATAAAGGATTTGTCTCCAAATTAACGCTGAGGATCAGGGTCCTGTCTTAACCACAGAGCTAACAAAGCTGTTAACACTGCCTTACAAAGCCAAATTCCAGTTAGGGCTCAGGAGTGTGGGCTGCTTTTTGTTGACTGAAGAATTAGAAAAACCTCCAAAAATGAATTGGCTAAGGTTTTCAGTAGTGGTGTACTTACTACACAATGAATAAATAGATGTAAACTAAAGCAGAGTTAATCAGTCTCTTAATAATGACTTCAGTTTCCTCTGTCTTGCAAAGTTCTTTTCCCACCTACAGCACAACAGTATTATTACTGAGTTTTAGGGAACTATGGGGGAATACAGTAAGCAGAAGAAAATCCAAGTCATTTGGACTAATGTGGAATGCAAGAGTTGCTTCTTCAGTTGTTAATTTGTGTAACACGTGGTTAGACAGTTCCTTAGATCAGTCTTTACAAAAAAGCAAACAAACAAATAAACACACCTCCACAGAAGAAACAACCTGTCACTGTAAGCATTGTACAACATCTTGTTGGTACTACTCTATGTTAAATATGTGACTGTGAAAGGCTATACAGTGTCTTTTAACTCACTGGCTGAGATGTCTGAGGCCATACATTCATCAGCACTTTTCTATCTTTGCATTTTAATGAGATATTCCCCGAAATACTGGAACTGATCAGTGTCTGGTTTAGACATCTGTGGAGAAAAACCCTCTTGCCTTCAGGGAAAGCCTGCATTTTTAAAATATAAAAGGGGAAGGGAGTGGGGATTCTTTCATCTGGTAGCTTAAGCGCTCCCGAAACTATGCAAAGACCAAAGAATTAATTGTTAACACTCAATTAATGCCTTCTAGCTTAACAATACCCAGACTTGCAAGAGAAGTTAGTAGATTCATACCCTAAATAAATGACTTGGTAGACAGAAATGTTTGTGGTAGGGGCAGTGAAGAGGTGCATGGACTGTCTTGTGTAGTTGGCCTTGGGATAAGTGAAGGAGAAGAATAAGAGACTGTTTAGACATCCTGATGAGCACTGACAGGTGACATGAAATCTAAGACACTTGAGAAACAGGCATACTTTAATCCTAAATAAGCATGCAATGTGAGCATGCTGTTAGTTCACTACATTGATTTCCACTTGTATGCCACCATGCTTGGAAATAAAATTACCATTGTTTAGTGAGAAATATCATCTCAGTGAGACTTCTGATTGGATTGCCAATTACAGAGCTTATAAGAAGAATCACAGTTGGTGGGTGTATTATAAGTAAAGTCCTTGAATCTTCTCAAACTTAGCCCTCACTAGTCTTTTCCTTGCAACAGCACTAAAACATATTGAAAACTGTATTTGTTGAACAATTTCAGAGGATAAAAAAGTGAATTAATTTTGAGTGGCTAGCATACTTTGGAACTCAAAATTTCTTCAGATCTGTCCAGGAAAAAGCAAAATAAATGAATGCCTATAAATTTGTAATGCCTGTAAACTTGGAAAGACTGCTTTTATTCTGCATCAGGATTAAACTAGGACCTCATTCTAACACTCCCACGCCCACCCAAAGTCTAAAATTTTCCATCTTATAAAACACATTGCATCAGAAAATTTGTCTTGAATGGAATAAGATGGGATGAGAGGAGATGGGATGAAGAGAGGGCACAGGTCCTTATCTGCCTGCATACCAAGATCTGAATCTGTTTCCGACATCTTAGGTGAAAGCCCAAAGTAACATTAACAGCCTGTGCCAAGTGTACCATTTTCATTTTGAGCAGAAATGCAACCCTGCAATTAACACCTTCTGACATAGCCAATTCCTTTATGTGAAAAAATTATTTTAAAAACTGGCATTTGACAATGAAAAAAGCACTTTGAAACATTTTTCAGCTAGTGCTGGTACCGTATATATCTTCAAAATAATCACTAAAGTTAAAGTGATAATAATAATTGCTTACCTGAAACTCAACATTTCTGTTAAAAATGGTTTAGCAGTAAAACAAAATAATTAACAAAAAAAAACCCTTCTCTGTAAATCTTTGTCTTCCAGAAGTGAAGATACTGTAAAATAGTCCATTTGCTGAAGTTTGTGTGGAATTCAATTCTATGTCATTTAACTAAAAAGACCTCTCTCTTTCATGTTTTAACATTTTCAGCATATTCTACTCTCCTTTTGACCCTTCTGATAACAAGGATATTCTCAGACCTTCTCCAAAGAAAAAAAAAAAAAAAAAGCATAAAATCAATGGAAAATGACAGAATGCAATGAAAGCAATTTTGCAGGATCAAAATTTAAATGAGCAGCAGGGTTTTTGGATGCTTATCAAAATGAAGCCAACTAATATTTTAAAGTGTGACCGTTATTTCTGCATATACTAAAAATGATGCAGTGAGCCAAAGTCAGTGAAATCCTGTGTCATCACAGAAGAACACTGCAGTAGAATTTGCACCTGTAACAGTTCATAAGTTGGTTTGGTTTTGTGGGGATCCGTGTTGTTTTATTTTGTTTTCCATATCAAGCACAATAATATGTAAAGCTTTCTGTGGTTCAAGCTGAGTTCAGTAGCACTATACTGGTCTATAACAACTTTTGTTTTATCCAGAAGTGTATGCACTTCACTTGTTTACACACCTGACAATAACCACCTTCAAGCATAGTGATGGGTGTGAGTAATCACTTAGTTCAATAACCATTTACATACGTGGTTGTCGTAATTGTACATAGTCACAGCTCAGTACACGTATGCCATGTGTACCTTATTTGTGAGCTGCTTAAATGAAATCTAGCCCCAGTGTGGAACAATGTGGTTAATTTATGCACTTTTTTTGCAAATACAACTAATTTCTGATAACTGAAGTTGTTCTGTGGCCTATCTCTGAAACAGTCAATTTGGATAAAAATTTCATTGGACTCAGTGCTGTACAGGTGGTACTTTTGCATATCAAATACAAATGTTCCTTGAGGTCCTATTTTAGAGCTGAAAGTATTTATTTTTCAGTTTTATGGAAACTTGAATGAAAATTAAAAATTAAAAATATTTTGAGTTTTGCTGAACCTGAGAGCTGGAGATAAAAAAAAAATAAAATCCCATTTTCACATGAAGGTTCTTTTAATTGCAAGCTGTACTTACATTTTATTATCATTTACGCTAAATGTTCTACATTTAGCAAGATACCGTTTTGGAACAAAAGTGGCTTAGTCAAAGCTCATGCAAAGAAGTTGGTGATACTGTAGTGTCCAGCTCTTAGCCTTTTGCTGGAAGGTTTCTGACAGAATATTGTCCTGTTATATATGCATCATAAGAGACAGACAGGAAACAACAGAGATATTACTGCTAATTTGCATTGAGAGTTCTTTTGTGAGAGTCTAACTGCCTTTTAGCAACACTTCGTAAGCAACTTAGTTTCTTATTTCAAGTAAGATTTAATTCCTTTTTCAGAACTATAGTGCATTTCATATAACATTTATATAAGGAAACAATTTAAAATAGTGTTAAAAAGACATACTGTGACTACAAATAAATAATTATTCAATCTCCCAAGCCCAGGCTCAAAGGGTAACATAGCATGTAATAAATGGACTGTAGATATTGTTGATATTGTATCACTTCTGCCATTTGTATTTTTGCATCTACTGTTTTACTGCTAAGAAAGAGAAACAAATGAAACACTAAAGACTTTAACATTCAAGGAGACATCACTCCTCTCCAACAAAAAACCCCAACCTTAATTACTCTCCTCAAACCAATACCAGCCTTCCCATGCTGTTTCTTTAACTTCAGCTTCATAACACTCATTTATTTCCCTTATATCCTTCCTTATGGGAGTGGATGATCAACAAAACAGTATTTCATGGGAGGACAACCTAATACTCTTCACAGAATAGTGAAAGCTTTAGTTAAAATGTTTGAGAATTTCCTTAGCTTCTGACCTGGTCAAAAAAAGGGTTAAATCACAAATGGTGAAAATGTTAATGTTTATGGTACTTATTTGGGATGTAAGAGCTGCTTATATCTGGGGTTTGAACTGATATTTTTCCATCCTGTGACATGAGGAATAACCTAAATTGTTGGATTCCCTGGCTAACCAGGGAATCATTTGTTTAGAGAGGGTTAAGTAATTCCTGAAAAGAAAGATCAGGAGAAAATAACCTCAAGGTGGCTGATGGCCTGACAGCGAAGCACTCCTTTAAAGTAAGGGAGATGTGTTCTGACTCCTGTTCACATTCTGACTGGGCAGAGAGAGTGGATGTTCTGGGATCCCGGCCTGCAGTCCGAGCGAGCCTTCGTCACTGAGCTATGATTTTCATCTGTAGTGCTTTGCTGTTAAAACCAGCAAGATTAGAGTCTTGTGCTTCACCCCAATGTGAAAGGGGAGAAAATAGCCTTACAAGAGAGGAAAGCCCTTTCGCACTTAACTCTGCTTGCAGCCCTGGCAACCACAGGCAGATACTGGCTTTGCCATCCCTTGTCTCCAGCCCTAGTGTACAGATTTCAGTGACTCCTCTCCTACCTCCTCCAGCTTGTTTCAGTTACTTACACCCCAGAAATCAACCTACATCTCATCTACAGCCTACCAGGCACTCCTGGCACTATGTGAACTACCTCTTTTTGGGGCTGATCCCTGAGCTCCTGTGGTCACCGGTCAGCTGCCCAGCTGATTACTCTTGGAAAGAGATGACGCTTGGTATTCTGATCAAAATGTCCAGCCCACCCTGCAACTGACAAGAAAGGAAGCATTCTGCTGGAAACTCATCCCTGGTTTCCTAAATGATTCATAAATTCTATATTTAAATCTCAGTTGATTGCGGGATTCGTACAGAAAGTTTCACACAGCTCTGCTCTGTATCCATTTCTTGAGTGAGTCACTTAAATCGATCAGAGAACTGATATAAGTTGCCCTGGGATAAGACTGCTAAACCTCCACTTTAAACTCCAACAACAATTTGAAAAGACTCAGGAATCATGTTGCCTTGAGCAGCTGATATACCATTAAGGACAAAAAAAAAAAATCTGAAACACATTTCTGTTTCTTAGAGATCCTTCTCTGTATTGTCCAATCTTTTGATCTGGGCTAGTTATCAGATCTTACTACAAATGCTGACTAACAGGTAAAAAGTAACTAAACCTAAAAACTGGAATATGTAGCGGAAAACTGGAGCAGCAAATATTTTGTGTGTGAAATCCCAAAGTGGAAATAATGGAGTCTACTTTCTCATTTGTGTTTGCAGTTATGACCTCGCTAAAAGTTACTTCCAAAAAGGGACATAACTGTCCAATGCAGATGTTAGATGGTTTCAGTCCTAAACTGAAACTGAAAATACACCAGTTCAGAGACCACTTAATTGTACAGAAACTTAAATCTCACTCTGCTGTTTCAACTGCATTACTGCAGAGGTAAGAATACAGAAGAGACACAGTGAAGATAAGAATAAGAAATATAAAGAAAATCTTGGCCCCAGCCTCTATTTGACAGATTATTTTTGTTTTATTTAATTTTAATTAGCAGCTGTTGGAAAGAGGTAGTCCAAGCAGGAAGAAGTATCAGAAAAAAACAATCCCTGCTCTTCCTATGTCCTACTGAAGATACTCAGATACTACCAAATGCAGACCCACACTTCTTCCTGTTTTCTCTGCTTAAGAGCATCCCCTACTTTTTAATGTACTTTAATAATTTAAATATGTATGTCAGTAACATTCAATAGTATTTAACAAAACCAGAAAACTGACAAAGGCCTGGATAGGTTTTTCACAAAGATGTTTTTGACAGTCTCTAATTTTATGAACAAAAAAACATTTTCAGAAAAGAAAAAGTGGTGTAGCAGGAAAGAAAAAAACAAAATTGACTAGTTCTGCATATTGTCAGAATAAATTAGACTTTGAAAGGGTTCTCAGGAGACAGAAGCTGTTATATCCTTTCCCCAGTGAAGGCTCAGGAAGGCAAAGTAATTTTTTGAAAAACACAAGTGACTCATGTTGAGTGAGGCAGCAGCTTTATCCCGCGTGGTCTGAGTTAGCACCCTGAAATAACATGCAGTAAGTGTTGCCCCTTGTATTGCCATCTTTGCCAAAGTATTTGAAAGAGTTATCTATTCCAAGTAGCCAATTTCGACAGCAACTGGTACTGCTTAAACATATATTAGCTGTGTTAAATTGAGCTGAATGTAATGCTGGGAAACTTTTATATAAACCATTAGAAGACGTAAAGAGATAAACTACACACAAGGAGAAAACTCTGTCTCTGGCCATCTGCTTGTCCTGGTAACACACAAAAAATTTGCAATATGTAACAATTCCCTCAACTTGCTGAACAGCAGGTGCCCATCTTTTCCTTCAGCTGTCCAAAACTTGTTCCCTTACAACTCTTCCCCTTCTCCCTGAAGGATTCTTTCATATTTTTGTAATGTAAATTTAGAATAAGGAAGAACAGATTCTGTTTGAACTAGAATTATCTCAATTTACCTGGCAACCAATGGATCTAAAATCTTATTTGGTCCTTTGAGCATTCTGCTCAAATGAACAATCACTTTTTTTCCCCTTAGTATCACATCTTTTATACATGAAAATGACAGCAGTATTTCACAAACAAGAAAAAGCACAGGGTGTGAGGATTGTGGATAAGGAATTCTGTTTCCACTGTGCTGTTTTTCTCAATAAACACTAAATGATAAGTAAAGCAACAAACAATACCAAAATAAGTTACTGTCTTCAATCCTTGGCAATCATTTTTGTCTTCACATGAAAGGGGTTACTGTTAGTTCAGGAACAATGAATATCATGGTGAGATGCTACAGACGAAGTTAAGAAGAGTATTCCATACAAAAAAACCCCCACCAGTTAGGGGATCAAAGGTCAAGATATGACAATGTTAAATTCAACAGGCAACTCTTGTGTCTTTTGTGCATGTATTTTGGACATCTCTGTTTTTAATTATATGCCATGTGCATTCTGGAAAGGTCTTGTGCCCCACAGTTTAAATTTAATGCAGTAAATTAAGTTTTGCCATGGACTCTGGGCCTGCTAAATTAAGGAATTAAAGCTCCAAATCTAAAATCCCATCAAAAAGAAAATACAAATAGCAAATGTAGATGTTAGGCATGTAGTCATGATCTCAGCAGCCTCTGAGCAGTCACCTATGTGTCTTTAGCTGCCTCCTCATTCATCCTGGAGGTTTCATAGTCATTTATATACCTCTGCACATTCTGCACCTCGTTTCTACACAAGTGTCTTGGTATTCAGAAACTAGATGGCACCGTGCCTTCAGTTGCGAGGAATTTGATCAAATAAATGTGTGCTAGCTATGGATAAACACCCAACAAATCTTTCACAAATTGCAATTGTGGCTATGCTGATTGTGGTGTTTCCACAATGCACCTTCTGCAGCATGCTCTAGGTTAGAACAATCCCTGGAAAATGAAAGACTTGAATTTTAAGCTCTCTTTAAACCGACTTTTATGTAAGTGGATTGTTGCTTAACTCTCCAGGGAAAATGGCTGTTTATCCCTTCAATTTAAGTCACTGTTCACAAAGAGAGAAACTCATAAGGGCTGTGGGTGAAGCATAGTCTTGGTGATGAGGACACTCATCTGGGAAACAGGAAATGTATATTTAAATTCCAAGAGACAGAGAAAAAAATGAACCTGCTTCTACATCCTAGGCAAATGTTTCATCTCCTACTAAACAAGAAAGGGGAAGAGATGTCAACAAAGGGTGCCAGCACCCTCCTTTCATTTTTAAAGAAAACATAGGCTGCCTTTGCATTTCAACTGTTTGACACAGTTCCTGACAGTTGCTGTTGGATGAAAACCTGCAATAGGCTAAGGCAGGGGTTTTGGCATCCTGACTGAACTCTTGCAGGAAGCCCAAACTGCAATCAATCTGTGCTTGAGCAGTTCAGATCTCTAAGTACCAAACAGCCTACAGGTGAAGAACTAGGAAGTCTATAAAATTTAGGCACCTCCAGGGCTAAGCATCACAGAGGACTAATTTTGATCACAGATTTGGATTTAAACACCAAAATTCCAGTAAAATGCAATTTTAGACACCTACACACGGTACTGGATCTCACCCCTAGTCTTTCACTGTTTCTGTTTCCTTGTGTATAACATTGATAATTTCTCTCAGTAGTATGCAGCTATTATGAGGACGAATTCAATATACAGAGTTAATGAGATGATGATAGTAGTATCTAAGAAGATAGATAAAAATAATATTACATAATACCACTTAAAATGTTGCAAAGTATTAGAGAGACATTTTGGTCCTTATGATTTGTTTCATTCTTTGCAGGTTACAATAATCTTCTGTTCAAATGACCCTGTTTATCTCTGACATGGGCTGTAATTTTAAAACCAGCATCTCTTTTCAAGTTCTCTGGCTTCCAAGCATCCAAGATTAGAGGCTACTTGTAGAGTTAGGCTTTACATCAGTGTAATGGATGTTTATCTATTCCATTTGTTATTATCATAATTTTCTTTTTTTTTTTTTTTTTTGGATTCTGTTCCTATTTTAGGGATATAGATGAGCAGCAGAGAGGAAAGCTCTTTGCTTTGTATCGTTCACACTGCTCAAGCCTGGATCAGGAGAAATCCTCTGGAAGAAGGGGAGATGCTGCCTTCCCTGACAGCAGCTGACCTTGCTCAGCTGGGAGAAGCTTCTGGAGAGCAAGATGCGGATAGCAGAGTGTGAAGGACACAGAACGAGCAGAGGGTCTGCAGCAGGAACAGAGACTGGGCAGCCCCAGAGAGAATCAGTGAGTAGGCACACAGCCAGGTCTCCCAGAGGATAGATGGGGAAAAAAAAAAAGAAAAAGATTTTTATTAGGACAGAGAAGGGGCAGAGGCTGCTGGAAGCTGAGAAACTGCAAAAAGTTTCTGGACAAAGACCAGGACTGGAAGGATCTCCACTGTTAGAGGACGGTATATGTGGAAGGGAGGAGGAGATTTTCTTTTTTTTTTCTTTCTATAAGGAAAAGAGTTAGGATTTCTTGTTTATGATAATGCTGAAACCAAACTTAACTTTTAGTTTAAAAGTCCTAATGATGTCTTGGTATGCTCACTTTAAATAAAAGGTTCATGCCATTTCATCACAAATCTCATGTTCGCTCGTAGCCTTCTCACAGTCAGACATGCTTCTTATACAAGCTCTGTTTCATTTTTAAACACCTCTCACCTATTCAGTAACTCATTGTGATTTTAAAGCATTTGTAGCTATTCACTTACAAGAAGGATTTTGACCTGCCATGTCTCAATGGTTCAGATAAGGCTAGATGAGAAAGTCTCATCAAACTTCAGATGTACTTAGATGTCTTCAGTGTTCATACTCAGGGAAAAAAGTGACGCCACCCACCCCACCCCCCAAGAAAAACAAAGCAAAGTAAAGCAAAACAAAACAAAACTGATAACTGCACAGCTGGATTATCTGTCTAACCCAGGCAATGGTGTCCTCTCTCTTCAGTGGAGTCATCAGTGTCATTTCACTTAGGAGATTAGTTGTGTGGGGTGGAACAGAGAGAAAAATTCATTCCCATTAGAAATATAAGTAAAATTTTATCCTGTTGCTTGAGCAGAAAGCAGCCTGAAAGACAATATCCCATGGAAAGCTGTGTCAAGAAAGCAGCTGCCAGGAAAGATAAGGCCAAGCAAGTAATGGTCATTTCGGCTCCTCAAAACTGTAACAACTTTGTGACTAAATTCCCTTTGACCCTGCTAGGAAGGAAGCCTGGAGGCTGCTGCTGTTAAATGACAGCACCACTTAGGGCAACCACATGGACAAGTACTGCAGCCTGATTTATACCGTGGCCAAACAGCAAAGGACACACTTTCTGGCAAAGAGATTGTGATAATATTTCACCAGAGGAAGAAAGGGTGCTGTGTTCCCTTGATCAACACTCTGAATGTAGAGGGCAGGTGTCAGTGAAGAGTCTTCTCCTGACATGTATGCTCAGGAAACCAAAACTCTGACTTGGCCAGCCATCTGGCAGGAGGCCTGACCCACTCTGGGGGCAGATGAAGCAGATCCGATGAACGTGAACTAAATATGAGCTGTTCATAGGGTTCTATCCCTCTCCATTTTGCCATTCCCCGCTCTACTAGTAATCATTGGGTTTTTTGAAAGAAAAATAAAATGTCACAGCCATTTCATACTATTACTATGTAAGTAAGCACTCAGTTTATCTTTCTCTCTTTTACTTAGTGAGTATGGGAAGATGTTAAAACAAAACACCTTACCAGTGCCATATTTTTTAAAGTGCTGTTACCAACACAAGATGCTTTTTCCAGCAGAAGGCCTAATAATGTCAAAAGAGCGCAGGAGGTCCCATAAGCAGAAAGTAATGGAAGTTTCATGCAACACGTGAAATTATAATGCATCTTATGAGTAAATCAAATCACTTTTTCTTTATAATTTCTGAATTCCATAGGGGCCATGAAACACATATTTAAAAGGTGTGCAGAAGGACCTTATTCATTAAACAGCAGAGAAAGGTAGTTGAAGCTTTATTAAAAATTGACTAATAGGCATTCCAGATAATTGAACTGACAGGCTGTTTTGACAGCTGCAAGCAAAAATGTGCTTGCTCTAAACAGTTGGTGTAAATCTTTTGGATTTTTAGAAAGAGAAATGATGTACTGGTTTAACTTTAATCAGTTTATAAAGTTAAAAAAAAATCTAACTCTTCACCTGATTAGTTGAAGTTATGCTAATTGAAGGTACTGCCAATCATTTCAATGATAGGGTTTGAACTGGAAGAATTGCCAAGTTCTCAGACAATCAGAAAGGTGGAATGTGAGTAGTTAAAAAAGTTTTGGTTAGCAGAAATTTTAAATTAAGATGAAAACATAACTCTGAACTCGATTTTCAGAAAGGGACTGAAATATTCAGTCTGACTGAAGTTAGTGTATTTTGCAAACATCTATCAGTTCAGCTTTGAAAATCAGGCTTCAATAAATGTGAAAAACAATCTGCACCTTGAGTGGGCTAATGTGAAGTAATAGGTAATTATACTGTCTAAATGAAAAAAAAGAAGGAAGAAAAAGAGGAAAAAAAAATAGAGAGAGGCTACTTATTAGATTTTCCAAGAATGAGAATTCAAAGTAGCAGGAAGACAGAAAGAAAAAAAAAAAAATACTTAGACAGGAAAGACAATCTAGAATTAAAGTTGGATTCTATTCTTGGTTCATTAAAAAGGAGAAATTGAGCAGGCGAGCAAGTATCAGAAAAGAGAAAGAAAATTTTAAATAGGACAAGCAAAATATTTAAAAGGTAAGGTAAATGAAGACTTAAAACAGCTAATGGAAGGCTAAATATTTTAAGAATATTATGCGGGTATTGACATACTACGTAATTAGAACTGACATGAGTGCAGGACTTGCCAATAAAGCATTGAGAATAGGACCATGTTACTCTGTATTCAACCTTTAAGTGTTCTTTTAATCTGTGTATTCTGGTATGCATTTTATATCTTGAGGTAGAACAGATCCATCCTCTATAAAACTCACAAGAAGTAGAATAAATGGGGTGAACTCACCACAGCTGTGTCACTTCAGCTATAGGCATATGTAGAATAAGAATAGTACAGCAACTGCCAAGAGAAGAAAAAAATCTTAGAAAAATGAATAGCTGACACACTAAGAACAGTCTATCTGGTATTAAATTATCATATCTCTAAAACAGAAGGGCACAGTTATTGTATTTCTGTATGTGCATTTTATTTTTTTTTTAAACAAACCAAAAGTTTTAGTATCCATATAGTGCCATGTTGAACTTCTCTGCTGTTTGATTAATGTATTGGGCTTATATATAATAACTGAACAAGAAATCTACATGCTGTTTGAAAGGTTTAGTTGATTTGATTGTAGAAGTCTTTTAGTCATTCCATACGAGAAGGAGTGCTGTTGGAAATATGTATTTCACAGTTATCAATTTTAAACTACCTTTTATTCCAAGAGGGAAGAACAATTGAACCACTATTAGTAAAACTGGTTTGCAAATGAAATTTGATTGATATTTTTAGATTTCTTGGGACTGTATGTGGCACATCATTGTATAAAATGCATTTGTTTAAAATGCAACAGAGCTCAAAATTGCCAGGAACAATTTAAACCCCATAAATGTTTCTTCTAAATTGAATCAGAGAAGGCTGAGAAGCCTCTAAACACTGTACAGGGATTCAATGTTTAGATTTTAAATGAAACAATTTTAAAAATTGGAGCCTTGCCATCATTTAGAACACTGTCAGAGTCAGTGCTCCAGTATAATAGGTTGATTTTCTTTTTCTGTTCCTAGCTCATCTTTACTAGACACTTCCTCTGTTAAACATAGTAAATGAAGGGGGTGGGAGGAGCAGAGAGAACAAAAAGTTAAATGAAACCTGATTATAGAAAACTATTTTCAGAAATTGCATCTTATATTTAATAGGGATAGTTTTGCTTACACCCAAGCCTGAAGACCATTTTTATGAAACACAAGAAAACATCTCAGATATTTTCTTGTTTCATAATATCCAAATACATTAATTTTGTGGTTTCGGTGAAGATTTATGCTACATATATTGCAAAAGGTAAGTGTAAATAAGAGCTATAAATTGCTAAGCAGTTAATGTTGCTTGTGAAAGGACCTATTGTTCTCTAAACAGACTGAATTTTAGAGAATTCAGCTAACTTAACGCCTATGAGGTGCCATACAGGAAAAATGCTATAAAAATCTAATAACAATAAATATGCATTGGTATTAAGTTATATTAGTTTGGGTGAAAGTGCATATGTTTAGACCTTATTAATATATATACAGTTAAAAGGGGTTTAAATTAAAAATGTTGTGGGCACATGTGTGTCCAGCTCACCACATATGTACTTACCCCTTCGTTTGATTTGATGTCTAGTTATTAATTCTTGGAAATACAGGCTATCTAAAAATGTCTGAACTGTAAAGGGTGAGAATATTACTAACTTCCAGTGCAGTCTGCAATGAAATTCTCATGAGTGGAGGACACTTGTTTAGTAACAGGGCAGCTTTTACTCTAACCTTCAGAAACTTAATGTTTTAAGACAAGGTCTAGAACTAACTGAACACAACTGCACTGAGAACTTACTAGATCTTAGAGGAAATGTAGATCTGTTAATTCTATATGGCTAATATCAGGATCAAAAGGAAAAGCCTAGATTTCAAAACCTTTGTATTATGCCAAATTTCAGTGGCAGGGGTCATAGAATCATAGAATGGTTTAGGTTGGAAGGGACCTTGAAGATCATCGAGTTCCAACCCCCCTGCCATGGGCAGGGGTACCTCCCACTAGACCAGGTTGCCCAGGGCCACAACCAGCCTGGCCATAAACACCTCCAGGGATGGGGCCTCAACAACCTCTCTGGGCAACCTGTTCCAGTGCCTTACCACCCTCAAAGTGAAAAAGTTCTTCTCAATGTTTAATCTAAACCTTCCCTCTTCCAGTTTATAGCCATTCCCCCTCCTCCTATCACTACATGCCCCAGTAAAAAGTCCTTCCCCAGCTCTCCTGTAGGCCCCCTTTAGGTACTGGAAGGCCGCAATAAGATCTCCCCGGAGCCTTCTCTTCTTCAGGCTGAACAGCCCCAACCCTCTCAGCCTCTCCTCATAGGAGAGGTGCTCCAGCCCTCAGATCATCCTCGTGGCTGTCGTCTGGACATGCTCCAGCAGGTCCATGTCTTTCTTATGTTGAGGACTCCAGAGCTGGATGCAGTACTCCAGGTGGGGTCATAGCAACTCCTTAAGCCTCCATAGCCCTACTACACTCAGCCCACTGAAAGGTAGAGATAATTGCTTTGTGTTGTTAAGAAACAGGAAAGATTAATGTGTGAACAAGCATTATCTATTGCTATAGATAGTATCTGCAAATCTAGCAAACAAGAAAATATGGAAAAGGAACATGAGCCTTCACTAGATGAACTGGGAGCTGCCTAGGAGTGTCAAAGCAATGCATGTATGATAACAAAGTAAACTACAAACCACCTATCTTATGCTGTGTGAAGACACTGTATCAAGCGCCAGAGCCAGTTCAATCACAGCCAGAGTTCATGCTGCCACCATTCACTCCAGTGTATAACATAGTCGTACTCAACCATTGATTTACTTCCTCCTTTACAGGTCTTGGACACATAAAAATACATTTCTGAGCATCATTCGTGTATGATAAGGAGATGTTTTCATCTCCAGTGTATAACATAGTCATATTCAACCATTGATTTACTTCCTCCTTTACGGGTCTTGGACACATAAAAATGCATTTCTGAGCATTTTTTCATATATGATAAGAAGCTGTCTTCATCTATTTGAACATAAAATGTGCTAATACAAAAATGAGCTAAGGGTTGTATGTTAGAATCAGCCTACTGTATCTTATCTTCTAAGGCTAAAGAAATATGGTGTAAAACCATGTCTTGAATTAAAACCATGCCTATGCTCTGACAGTTAAGTGTGTTCTTATAACTTTTGTTTTGTTTTGTTTTGCTGATGGTCTGTTTCTAAACAATTCATGGGTAATAAGAAAACTTTAAAAAGGAACCAAACAGAATAACTTTCATGTGCAGTGATTCCTCAAATCGTAATATAACTCATTATTTTGACTGCAACAGTAACAGAAAACACTTATTTTAAAAGAAAGGTAATTGCTTTTCATTTCAGAGCATTATCTTTTTGCAAAAAATGCCAGTTTCACTTAGTATGTATTAATTTAAAGGAATGCGTCAGTTAAAGTTGATACGCAGTGGCTCTGAATGTAATTTGTTAGTTATTGTAAGTATGAATTGAGCTTAGAAGACTGTATCTTTTTTTGAAAATAATAGTTTGACCAGAAAATTCAAAGAAATTAAAATGAAATTGATTTGGGGGTGAGGAGTAAGGGAGGAAAACGTGGCACATCCTAAAATAGGTTGGAAAAAAACCATATTCCTACAGGTTATTACTTCTTTTGCATGCTCTTGAAATCCAAGTTAAAGTAATATAAACTGGCAATCTTAATTTTCTTTGGCTTTCTAGTTTAGCTAAACCTGAAAATCATGAAATCTAACAAAATTATCCGTCAGCTTCAAGTTAAAGCATTCCTTAAGCTTGAAAGGGAGTGGGAGGGAAGTAGGGGAGAAGGTGCGAATGGCAGTATCATAAGGAGTTGAGAACAGGATATTTCCTACAGTGACTGGAAAGAATTTGAAAGAACCTTGCTCGGTTCATTAGGACTCATTAAAATTCTTGCCACAACATATTATTTTTTTCATAGTCATACAGGTCGAAACCTAGCCTGTATTGCTACAAAGGATTGCTACGCAGACCTTTGTTCATATTTCTTGTTGCATGCTTATTTTGAGAATTATGTTTCAAGGGTCCTTTCAAGAAAGAATCGCCTCATTTTCACTTCATACTTGCAGTGGATAGTCCTTTGTTTGTTAAATGTTTTACTGGCTTGTCTTATACCTCTCCAAATATATGCAAAGCAACTGTGTGTCTCTTATTCAAATTTTTGGGCCTATTAAACTGGACAGGTAGTATACATATACAACTGAAAATAAAACAATGTAGTACAATATGTAAGCACTAAATAATTAACAACATTAACCTTTTTTCTTGAGCCACAAGTTCTCATAAACTACAGGTATATTGCAGAGCCACAACAACATAACTATGCAGTGCCTTGAGCCATCCTTTCCAGAATCACTAGTGCTAGGTTGTAAACATCATCGCTCATCTCATGTTTTTAATGTGCATGTTAAGTAGGGAATTATTATTGAGGATCCATCCTTGCTTTGTGCAAGGAGAAGAAAGAACTTGGCTAGGCTGGCCACTAGGAACACATTTTTTATCAGGGTAATTTTGGGTATTTTCAGCCAGTCACAGAAATAATTATGGGCATTGGAAAGGAGGAGGTGTGTGGAACACACCAAATAAAACAATAGCACGTTTATAAGCATTTTTTGTTTCCAGAGCTTTTTTTTTTTTTTTTTTTTTATTATACCTGCCTTTAATTTGGGCTCTGAGAATAAAAAATGAAACATTTAAGTGCTTTACTTTTTCTCCCTTTGAGAGTTTTCCCTTTTGCCTAAATCATTTTTTTTATAGGCAGACTCAGAAAAGAGAAGTTGATGAGACAATTTGCCCAACTGCTAGAAGTCTGCAATTGCATTTCTTTGAGTTTCTACTGGGATGGAAAGGCATTGTTCTTTATTTTCTGTCTTTATTCTGTAGTTTGAGTGTTTGTGTCATTCTCTATAGTCCCAGCCCAGAGTTAAGCTAGTTCTGAAATAGTATAATTAAACAGTGTATGTTGATATCTTCAGAAAATAGATGCAGTATTGTTTTTGTAGCTTTTGTATATGTTTCTCCCTCACGGAAAATACTATAAACCACCAATGTATTTTAACTGTAACATATCACCTATTTTTAAAAATGAGTACACAATTGTATGTATTTGTCCATGTCTATAAAACACACATGCATGCATACATAATTTCTTTTCCACATACTTTTTGTTCAGAAATAACCAGAGGCAGTGTCTGGATGCTAGAGGAATAAAATAAAACAATTCAGGGCAAGCATGTGAGATTTGATTCACTGTAAGTTTTGCTGGCTGCTTCCAGAGACAGACTTAGTAGTAAATCTGTAATGGACAACACAAGTACAACTACACCAAAGTCCAAAGACTAGAAAGGCCAAACTGAAAATGGCAAGGGAGAAAACAATACTGAGGCTTGGCTGAAGAAACTGTCTGACATTATCCCTTTCAAAAGGGTTCATTGCATCTATGCTACTCCATAAATAGGACTCCAGCACTGGAAAGCGTGGTTTACTGAGTGATATGAATTTTCTAGTAGATTAAATGCCCCAGGGGCTTTCCCAAAAGTCAGTGCTATTTGAGTAAAGAAAATGTTTGATCTGAGTATATATACAAGGCTTCACAACACACAGACTTTACTTCATGATCATTCAGGTCAATGTATAGACTATAAGCAATGTCAGCTTTAGTTCTGGTCCCTGTTCTTCTGTGAAGACATTAACCATTTCTTTCCCATTCCTCAGTTTTCTCACCTGTGGAGAGAGAAACTCCGTTACCTATGCTAGATGAACCATGCTAGATCAAAGTACTATATAATAACCAAGACTGGCTGGTCTTATACAAATTGCCAACAGAAATTTAAAATAGTTTGATTGTGCATTCAAAATGTGTATCTGTGAAAACCAACCTTCCAAAAAATGCAAAGTAATTTTATAAGCAATTTATAAACCATGCAGACTCAAATTTTGATGCTGTTTTTTGGGGGTTGTTTATTTGGTTGGGTTTTTTTCTTTTTTTCTGGTGTTGGAGCAGTATTTTTATATCTTTTTTTTTTTGTATCTGCATATATTTTTATAGATTTTTTTATATCTACAGAAGTTCAAGTAGACTTTGAAGAATTTTTGGGTGAACACAGAATCATGCTGTTATGTTTTAATTATTTTGACTGGAGTCCTTTTCCCTATCTAGACAACATTTAACAACAGAGGTACTGAGGGGAATATTTTGGTGAAATATTATCTCCTCAGATCTCAGGGGCAGTGGCTGGAAGGGGCAGCAAAGGATTCACCTCAACTGACAAATACTCAATGGGATGTGTTTCATATATACCTGTGAGTCTTGAAATCATTTGAAAGGACAGGCACGTTGCAGAAGTTGTATCCTGTATATAGATGTAACCTCTGGGAGAGAGACACCCCTTGGGAATCCACGTCTTCTGAAAGGCATATTTTTGTGTGCATATTTTACAGTTTAGCTGTTTTGGGAACCTTGACTTTGCAGAGTGGAAGGATCCACATTATCTAACAGAAGGGGAATCTGTGTGTCTTTCCCATGAGATATAAAAGAATCTAATGACAAAGATTTTTTTATTTGCTCCAGATCCTTCTAGATCTTGAATTCTAAATTTAAGGAAAAAGAAGTCCCTTTCTGTGCACTTGACTGACTGTGTCACAGTCTGTTGGGTATATGTTGTGTCAGATTAGAGAGGCTGATATGCCCCTTACTCTGGCAGAATCATAGGAAAGAATTGCTTCTGACTTATTCAAGAGAACAAGTTTATATTATAAAGCTAATATGAATAAGAACATGATTGGAAACTAATGCAGTCATTTAAGATTTAAGCAGTTTTGTCTTTTTTTGCCCCTAGCTGCAGTTCCTCTAATATCTCTAAATGATGCTGTAAGGAAAATACTCTCACTGATTTGGACTATTTAATAAATTAGCAAGAAAGTTAAAAAGAAAAAGTGCTCGCTTTCTCTGAAAACCATAACAACAGTATACATAGTTTCTTCTCTTTGTATATAAATGACTGAGTAGATTGGGAAGTCGTGGGTGTGGGTGTTGATTAAGATAATAATTGTTCACAGAATATAGAAACTGGAGACATTCCTGCCTCTTTCTCCGCTCCTTCAGTCAGTGAACAAAAGGTCTTTATTATCTCAGACGCTCCACAGAGAAATATGCATTACTTTTCAAATAGGATGCTGGGTGGCCAATTGGCATAGCATTTTTGGATAATGTTTGTAAATGCTGTAAACCTGCAAGGATTTTTATGATTGCTCAAAGATTACAGGCGAGTTTAGAACAAGGCTGAGTTTAGAGTTCTGAAAGATTTCAGGCCAATATCTTTGTAAGATGCAGTGAGAGAAAACTCAGGGAGGATATATAGTTTCAAAGGGGTCGTTTCTATTCATGGCTAGTTGCCCTTCTGTGTCCTTTTCTTCTTTTTAAGGTGGACTTTGTCATTTTGCACTTCCTGCTTTTTTTACTTTTCTTAAGTGAAGCTAAGGCATTTTCTCACTCATACTGTGGTTCCAGGCAGTGGTATACCAGTTATTTTTATTTTAAGGCCCAACATGGCTCTTAACAGGGTCTTTTGACTATCAAAGTTTAGTGACCTCCAAAATAATCTGATAATATATAATAGATTCTTTCTCTGTTGTGAAAATCTGTTGTATTCTAGAGATTTGTATGGATTTATATTTCATTCTTTATACCCTTTGCCAAGAACCATTTTATTCAGTCATCTATTTGAAAAAAAAACAACAAAAAAACAACAACAAACTGGTTTATGTAATTAATGCATACATTCATTCAAGTGACAGAAAGAAAAAGAAGAATAAAAATGTGCAGCTTGATCTAGTTTTTTCACCTTGTGTAATATGGCATCTTTCCATAGACTTCACAGGAATTATAATCTGTGCCAATGAGTATAATATCAGGTTCCCAGTAAACTTCAGTGCATTCATTCACTTGGCTAGACATGAATTTCTGTGGATGAAGCTTAAAAAGACATCTTTTTATATTTTTCTTGAATATTTCTTTCAACATGGTAATTAGGATAATGGATCATGCTCCCACTACAATCTATGAATCAGTGAGACAACTGTGCTTGTCTATGGTAATGCATATCACGACCCTGAGGCAAAGCACATGAGAGCTGGGGAAAGCATTCTTAGGGAGAGCTGTCTAACAAAATGCATTTCTACCTAAGGCAACTAATATCCTCTGAAACCTATGAGTCTGTTTTAGCAACTCTAACTTGATGGGAATTCCAATTAGGGTGTCCTTATTGAAGATGTCTCTGTTATAGATAACTTTGGAGACCACCTACATTTCCAATTAATAGCTCTGAAGGTGCATGAAATTCTTTTTATGAATTAATATGTACATATTCTTGGGTTGTTGTCGGGTTTTTTTTTTTTATCCCTCTGTGCTTGTACTACTTTCCTTTGTTTCATCCAATGACATTTCTCATTGCGTTAGTCTGTAGTAATGATGACCATCGAGCTAATTTTCAGAGGATCATATTAACACTAACCTTTGGCTCACCCATCTGTTCCTCACTTTATTGCTTCAAATGTCTCCTTTCTGGCTCATTGTTAAACTGGAATAGAGGCGAAATTCCTCCAAGCCCAGCAGGGCTTTGCTGGGCCATTTCTGACCGCAGAAGGCTGCTTAGTACGGTAATCTGAATCATTTGCTCTTGTCACTGAGGTTTTCCTAGCACTGAACGTATTGCTGGATGTCAATGGCAAATAGAACATCTGTGGATGACAGTAGGCTTTCCTCTCAAAATAACAAAGGAACGTATCTCAGCTCCCATCTTCTGACAGGGTTTGGAGCTCCCCTTGGGTCCCTTCACTCCAGGGAATGAATAGCTCCTAGTTTGTTAAGCTCCTGCCTTTACATATTAAGCACAAATACATGAAACTAAGGATAAGATGGATAGTTCTAAAAATTTCTAGTTTTGTGTAATGACACGATAAATAGTTCAGCAGAGCTACAGGTAAATTTCTATTGCAAGAATGCATAGACATACCAAAAATCGGAGTATTTTCAATGCAGCCATTCATAATTCCATGTATATTTATTAGTAGAATTTAACAGTGTTAGAGCTGTATAAACAGAGAACACTACTAAATCTAGTGTATATTAGGAATTTAATACTCTCCGTATTAGCACTTCCCAATTTTTTTTTCCCGTAAAAATAAAGAGTGATTCATTTTTTATTCTGATTTACTCCTGAATTTGTCTGACGCATTATTTTAATAGAAAGTGTTCCTTTCTTATCTTTTCCAATTCCAAAACAAATATGCAAATGCAAAACAAAATAAAAAACAAACTTCAGAATATAAGAACATAATAACACCATGCCAGATTTGTTGCTGCTGGGAAATTTTGTCCTCCAGATTGCCTTGCTTTCAGTGCACCATCATAAAATATATTTTTATGTAATTTAAAACATATGTTTTAAAGTGTGTTCTGCAGCAACTGAAGAAAAATGTGAACAACCAAGCCATTAAAATTGCAGTACATTTTGCATACCTTAAATGCAGATTCTAAGAATTATTTTGCATTGCAATAATCTTATTCTTCTAAATTAATTTTGGGTGTCGGGCTAAAACACTGGGTCTAGATGACAGCTAAATGTAGGATCTTTACTCTCCGGTCCAGCAAGCTACAGTGAGAAACAAGGAAGGGGGAAGGGAGGCAACAAAATTGTCAGGTAGATGAATACAGCCTCTTAATATCAGCAGTAATGGAGAAACTGTTTGCCATCATGCAAATCTGTGCTTAGTGAGCAAAAATCCTTCTCCAAGGTTTTCCATCAATGTCAGTTGTATACCTACATGGATTTAAAACAAGTAGCCTAGCGTAGTATAAAAGTATCACACACTTATTTCTTAAATGTTTCCTATTTAGCTGAACATTTTAGTGACTAAATTAGATGCATATCTATGTGCATTTGCTTTCTTACTAGAGTACAGTGTTTAAGGTAAAAGAATATGTATAGAAAATATTTGGTACATATTTTGGTATGCCACAGTCAATGCCATGGAGAAAAAAAGAGTTAAACCCATATTTCTCTGTAAAGAACAGATGTACTTTAGCTGACTATTTGCAAGTATAATAGGAAGCTGTGAGGTTGGGACTTGAAAAACGGTTATGTTACTTACAGGAAACATATCAAAATTGAGAGACAGCTGGAAATTGAAGTAGATGAGACACTGGAAAAATCCAGGAATGTCCTGCCAGAATCAGACACAGCAATATTAGATCCAAATGGATTTACTTGCCTTTTGTCCACATAGCTACCTGCATATGCATGTATTGTACATCTCTTTGAATTAAGTCTATATTACTATCACATTTGCAAGACAGGGGTTTTTTTTTCTGCTGTAAGGATATTAACTAATTCAAAATCGTGTCCCCATCTGAGATTACATACATATTTTGTAAAACCTGAGCACCTGACAGGGGATGCTTAAGGGAAATGATGGCAAAAATTCTTTAAGACCAGTGTCATTCTACTTGTTGTGCATGGTGATATCAAAGTATTTCCAGAAAGACTTGCATGATTTGTGCCATTTTGATGCATGGATGGTTCTGAACATTATCTCTTCCCTTTTTATATATAAGATATTTTGAAAGTTGCTCTAATTCTTCCTGCTTCTTGAAAATTAGTATTTAACTATCTTTTCCCACCTATTTCCCCCAAATCCCTTAATCATATGAATCAAAATTAGAATGTTCACCCAAAATACTAATAATAACTTCAAATTCAAGTAAAATGGAGATAGAATTAGACTTCCAGGAATTAAAGTTACAGTAATAAAATATAGCATTGTAGCTATCCCACTAAAATGAGCTGGGAGGATCTTGGCCTTACTGAAGACATCCCAATGGGTATTTTCAGTGTATTTTTGCAGGATATCTGTTAGTGCAACATCACAGGATTTGTTCCTATGAAACTGAGAACAAAACCACATTTTTTAAATTGTCTGTCATCTGGTTTTGTCCTTGTTCAATGGATTTACTTTAGGAATTGCCTGTTTTTCGCTATGCCTCTGGATAACATATTCCTCTCGAACGACAGATTGACTCTAGAACTGAAACGAATGAGGACTTTATTAAATAAAATTATATAATGAAAGAGCCATGAGGCACATGAGTATATTTTATCTAGCTTTTAAAGTACAAATTTATTTTCAGTGTAAGAATCAGCTAAGAATGTATGCAAGGAAGACCTTTGGCTTATTTGCTTCCTGAGAGGCAGAGATTTCAGCTGTGGACACAAAGGCTGAAAGAACTGTGAATATTTAGTGTAGTTCAGATTAGAGTATCCACTGAGACAAAAAATAGGTGTCCCAAAGAAATCAAGCAGTGCAAGAAAAGCTCCAGAGAAGGTTTGCATGATATTAGAACATACTGTCACATTATCATCCTGGTGTTCTGGATGAAAGAATAAGAAGAGAAGTAATTTTGGTGACCAAGTTTAGTGAATATGTTCCTTCCTTCTATACCAAGCAAACTTTCTTGCCTCCTATCCTTTCTCTGCCTCCCTCACATCCCAAAACTGAGGTCTCTCAGATAATTTCAGCTCCACTTCCTCATGTTGAAGGTTTTGAATATTTAGTTTTAAATTCAATTTCTGATAGAATGAAGCACATTTATACACAACAAGATAAACAGAGAAAAGGGTGCTGGTTCTGGCTGGGATAGAGTTAATTTTCTTCGTAGTAGCTAGTATGGGTCTGTATTTTGGATTTGTGCTGAAAATGGTGTTGGTAACACAGGGATGTTCAAGGTACTGGAAAAAAATGCTTACACAGAGTCAAAGCCTACCAGCCTCTCACACTACCTCAATGAGTAGTCTGGGGGTGCAGAAAAAGTTGGGAGGGGACACAGCCATGACAGATGACCCCAGCTGATCAAAGGAATATTCCATGCCGTATGACATCATGCTCAATATATAAAGCTGTGGGAAGAAGAAGGAAGCAGGGGATGTTCAGAGTTATGGCATTTGTCTTCCCAAGTAACTGTTACCTGTGCTGCAGCCCTATTTTCCTGGAGATGGCTGAACACCTGCCTGCCAACGGGAAGCAGCGAATGCATTCCTTGTTTTGCTTTGCTTGTGTGTGCAGCTTTTGCTTTACCTGTTTAACTGTCTTTATCTCAACCCGCAAGTTTTTCCTCACTTTTAGTCTTCTAATTCTCTCCTCTATCCCACTGTGAGGGGAGTGGCTGTGTGGGGCTTAGTTGCTGGCTAGGGTTAAACCACAGTGAAAGGCAATCAGGGTGAATGAAGAACTCTTTACTTGACCAGTTGCTCAGTAATAATTAACAGTTTCATTGTTTGCTTTCCCACCATGCAGAGTTTTGAGGCAAAGAACTCATACCTGACAAGCAAAGTGCTCTATAAACGCTAATGAAGTCTTGGAACATGCCTTGAGCCAGGTAATTATTATTAGACTAATTCTACAAGTGGGTAAACTGCATCACAGGAATCAAATTACTTCTGTGTCAAAGAATAATTCAATGGCAGAGCTTAGAAGTCATCTATTCCAGTTCCACTTCTTTTACTAGACAATGCTCTGTCCCTTGGCATCATCAGTTTTTAAGCATTTTGGCTTTTAAAAAATCCCTCACCCAACGCATACACCGTTCTTTGTAAAGAACTGAAATTATTAATATTTATATCAAGGCAGACAAGTCCTTGACCTAAAAGTAGCGAGTTACACAGTGATGTTGGTTGCAGGCAGCAGAAGTGACATGGGAAAGAAACAAGCAGGTGTTAATAGGAGAGGATAAGGAGAGAAAAGAAAATTTAACTCCCTGATCCCCTCCGGTAAATCTCCTTTCCCACCTTTTATACAGGGATTGAAAAATGCAGAAGTCTGATCATTCCTCAGAAGGATAACTGTTGTTTCAGCAGATCTCTCCAGGTATTTTCTCATTATGTACCTCTTCCAAAACAGCTGAAAAATTACTATCAAGTAAACTTCAGGGAAAATATGAGATTTGGATCCTAATACCTGTTATTTGTCTGTACTGAAAGAATAGTATAGGAATAGTACAGGAAGTAACAGTAATGGTATAGGAAGTATAGGAATAATATAGGAATAGTCAGAGAAGTACAGGAATAGCATAGGAAGAACCTAGGCAATGGCAGCAGACAGTCTTCTCATAGCAGTGCACCAAGGTCAAACTTTAAAACTGCCCCTCTGGCATATGCAAAACACAACCTCACTGAGCTGTTGATCTTCTGAATTGTTAGACAACTTTTTGGACAACGTACTGGGGATTGGTGGGAAACAGTGATATAAAACATGCACTGAATTTCGTAAGCGTATATAGGAAGTGAAGATACAAGAAGTGTATAAGGTATTGTTCTCGCTGATTATCATAGAATCATAGAATGGTTTAGGTTGGAAGGGACCTTGAAGATCATCGAGTTCCAAGCCCCCTGCCATAGGCAGGGACACCTCCTTCTAGAACAGGTTGCCCAAGGCCACGTCCAGCCTGGTCTTGAACACCTCCAGGGATGGGGCCTCAACAACCTCTCTGGGCAACCTGTTCCAGTGCTTTACCACCCTCAAAGTGAAAAAGTTCTTCCGAATGTTTAATCTAAACATGCCCTCTTCCAATTTAAAGCCATTCCCCCTAGTCCTATCACTACATGCCCTAGTAAAAAGTCCTTCCCCAGCTCTCCTGTAGGCCTCCTTTAGGTACTGGAAGGCCGCAATAAGATCTCCCTGGGGCCTTCTCTTCTCCAGGCTGAACAGCCCCAACTCTCTCCGCCTCTCCTCATAGGAGAGGTGCTTCAGCCCTCAGATCATCCTCGTGGCCCTCCTGTGGATGCGCTCCAACAGGTCCATGTCCTTCCTATGTTGGGGACTCCAGAGCTGGATGCAGTACTCCAGGTGAGGTCTCACGAGAGTGGAGCAGAGGGGCAGAATCACATTCTTTGACCTGCTGGCCACGCTTCTTTTGATGCAGCCCAGGATCCCGTTGGCCTTCTGGGCTGCGATTGCACATTGCTTGCTCATGTTGCACTTCTCATCAATCAGCACACCCAGGTCCTTCTCAGGGCTGCTCTCCAGCCATTCCCCGCCAAGCCTATTTGTGCTTGGGATTGCACTGATCCAGATGTAAGACCTTGCACTTGGCCTTGTTGAACTGCATGAGGTTGGCTTGGGTCCACCTCTCCAGCCTGTCTAGGTTCCTCTGGATGGCATCCCTCCCTTCCAGTGTGTCTACCTCGCCAAACAGCTTGGTATCATCGGCAAACTTGCTGAGGGTGCACTCGACCCCACTGTCCATGTCCGTGACAAAGGTGTTGAACAATACAGGTCCCAGTACCGACCCCTGAGGAACGCCACTCATCACTGCTCTCCACTTGGACATCGAGCCGTTGACCACAACTCTTTGAGTGTGACCGTCCAGCGACCAATAGCACATACTGAACAACTATTTACTTATTTCCCAAAATCAACAGAAGCCAGATCCAAGTATGTGAGGTGCACAGTAATTCAAATTCAGATCCATACCTTTTATGTGAAGGCCACAGTATTCACTGACAGGTTGGGAAAAAACCCGTGAGATCTCAGAAGCTAAATGCCTAAGTCGCAGCAATTTGATCCCTAACTTTGCAGCTGAGACCGTGACAAGCTGATAGCCTCTAGGGGTATGGCTCACAGGAGAACCTGTGAGGCATACTAACGAGTGGGTTAGACCTACATCATGTAGCTTTTTATAACTTTTTTGCCTAGATACAGCTTTGTATTTGTGTTTCATCAAGACAGCTTTGATCCTCTGGAGCACAACAACTAACAAAAAACAAGGCTAGGAGAAGAGATACACATATAAAGAGTTAGGGATTATAGGGGTTTGGCAATGATGGACAGACACAGAGTCTCACTGTCTAAAAGATACCACTGGGCATAATACTCTTTTTTTTTTTTTTTTTTAAAAGACAAGCTTTCCCAATAGCCTACAATGTTTCGCCCAGAGAGATGCACACAGATACTCCAAACAATGACTGTAAAGAGTAAAAGAACAAACAGACAAACACTGGGCAATTTGAAAAGGAAGATTCACTGATGAAATACCTGTGAAAGAGAGACAGCCCAGTGAAACTTTCCATTCTCAGACTTCGTTACAAAGGACCTTGTGAATATTGACTCTAACCTTTGTGTGCATCACTTTAGTATGGTAGCAGTGAGCACTACAGAAAAAGAATCAGTACAGTTATGTGGATGTACTCAAGGAGACTGCTCTCTCGACTGTTTTTTTACTGCTGAACAGAAGAATTTATCCTAGGATTTGTTTTTCAATAGTTGACTCTAAATTGTTCTTACCCCTGCTTATAACTGCCCCCCCCCGGCAATTCAAAGTAGAGTGGGGGGCCATTTTACGAAAAGTAAAGCTGCAACTTTGAAATAACAAGAAAATGAAGAATTTCAGGGTTCATGAGATGCAGCTACTCCACTCTTTTAGCAAATAGATTTTTCATAACCTTGACTTTAAATGCCGGGGTACATAATGCATGATTATGTGTTTGAATCCCTATTTGACCTCCTGAGTGAACAACACTTTAAGAAAAGACATTATCAATGGGATTGAAAACATACAGTGAAACAATTTTCCATTAAAAAATGCACTCTTATACGCACTAGAATGTTTAGTCAAATAAGGCAATTTCACAATAAAATTAGGTGTGAAAATGTTAAAAAAACCATTCTATTTTTAAGGAATATTTTTGAGTATATTATTTTTATAATTTGAAATTATTATTTCATATTCATACATGTATGTATTTTTATTGTGATGCTATATTTTTAAAACATTTAGATTTTATTTCTTCATGTATTATAATTTTTGTAGTTCACTGGTGTATTTTGGTTTTATATGCATATTATTTTATCAGGTTTAAGGTGCAAAACTTTATAATTTAAAATATTCACACTTTCAATAGCAACACACCCATCAAAACATAATCATTCAATCTTGATATTTCAGAATATGCTACATATATTTCTATGCTTCTTTTTCTTTATTGTCCACCAGTGCCTTTCTTTTTCTCTTTGCTCTCTCATGATACATTCATTTTTTAGCTGTATTTCCAAGACTATGCTTGAGGTGGCTCAACACTTAAAGGCTCTTTGCAGCAAGTTCTGCTCCCCTCTGTTGCTGCTTCACTTCCAAGCAGCTTCATTACTGATGAAGCTTGGCAGCTTACAAGTAGGTCTCTGTCCTGCCTGCTCACTCTTGCACCCTTTTCAGGTCCTATCCTTACTTTCTCCAGCCCTGTCCCTAGAAATGATTATTAGTACTTTCATGGCTCATCCCTGCTTCTCTTACAGAACTATTCCTTTTTTTTTTTTTTTTTTTTTTTGCCTGGGGAAATTTCATTACATCAGATTTCTTCTAGTCTCTTTTTTTCGTTGTTTCACTCATGTTTGTAACGTTGTTTATTGTTACTTTTATTGGAGGATATTAACTCGCCATAATTCTGATACAAATTTCTCTCTCCCGCTTTTAGAAATAGTTTTTGTTTTTACTGACTGACCGAGGCACCTTTCAGAAGGACCTCTTCACTGTTGCCAGTAGCCAGCTTATGAATCTATTACCCAGAAATGGATAAAAGAGCTAGCCCACTTACTCAGTATGCTTATTGTCATGCCAGATAAATATCATTGAGTAAAGCATCAAAGATGTAAGGGTTTCATGCACAATTCCCATAGAATTATGGATTCTTTTATGGCTCTCTGGGATATCAAGTGAAGCTTTATGCTATACTTCATTCATTGCAACTGCTTTCAAGACACTTTTTACTTTATTCTGGTTTTACCTAGCATGTCAGCTTCTTACATATATAACTGGATCTACAAGAAGTTTCGACATGTGTCAGCTTGTTGGGTCATTCCTTACTGCATTTTCATCCTGTTGTTAGTTCCTTGGAAGTCCTGGCATAGCGCAGTGAAAGATTTGTAGCTTAGTTCAGTTTTCCTCTGGCAATCATCTTTATTACATATAGAAAGTAGAATGAAATTTTTGTTACCCTGGATTTTTTGCCGAAAAACTTTGGAAATGACACATCTTTTTAATTTTATCATTCACAGAAAAAAATCTAAAGTAATTGGGATTTTTGTGAATTGATATTTTGAAGAAAATTATCTTATTTAAAAAAAAAAGTTTCCAATTTGAAGGCAACTTGGAATTTTCACTTATTATCTGTTCATCACACTGAAAACAGTAGTGAGATAAATATGGGATGAAATCCCATTAAACATACTTCTGGTATGACATAAGTATAATAGATTGCATGACTTGGACCTCTGTGTCAGGAAAAGTGTGTTTCCGAAATATACTTAGGGAAATTAGATGCCTAACTCCTTTGGAGTCTACAAATACTTTAAAAGTTTCCTTAAGTAAATAAAATGCAATTTAAAATTATGATCCACGTCCCCTTGACTTTCAGCAAAAGTATCCCCACTGAATTGAGCTTACGTTTTAAGTCTCTGAAAGCATGACTATACAAAGGGTTAAGCAAAGAATCAAAAAATCTCTGTTTTGGTGTATATTGGGTTATTCTTTAGAAGAATACTGAACTAATGTCCTTGCTGTTGTAAAATATTAAGCAAAAATATATAATACTATTTGACACGTGGGAGTGCAAATTTAAATAAAAGCAGAGCTCACATATTGCTTTTACATTCTATCTGCCAGTCAAGCTGAGACTTTATGAAGAACGGCAAAGCAATTTTCAATCATGTATGGTATATCGTGTAGGTCAAATTCTTTTATGTAAATCTCTTTCACTTGAGTGTTTAAATTTCAATAAAAATGTAATGATAAAAAGTGTGGCTTTTATTTCTCCTTCTTTCTCTAACTCATTCTGAGTTTTGCAGAACAAGTGTTTTATTGAGCATGACACCTAAAAGGGGCATTGTTTTTAAAAGGTGTTAAAACAAGAGTCACATATGTTTTGGATAATGGAAGTATTACAGGAGGCTTCCCCACGCAACCTTTCTTTCCTGTAAGCTCATGGGGCTGTTTCTGTGGGTTAGCCTGAGTTCATCTGAATTCTTCAGATGAGGGTGGCACATCTGATGGCTAAAACCAGCATGGTCTGTTTCAGCATTTCCTATTGTGATGTTGGTTTTCATTGCTGTTTTCACACTCGAGGTTCCCTGTGTTAAGAACGTGCTGAACTCTCTTACTGCTAAATTGTGCCTAAAATTAAACAGTAACCTGTCTCTCCCAGCCCCATTAAAAAAAAAATAAAATAAAAAAATCCCTGGTTTCATAGCTTAGCTAACAAGAGGTGTTTTTCTGAGTCAGAATTCAGTTTGCATGTCAGGATTTCACTTTGTAGTGAACAACCTAAGGAAATGGATACTAAGCTGATCTCCCTTCAGTATGTAGATGAATGCATGGCCTCTGAAACACCCAGCCTTTTTGCCCGCCTCATTATTTGCTTTTGAAGTGAAGAAGAAAGATGACATGCACCTCTGAGAGCTAGGGTATTTCTTAGCAGGGAGATTCGCTTTAATGTTGATGTGGGTTAGATCCCAAACAGTGGATAATATGACACATACTATGCTATTGTACAAGTTGTGAATAAGAAACATTTTAGAAATCCACACAGGGAATACCATGTACTTTGGGGCAAATTCTGAATTCAGGAACATAACTGGAGCTCGGAGGAGAATTTTAAGACCAGTCATATGAAATGCATTTGGCTGTGTCTTTAGCTGTATCACTATAGTTCCTCACAAACACGGGGAGAAAAGCTGGTTTGTACCAGCTGGGAGTAAATGTTGGGGTTTTTTTGTTTTGTCTGAAATATGATTGCTCCAGGAATTTTTGCAACAAGTTTGTGCCTATATTTGTACCATAGAGCTAAAGAAAGTACAGGCTGGAGTGAGGAGAGCTGGACAGGAATTAATACTTCTGATCTGATTAATTATTTGGAGATTTAAGTTTTTTCCTGTCCTTAACAAAATGTAAAAGTAGAAAAAAGGAGCTAAAGTATGAAGACAAACTGAACCCAGAGAAATCTTAATTGGGATTAAGTCAACTTTTTTTCAGAATGCTGTTGGATTTCAACATTAAAATAAATTGTTCTGATAATGAAATGAAAAAAACCCAAACATTGTTAAACTGCAACTTAGAATATTTCATTCAGTCATTTTCCCAACAATTTGAGGCAACACAATGAAATCTACTCTTTCCTTCCTGATCTGTTTTATCTTTGACAGATCAAACTTTTCAATTAAAATTTGTATACTTTGTACAGGTTCCCAAGCACTGGCAGCAGGAGTGACTAGTGGCTATGTGCAAGGAAGTGGAAGAGGTAATTTTCAGTTCATTTAATGCTTTAAAAACTGGAGAAGTCTGGTCAGATTAAAATTCACACTAAAAAAAAGAATGAACTATACCTTCTTCTGGTTGTTTGGTTTTTTTGTTTTTTTTTTTTTGTGCCTCCTAACCCTCCCCTGTCTTAGAGACAATGTAATGAAGCTTGGTTTTAAAGAAATTTTTCCACATGTGATACTATTTATTTCCTGGCACAAGATATTGTCAGACACTAATGTTGTCAGGGGTATCACTGTATTGGATAACACCGGTGACATTAATCTGTCTTGCCTCTTTCTAGAAGCTTGTAAGAGTTTTTGCCTTGGTCAAGAAAAAAAGCCTAATGACAAACAGAATTCAATGACTGTTTTGAATTCTGAAGAGTAAGGAAATCTATTCCCTTGTGTTATTTAGAAGCTTGTCAGGGATTACACAAGGACACTTGCACGTGTTATATAGTTTTATATTTTTTCATTTGCCAACATATTATCTCCTGACAAATTCTCTTGATAATTCTTCCAGCATGTTATCTGATAGAGATCAATTCCCTCCAGTTTCTCCTGTAGTTTAAAAACCCCAGTTGGAACAAATTGTTTAGTTCTGTTTGTTCCTAAATAGTCTTCCCAGTAATTCAGTCTCATCCACAGTTATTTCTTCTTTTATCAACTCCAAAAAGCATTTCTTCTGCTCCCAAAATTGTTAAGTACATATTGGTAACACCCTAGAGAGAGATGGAAGTTGGCAGGGAAGATAGACAGTAGTCTTCCTGCTAATGAAGAGTTGCACAAATGGGTCATATTCTTTTTAACGTACAAATTCAGCTTTGATTCATCTCTGCACTATCCCTATGCTTTTAAAGACTAACAAAGATACTATGAAATCAGAAACAGTCAGTGTTGCATAAAGAACACAGCCTCTGTCACTTTCTCCATGGGACTGAACAGAAAGGATATCACCTTGTCATGTCTTTCAAAAATGGCATAGCTTCTAAGATCCCTCTTTTACAAATATTCACCCATCTGTTTATCTTTATGCTCTGAGAACAACTTCAGTGGTTTCACTGGAGTTGCCTGCTGAGTCTTAGGGTTAACATGTGTGCAATTTTATGTGGGACTGCAGACTAACGAGGCAACAATCTTCCTGTCAGTGCAGGACTACATTATCTACTCTGAATGAGCTCAGGACTTGGCATGGGATTTGTGGTGGGAATACTATAAAGCACAGCCACATACACTGCACAAAACTTAGAGAAAGCATGTCTACATCATTGTTTTAGCCTTGCAAAATTAGTCTGTTCATATGGAATCTCAGAAACACTGACAAATCCCTCCATGTTTAAAATACATCATTTCATCTGGTATTAAGATGGAAAGGTGACAAGATATATGTATCCTTCTACACACTTGGCTTACATTTGTGAAATAAGTATTTTTTAGTAACATGACATTGTGGGAACCTGCTGTGATAGAGAACCATATGTCCTGGAATTCTGCAAAATCCTCAGTTTTTGTTAAAGTTAAGACATATGTAAAACAAACCTTGGTGAGCTGTGTATTTGTGTGTTCTGAAGGCAGACCGCTGAATACTCATGCTGAAACTGATCACCCGTCTTAGGTGCAGAGCATTAATATTAACCAAAATATAGAAAGAATTTAATTCCTTCCTTCCCTGCCTGTCTTCTGTTTTTTTCTCTTTTTGTTTGGTGTCATGTCCCCACCCCAATTTTAAAATGTCAGCATCTAAAACACTTATCAAGTACAGTAAAAAATATTAAGTAACAGAATAGACCTCTGTAATGTTGGCTGGACTGCATTTAGATAATATGGGGTTTATATTTCCCTTGTAACTGCAATTTGTGTTAATGAGAGTGATGCAGAAGTATTAAGAGGAAAACCCTGTTCTTGTGATGGGAAGCTCTTTCAAGGTTTCTGTGTATATATCAGTGGCTTCAACTATATTCAGAAAAAACACTAATAGAATACCAAAGACAGCTATTTATAGATAGGAGAAACACATTGTTAATATTGATAAGCGACAAAAATTATGGAAATAAAATGGTCCTCTTTTGTGCATATTAAAAATTTATTTTCTTTTTAAATTTGCTTTTAAAATTGGCATTGATGTCAGTAGCTCATAATGAAGTGAAGTGCAGAACTGGAATTTCATAATTTTTTTTTTCATTGCTTCAAAGTAGTATTGATTTTCATTAAATCTTAGTGATAATTATTGAGTGATAGTAAATAGCTCTATGGTTTACAATCTTAAAATAGTTTGCATGGCAAACAAGTTCAAGTGCATTTCCCCACAGCAAATATTAGCTACTTTCATACCAGCATCTTTGTGAATATAAATAAAACAAAGCACTTTCTGTAGTATCTCTGATGCCAATTGGATAGGTGAGAGTGTTACTACCAGAGGGATACACAGAACTTGGAACTGAAATACAAGAAAATAAGACGAAGCACTAGTAGTACTCAGTTTTCTATGGATCTGTATCTAAATACCTATCCCTTTTTTCTTATGATTATTCTACCACAATGTCTTCACTTTTCTAGTCTTGACACCAAACCTGTAAAGTACAGTTAGCTCCCTTCCATGTTTTTCAGGGACAGACTGTGCAATACACAACCCTTACCGTTGTTAAATCAAAGATGACTAGATAGCTTGCATGCATTTTCTGATGGACTACTCAGCAGTCCAAAAGGTCAAATAACTGCTAACCTTAAACTGTGGTCTTTTCTTTGATGGGAGCACTTAAGCAGTCTTTTTGTCCCTACCCAGGACCTGCTATCATAAGAACGTATATACAGTCTGTACAAGAAACAGAGGAGTCAACCCCCACCCTCTTAAATTTGTTTGAATCAACCCCAAACCCCAGACAGACAGGAATTACAATCCAGTTGGCATTGGTTTTATGAAACTATGTAAGTTTCCATGACAGCAATAAACATATAGCTAGTCTTTTCTAAACTGTGGTGGGTTTTGTTTGTTTGTTTGATCTCGGTTTGTTTTGGTTTAGGGATTTGGGTTTTTTTTTCACTAAAATAATTGCAAACCCCAACCTGGGATTTTAAGTGGCAAATCTGTGGAGTCACTGCCATGAACAATATTACATTTAGCTACCTAATCCTACTAATCACTTTGCTTTGGGAACTTCAGGGGCGTATGAAACCAGGGTAATTTTCTTGAAAGAGACGGGTTTTCACGTAAACAGCTGAGAATGAGCCATGGTTTTCAAAGTATTCAGCATCACATTGTGCCTCATTTCCAGGCATATTTATTAATTGAAAAATATAATTAAAAGCCTTCCAAAAAACCCAATGACAAAGCACAAGCAGAAAAACTAAAGTCTGTAAGCTCAGTTGAAACACAATGCAACATTATTGGTGCAGATTTAAAAAAAAAAAAAAAAAAACCCAGATGTGCAAAAGTCACTAATTCATTGAACAGCATTTAGCAATCATATTTCATAATATAGACTCAGTAAAATAAACACTTATATTGGGCAATTCCCAGCACAAATACAGGCTGGTGGAGAATGGATTGAGAGCAGCCCAGAGAAGGACTTGGGGTTGTTTGTGGATGAAAAGCTCAACATGAGCTGGCAATATATGCTTACAGTCCAGAAAGACAAATGCATCAGAAGAAGTGTGGCCAGCAGCTCAAGGGAGGTGATTCTGCCCCTCTATTCCACTCCTGTGAGACGTCACCTGGAATACTGTGTCCAGCTTTGGAGTTCTCAGCACAAGGACGCGGACCTGTTGGAGCGAGTCCAGAGAACACCCATGAAGATGAGCAGAGGGCTGGAGCATGTCTCCTATGAGGACAGGCTGAGAGAGTTGGGGTTGTTCAGCCTGGAGAAGAGAAGGCTTCAGGCAGACATTATAGTGGCTTCCAGTATCTGAAGAGGGTCTAAAAGAAAGCTGGAGAGGGACGTTTTACAAGGGCATGTAGTGATAGGACAAAAGATAATGGCTTCAAACTGGAATAGGGGAGATTGATTTAGATTAGATATTAGAAAAACAATTTTAACTCTGAGGGTAGTAAGACACTGGAACAAATTACCCAGAGAAGTGGTGGAAGCCCCAACCATGGAATTGTTCAAGGCCAGGCTGGATGGGGCTTTGAGCAACCTGGTCTAGTGGAAGGTGTCCCTGCCTATGGCAGGGGGGTTGGAACTAGATGATCTTTAAGGTCCCTTCCAACCTAACCGTTCTATGATTCTATATTCAACTAAGGATATTTAAAAAGGATTTAAATGTATCAAAAATACTCAATAAAGATGTGCCACAACTTATGGAATGAAAGGTGGAGGTGATCCTTCCCCTTTACTCAGCACTGGTAAGGCCAAAGATGAAGTACTGTGTCCAGTTCTGGGCTCCCAAGTACAAGAGAGTCATGGACATACTGGAGAGAGTCCAGCAAATGGCCACAAAGATGGTTGAAGGACAAGAGCATCTGTCCTATAAGGAAAAACTGAAAGAGTTGGGACTGGTCAGCCTGGAGAAGAGAAGGCTCCGAGGGATTATAGATGTATAGTAATTCCTGAATCAAGGGTACAAAGGGGGTGGAGCCAGGCTCTTTTCAGTGGTGCCCAGTGACAGGACCAGAAGTAATGGGCACAAACTGGAACAGTAGGAATCACTTTCTTATGATGACCAAGTACTGGCAGAGGTTGCCCAGAGAAACAGCTATATGTCCAACTTTGGAGATATTCAAAAGCCATCTGGACATGGCCCTGGGCAACCGGGTCTTGGTGACCCTGCTTGAGCATGGAGGTTTGACCAGTTGACATCCAGAGGTCCCTTCCAACATCAGCAAGTCTGCGATTCTGTGATTCTGTGAAACGACAATCTAGTCTTCCTTCTGAACTATTTATGTGTTTGTTCTCCCTTTTAGTTAATGCGATACAATACACACACTTAGGGATTGAGCTTTACTACTATATGTAGCCTCATGTAAAAGAGTAACTTCTTGATTAGCCCTGAGAAATATTTCTGAGAAGTAACAAATATTCTTATCTCATTCCCCTTTGGCTCTGAAAGAGAACCATTTTGCAACTGGTTTAGATCAGCTTCTAGGTTTTCTCAATTACATGGCATTCACAGTTTATCTGCACTTTTGGCCTCTCTAAATTTCACTTTTTAGCCACTCCCTGAATACTGCGGATTGCAATAATGACCTGTTAAAGAGTCTGCAATAATGGTTGATTCTTCTGTGACTGTACACGTTTCTTTAAAACTATTTGTATTTTACATAAACTACTTTTTTTTTTTTTCCTTAATTCTGTTTGACACAGTAAGACAGCATTTTGTCTCATGAGATAACTGTTGTGGTTTTTCTTCCAGAACCTCCCAGTTTAATTGGTCTTTAATTACTAGTTAATTATTCTGTAGTTAATCTGCTTTGCATTCACATATTTAATAGCCAGAAGTATTCCAGCAACTTTGGGTAAGATCTTTGTGCATTAATTTGAAAGAGAGATATTAAAACAACTCACACAGAGTAATGGTGAACTCACCATCATTTGGAAAATTTTTATTTTTAAAGATGTAAGATTTCCTATAAAGAAGTTCTTAAGTCTGATCCTTCTGGAGCTGTTAAACAGCCTCTGTAAGCAATAATTCAAACGTGATGATTTACTTTTTGCTTGTGTGACTGTTTTGGGCCCCTATGTTCATCTCCTCTCCTCATGCCAGCACTAACACAAACAGATTCACAGGATTTGCAGAATTGCACTGGGATAATGACACTGATCATATCTCATGCCTCAGCATTTCAGCTACCCAAATTCAACAGTACTGTCCCTAAAACACAACTAGATGGATATGTCCTGGTTCTGTTTTGATTATCTACCCCTTCCTGGATACCTGCAAGCTCTTCCTTCTGAAATAATAGAGATGAGACAATGACTGGGGCAGAACATTTTTTCAAAATGCTTTGGTGGTAATGGTTACTCACAGCTCTGAATCTGTCAGACTACAAGATTTGAGGTTAGAAAGGGAAGCGTCCTCCCTGTCAGATTGCTATGAGAACAGGGATAAAGCATTTTTCAGTTTAGTATGATTTTTTACTGGTGAGAATATTTAGTCATATCCCCCAGGAACTTTCCAATTGAAGGAAGACTTCTCCAGAACTGGCAACGAGCTTGACGCCTTCTGTGACCTACCTGAGAATATATGTTAGTTGCCTGACAATGCTCTGGATTAGATGTGTTAGATTAGATTTTGAGGTAAATAAACGACACTGTCAAAATTTATGTAGGAGACACTACCTTACACTGTGCGAGACATTTCAGATAAAGAATGTTTCTTTCATTACTTCTCCTCCTCCTTCTCTTAAGTATTTATCAATAATCTGAAGAAAGCTTTAGAGTAGCAATGAAATTTCTATTTAGGACTTCTGCAGACAGTGACACCTCATTCAAAGGAGAGGAAACTTTGAAAGTCAGAAACTTTAGGTAGCTGGGCTTCCCTGGTAATCTTTCCCTTTTGAAAAATCCTCCAAAATTTGCCAGAAGGAAGATTTTTAGACTCTAATAACTTTACATCCTGAGATCAAAAAAGTAATAAACCCTCCACACAATAAACTTAATAAGAAGTAAAGCTTCAACTACAACTTCTAGACTATTTATGAAAGTATAAAAGAAATTAATGGCTCAACAAAGAAGAAGAGGTAAAGTTTCTAAATAAGACCTGGTGTCAGAGATACTAAAATCCTAGTGGTTGGGAAGGAAAAGGAGAAAAATATACACCTGACAGAACTGATTCCGAAGACAAAATTTTATGCATCTTCTGACAGGACATAGAAAAGGTTGTGGTCATAGATATGCACTCAAACAAGAGGTGAGCCAAGTCCATGGAATAAACTTAGTCCTTCCAATGGGCACTCAGTACCAATTTTATCTTATTCTCTTTGATCAGTATTCTGCTGCAATGTACATAAGAAAAGAGAAAGAGTTTGCATTCTGTAGAAGTGACAAAGCTGTAGAGAAGGTTCCTGAAAACAAATATTTATAGTTATAGATATACATCCTACTTTTCCCTCCAACCCCTCAATCACTTGGTATGTAAGGATGTGTAGATGCAGATTAGTTTGGGTTTTCCATAAGAGGAACACAAGGTAGTAATTTTATTAATATATTTGAGTGGGAATGAAGATAGGGAGTTCTCACAGAAACAGAGTAAAAAAGACAACGAAGAATTCCAGATCTGAATTGGTCTTTTCATCTCCACAGGCAGCTTGCTACATACCAAAACAAAACCCTGAGCAAATAGCAATGCCTCTACCAATAAGCAAGTGAGTCTGAAATCATGAAGAGCTTGCATCCTCAACATGGCAGCAGGTGTGATATCTTATTCTGTAAGTGGCTTTGTTGATCTCAAGTAGGAGAGAAGCTAATGTGTAAGAATAGCATAACTGGCCCTTAGGAATACATCTCTATCCAAATGTAAATTCTATGGAAATTATAAATTGAAGTCAGTGGGGTTACAGTGGTTACAACTGAAGGAAGAAATTAGATATTAAATCACTATTTCTATTTTTTAGGACAATGATGAAATCATTCTACCGCAGTAGAGGTAGTTCTACTGCAGCTCGTTATTTAATACCATTTAAAAATTCTGTGCATATATGGCTAAGTTTAACATACTGAAATAATATTTCTCTGTTTGTTATGAAAGTTGATGTAATATAGTGCATTTGCTTTAACTCTACATTTTCAATAAACTTCAATTCAATGCTGAGAATACTGAATGGACTGAAGGAATTAGCATATCTATTTGAAATAGTATTACGGAGAAGGAAAAACCCAGGATATTTGATTTTCAATAAAACTTCTGGTAAAATTAGAATTTATATAAACTGATCCCTGGCTTTTTGAAAATAAGAGAAACCAATTTAAAAATATGAAATTGGAGTTTAAACTGGGGGAGGGGGAGTGAAGTATCAAGAAAATACAGGTCATTATAATATACGTTATCAACAGACTCCCATAAATAGAATCCCAGTATCTAAAATTAAATATATCATATACGGTGGGATTAAAAAGAATCATTGGTTTATTCTGGGCTGATTGGTGTACACAAGCAAGAGACATGTACTTTGGATTTCATTCTCATTGATGACTGCACATTTTATTTGCTTGTCTTAATGTAATTTTTATCTGGGGCCCAGTGTTTTCAACCGAGATTTAGTATTGCTTCTCCATTAGACTGCCATTGGGGAGGAAAAAAAAAAATTGTAACCTGATTTTTTGATGTGAAAATGCAAAAAAAAACCCCATACCCATACCTATTATCACTTAAAAAGCCATGTTGCAAGGGACTTAGAGGAGTTCTATAGCTGTAGAAGGCAGATCCTGCCTGTGGAGTTGTCAATCCTTGATTGTAATAACTTTTGAGGCATCTGTGTTTTTAAGCAAACACAAAAAATAAATATAATATTCTGTTATTTCTCTGCATGAAAAAATACTCATTGCATACCTCTTGGATTTAAATTTGAATCCAGGTATGGGAGGAAATATTGGATTACACAATATATGTATATATTTGTGGGGTTTTTTAAGTATGGCAGAGTAAGTACACAACAGAGATTTGAATCTAAACTGAAATAACCAGGAATATTCTATTTCATGTGTTACCTACTGTTTAGCAGTATAAATAAATTTAGAAATTAATTAAAATGGGTACTATGCAAAGAGAGACTTCTTCAGTTCAGCACTGGAGTTTTATTAGGAAAGAAAAAAAAAACTACTTTCAAAAGATGCAAGCAGCAGCATTATGAAAGTCAAGGAACATGTTTCTGATAGTTTAAACAAATTTGCATGATCAGTTAAACACTTAATTACATATGTCTCATACACAGAGATTGTACATACTGCTTCTAGAGAAGGCAGTTTAAAATTACGTTACTCTAAGATTTTTATACTCCAGTTAGGTGCCAACCATGCCATAAGTCATTTGGAATGGTAATACTAGTTTGTATTTGTATGTCTGGTGCATTTTATAAAAAAAAAAAAAAAAAAAAATTACTGAAAAAAATTACTGTATGATTTGTATTACATTTATAGCTCAGAATTCCAGCTATATTTTTACACCTTCCTAAACTTAGAGGAAATGGAAAATACTTTCTGCCATTAAAAGTGTAAGTGGGAAATTTTGTGGTTTTTAACAAAGAGCCAAAAACCTTCAGAAAAAAAAAAACAAAAAACCAACAACTTTTCAGCCAGGCTTAGTTTATCTGCCTAAAGTATTCACCTGAAAAAAGGTAATCAATTCAGGTGAAGTTTGTCTCTGTCTTTGAACCTTTTGGAAAGATTCAGAATTGGACCCTTCAGTCTGAAAAAGAATTCACTCTGTAAATTATAATGTTTACTTACTAAAAAGGATTTTAAAATAAATAAAGGAACAAGTAAGATTAACTCTTCTGACTTTTTTTTCTGAAATTTCTTTCATTTCTCACAGTCCTGAATTCTGACATGCACCAGAGTTTGCCTTTATCACCATATGATTCACATAAGCATCTTTATTCAAAAGACAGAAAACAAAGAAAAATATTTCTCAAATGTATTTTTGTTTGCTTCTTTTCAAAAAGATCCTAAGATGGATCTATCTGGTCTAATTCAGTATTTTAAAAAGGTGGTTATCAAAATTTAGACTGTTTAAACAATTATTTCTTTATTGTCAATGAAGCCAGGGATTAACCTAACTGAAAAATAGGAGAGGTAAATTATCTTCTTTTTCCCACAGATAAGGCCCAGACTAATTAGCTCAAAATTAGCAGCAAAAATATTAGATATTTATAATTAAGTAACATATAACCCTCCTGATCTGGGATAGGTTAACTGCAGATTTTGAATTTCTGAAGTTAGCAATATTAATAGTTGGATTATGCAAGACCAGGAGATGATCACATCCCGTATAACATGAGTTATACTTTTTCCTTGAGATAGTACTTTGACGTAAATTTTTAATTTGCCTATGCAGTAGCTTAGATACATCAATGATAAAACGTAGGCAAGAAATTATAAGACATATGTGGGCAAAGAGCATTCTGGTGTAACTAAGGTCTCAGTTCTGATCCCTCTCCAGACAATAATGCATAAAATGCTTTTTATCATGGCCTACCTGGCTGTATGGCAGTGCCAGAATATGTAGATCATGAAAAATAGAATGGGAGAGGCAGTTCTTTGGCTTCACTCACTGTCTTCCTATTGGTCAGTAGAGATGAGTGACCACAACAACTTCAAAAGAGAAACCCACGGTAAAAGATGGCAACCAAGACTACCAATCCTGTTGAGGTGAAAACTACAAAATAAAAAATCAGGTTAGTTTGTTTGAGACTGATTTAAAATACTTGAAAACAGTTGTTTGTTTATTTATTTATTTATTTATTTAGTACAGGTGCTTAAGTGCTGCCTTGGATCAGGGCCTAGATGTTTAGCACTTGGGGTGAGCCCATCAGGGTCAATAACTAGCTTTCAGATTAAACGCAACACGATCTTGAAAATTTGTACTCTAACCATAATAGTTCTTGTGAATGGAAATGTTGTTTTGTACAGGATGAAACAAGCTGGGGAGCTGATTGTAGCCATTCCAGAACTGTAATCCTGACTTGGTTTTTGGCACTGTGTTTGGCCTTGGATACCTCCCAGCCCTGTGCCTCAGTTTTCCTGCCTGTAAGATTTGGAGAACAATGACCCACTCTGAGACCTAATTAGCTGTTTGTATAGCACTGAGAAATTTTGAAGTGCTACAATGTTATTAGTATGACTGTCTAAGAACTATTTTAAAGAGCAGCTTAGTGAAATCAAAAGTGCTTTTGTACCATGTATTTATGTGTACTTGTTCCTCTACACGACCTGAAAGGGATTAACAGCTATTCCTAGGTTAATTGGCCTCCATGGCATCTTTTCTCTTGAGTCTTGAAGGGATATTCTGCCTGTAAAACCAAATCCCCAGATGCATTTTAACAACTAATATGGTAAGTGAATCAGCTGATTTTTATTAGTTATTCAAGCAGTCTGATGGGTTTTAATAGAATGGCCCAAATCAAATGACAGCTGCTTTTGCATGTTTTCTCTGCAGATGTCATTTTAATAACTAACATCAGTGTTAAATACACCTCCTACAAGCTAATGCTGGAATCCTTCAGCTGAAGATTTGCAAGCATTTCAGATACCATCTGAGCTTAACTATCTGTGTGGAAGATTAAAAATAATAATGAAAAGGTCCTACAAACCAGAATGCCATTCTTCAAACTTGTAGGAGGGTGGCAATAGTTCCCTAGTTTTGTCTGTTGGACAGACAAGAGCAGTTTTTATCACTTAATTTAACTTCGGTTCACTTTGCAGTATTATCCAAAATGCATTTATCATATTATTTGAGCAATTATAAAATCTTTATAAATGCTTTCAACAGCAACAACATTACAATAGAGAAAAGAAAAATGGTTTCAAGGGAAGTTAGACTCCTAACTACATTTAAATATCTGAAGCCTGGTCTCATTTCCTAGCTATTTAGCCAAAATTATCATTTCAGTATGCCAGATTATTAAGAGTTGCCAAACATCAGATGGACTGTGTTTATGCACTGGGGCCTGAAATTACATTGTTTCTAAACCTATGAAGCTGCTATTCAAAGACAAGTCTAAAATTTGGGATGAAGAAAATGTGAGGCATAGATTGGCTATGAACAAATCTACAGCACTTCAAAGGTTGATATCTTGGAGAAAGCAGCACCATACGTGCAGACTACTAACACAAGATTTAGTACTTGCTCACAGGATACAGCAATATGAATCATGTAAAATTAATTTTAAATAAAATATTTATGAATGGAAACAGCCATAACCTTGATAATAGTAAGTGTTTCTGGTCTGCTGAAAGATAGTGTGTAACTATTCACAGTTAAACATACAGACTCTGTTTACATTTCTACTGAATTTATCAAGTGATCATTGTAGAAATGGAGATAAGTTGTTTTATTACCTCATAGATTAGCGCTATATCCAAACAGTAAAAATTCTATCAAATATTTTAACCCCTGCAGTTATTTTAGTCTTCGTTTCATAGTTAGCTTTTGGTTTATGTTATCCTTACCACTAGGAACACTGGTATGTATCATTCAGGACAGAGAGAAGAGGGACTTCTGAAAATGTACACAGATCCATGGATTCTTTTCAAATATTAAATAAATTAAAAAATACCCATAACTGAGAAATTCTGCATGTTCTTAAGCTTGTGAATATAACAAACCAACATATAAGTTACCCGTGCAGAAAGCAAGCATTCAATACCACTCTAGTGCCAGTGATGTCAATAATAAAATTGATGCTGTCAGTGTTAGAGTTGTCCCAAGTTGGGGTGGGGAGGGGAAAGGGGTATGACACATGAGTGTTTAAGATGTTAATTTATCTTTTACTGTAGTTAAACACATTCAGTTTCCTTTTTCCTAATATTAAATATAGCAAGTTTCATGAAAGACCAGCATAGAAAATAGATGGAGTTTACAGGTTAGACATCAAGATCCTGGGGTTTTCACAGGAAGGACAGAACAGAAGCAGAACTACCTTATAACAAGAAGCGGAGAGAACATCTGTAATGAGAAAGACAGCATCGTACATTTAGATATGAGTATAAATATTAAAAATACGCTGAATATAAATATTAAAAATACACAGGTGCATAAACACATATATAAAAGCATCTGAGAGGTATAATCCAAGGTATTATAACAAGGAAAGTTTCTTTTTCTTCCACATACAGATTTGGCTATAGGAAAACATTGGATTTGGTTTTTAAAATACTTTTAGAGTACAGTAGAAATAGGAAGAAAGTCATATTGCTCTTTTAAATTGATTCATGCTTTTATGATTCTTCAGTACAGGTGCATTTTGCTTCTTTACACTTCCAACTTTGTAGTATAAACAGAGACTTTGAGAATGAATAGTTCTTTACTTTTCTGTCTATTTGTCTGTATATATCTGCTCACCTTTCATTAGGCTGTATATGCACCAAGCTACTAGTTGACTAATGAGTTGCATAAGACAGTATCATAAGATTTACAATATATAAGACATCTGATGTAAGAGGATATTACTCTACCAGGTACGCACATACATTTGGGGACTTTCATTCTTTAATTTTCTGAGAGGGAGAAGAAAGACTGTGTAAATAATATCAATAACAACACCACCTTGAAAGCCTGAGAGCAATGTGATGAACTCATACAGTGAACCATTAAATACAGAGAATCCCCCAACCGATATTTCCAGTCTGGTTGATCATAAATTATTTTATTATGTTGCGTGGCACGTGACTCATCACAACTTCCCAACACGATGCACTGGAAACAGCTCACTGCAGTATAATACATCAAATGTTGAAGCACAGGAGGAAACTGATACATCTCACCCTAATGAAATACAGATTTTTGCCTATCCATTTTGTTAATTAGCCAAGTACCTCAGATCTAATTATGAATCTATCTTTAATATACTTGCTTCACCCTGCACATCATGGGCATACCATGGTAATGATGTTACATACAACTAAATAGAAGTTATGTCCTCTACTGTTGGACTGCAAAATTTTTAACTCTGTGGTTGGCATATTTTAATTTCTGATTGAATTTTGTAAGAATTTATTTAAATCAATCCTTCCCTCTCATCCTTACTTTAGCTTTTGAAACTATGTTATGAATACTTGATGATAGAGTATATTTTATCTAATATGTCTTCAAAATATCCTCTAAACACATATTTAACCACAAGGTTGACAAGCCAGTATTTCCTGACATCTGAACTGCCCCACCCAACAAAGATGAAGATGTTGGCTGTGGTTGTTGTTTACCTAGACTTCAGTAAATTTTTTTGACACCGTTTCCCACGGCATTCTCCTTGAAAAACTGGCTGCTCATAGATTGGATGGGCATATGCTTTTCTGGGTAGAATATGGATGGATGGCTGGTCCCAAAGAGTTGTGGTGAGTTGAATTAAATCCAGTTGCCAGCTGGTCACAAGTCGTGTTCCCCATGGCTCAGTATTGGGCCCTGTTCTGTTTAATAACTTTATCAGTGATCAGAAGAAGGGGATTGAGTGTGTGCTTGGTAAGTTTGCAGGACACACCAAGTTGGGCAGGAGTGTTGACCTGCTTGATGGTAGGAAGATTCTGCAGAGGGACCTGGATAGGCTGGATTGATGGGCCAAGGCCAATGGTATGAGATTTAACAAGACCAAGTGCCGGGTCCTGCACTTGGGTCACAACAACCCCATGCAGCGCTACAGGCTTGGGGAAAATTGGCTGGAAAGTTGCCTGGCAGAAAAGGACCTGAGGATGTTGGTCGACACGTGGGTGAAAATGATCCGGCAGTGGGCCCAGGTGGCCAAGAAGGCCAATAGCATCCTGGCTTGTATCAGGAATATTGTGGCCTGCAGGACTAGGGAAGTGATTGTACCTCTGTACTGGGCATTGGTGAGGCTGCACCTTGAATACTGTGCTCAGTTTTGGGCCACTCAGTACAGGAAAGACACTGAGGTGCTGGAGAATGTCCACAGAAGGGCAAGGAAGCTGGTGAAGGGTCTTGAGAATAAGTTTTATGAGGAGTGGCTGAGGGAACTGGGGTTGTTTATCCTGGAGAAAAAGAGGCTGAGGGGAGACCTTACCCGTCTCTACAACTACCTGAAAGGAGGTTGTAGTGAAGTGGGGGTCGGTCTCTTCTCCCAAGTCACGAGCAATAGGACAAGAGGAAATGGCCTCAAGGTGCCAGGGTAGGCTCGGATTGGATATTAGGAAAACTTTCTTCACTCAAAGGGTTGTCAAGCATTGGAACAGACTGCCCAGGGAAGTGGTTGAGTCACCATCCCTAGAGGTATTTAAAAGATGTGAAGAAGTAGTGCTGAGGGACATGGTTTAGTAGTGGACTTGGCAGTGCTAGGGTAACAGTTGGGCTTGATGATCTTAAAGATCTTTTCCAACCAAAAATTTCTTTAATTCTAAGAAACAACCTTCATTAACAATTGTTTCCGTTAAGGAAACGTGAGGGAGAACTGTTTTGCTGCTTCAATACTTAGAAACCATCAACTGAAGGTGAGTTCTGGTGTGCATTTGCAGCCTAGTAGCACTGTCTGTAGATAGTGCAGTGCTATGATGTGTGTAGAGACAAGCAGTGTTCAGCATCAGCTAGGGTAGATGCAATCATCCTTTGGTTAGCTCTGAGTTTCATCACTGACCAGTCCTACTGATCACTGACAGGGTTTGGAGTCGAATAAAATGCAAAATACTTATAAGAAGTCTTGAAAGACAGTTACTTATACACCTTTAACTATGATATTGTTGTATCTATATGTAAAAAAAAGGTGATAAACATCAGCCCTGGGCCTGTCCCATTTCTTTCTGGAAGGGAAACTGGTCATACAGGCAGGGAGGAAGCTGCATTACAGCAGGTTAGACAGCCGGATGTCAAAGCAAGGGTCATTATGGGTGTGTAGCCAATATGATTTCCTGTGCTGCTTCCATTCATTCCCAAATTTCTCCTAACATTCAGGACTGAACAACTCACTATAAAGACAGGCAGGGAGGAGGTCATCTTCTCTTTGGGAACTGGAAAGAGAATCCCTCTTCTTTTTATTACCCAGTGTGTAAAACACAAAAGGCTAAGCTGCATTTTTAAGCTCCATACCAATGAGGCAGACCTGACATGACACCTGGTAGGGAAGATTGGAGCTGGGAGACACACAGGGAGGAAGTGTGGTATGAAAATGTCTCTGAAAACTCACTGTAGTGAAATAACAAGCTGATTCAAAGTTTAAATGCCTCAGGAACTTTTGAATGGAAAACACTTCAAAAAGGTAAGATAATATAATAGTACTATTATGTCTGAGAACTTGAAAGCAGAGGCAACAGCAGAATTCAAATTTTAGATTCAGAACAGTAGTGGCATGTAGCACTCCCATTGTCTCACACAGAAGAATGAGATACTCGTTTCTCCTTTTAATAGAAGCAGCAAAATGTGTTTATAAAACTCTCTTGACTCCTTAAGCTTTCTTGCCTTTTTATACTTCAGTTATAAACAAAGAAAAGAGTGTATGCTAATTTAAAAGGAATTTTGTTGCCAGAACAGTAAAATGATCAGCTATTAAATGGAGAACAAAGAAATAGTAATGCAGTATGTTAAATACAAGAGAGACAGCTATCACAAATACATTTCTATTCAGTACTTGAAAATACACACAACTTTTCTCACACTTATCCCTAAATAGCAATTTTGGCATACTACTACATGTAGATTGTTATTGTCTAGAAAGTTATAATCTATGTATTCATACATTTATAATAACAGCTATTAGATGAAATTAATAAGAAGTGAGTTGCTAGTACCCGCAGGATTTGATTGTTATTTTCAAGGAAGAAGCCGCAAATTTAGTTTCCTGCATTGGTCCCTTATCAATTAATTCTGTTTCAGTTCAAGTGAATGTATTTTCATATGTAAGTGGCCATCTCTCATTTTAAGAGTTGACTTTCAAAGCTAATGAATGCATGAATAGCAGAAGTGGAGTTAGAAAAAGAGAATAAGGCATGCATATGTCTCTAGATACTGTACTTTCACTGAAAATAATCTTTGACTTGGAGCGGTCAGCTGAAATACAGGTTTTGTAAGATTATTGCAGTTCATACATACCGTTAGCTAGACAACATGTACCTTATCTGTTGATTTCTAAATTGACTTTTAATAGAATGGTGAATTAACTTCAAATTCTTTGTCCTTGTGTCCTCTTTCTTCAGGACTGACCTTTACAATAGAGGGTAAATCTGGCTTGGACCAGAGGCAGAGCTAAGTGATGCCAATGAGATGTTCGAAGCCAAGACAGAATCCATTGTTGGACGGTGGAGTGGGAAGTGAGTTCCTGAGCTGAGCAGTGTAATCCTTGCTCACTCTAAGCAAATACATCATGTAGTCCTTCCTTACATATTTGATAAATTCTGGTTTATAAGTAAGGTATTTTTGCCTTGCCATTATATCTCTTCCTTATACCTCCTATCCCACTGGATCCCTTTTAATTTCACTGCCAAAGCAAAGGTCTATTGCACCCATAAAAGCAGATGTACACAAAGCAGGATTTAATAAATATTAGGTTGTTTTAAACTTAGACATAAGCACAGTAAATAATAATAATAGCTGTAAAAACATTTTTGCACCCTGTGGCCCTATAAAAATTGTAATGCTTCAGGGAATAAGCTTCAGGCCATAAGCTAACTGTGCTTGAGCAAACTCTGCAAGGTCCCAGTTGTGGTCTGTTAGGATTGTTGCCAACTTGCTATGAGAACTTGCAATGTGAACTGAAGCTTGGTACCTTGTGTCTCTTGCTAGGATGTACAGTTTTGCATGCATGGGGTATTAAACTGTTTGAAATATGGACATACTAGGGAAAATGTAGGCCCACTGATGAATGAGATGGGTACTCTTGTGGTGGAAGACACAGAGAAGGCAGAGTTACTGAATGCCTTCTTTTCTTCGGTCTTCACTGCTAAAGCTGTCCCTCATGAATCCCATACCGTGGAGACAAGGGGGAAGGTCTGGAGGGAGGAAGATTTCCCCTCAGTTGAGGAGGACTGGGTCAGAGACCACTTGGCCAAGCTGGACATCCATAAGTCCATGGTCCCTGATGTGATCCACCCGCAAGTGCTGAGAGAGCTGGCAGATGTTATTGCTAGATTCTGTGATATTTTGAAAGCAAAGGCCCTAGAACTATCAATAACTCGCTGGTGGCCAATTACTGCTCACTGAAAACATGCAAACTTTAAGAAAAGGAGAAGTCACTGAGAAAAGAAGAATAAGAATGCAACCTCCCTGATCATCCTGCAGCACCTGCGCCAGTGCCAGAGGCCCAGGGGTCAGTGGTGTCAAGAAACTCAAACATTTTACAAAAGGGAAAGATTCCAAACCCGTTGCCCACCTCAACATCCCACATGGAAGAGCTCTGGAGCTTTCTCCCTGCACTGGGGTGATGGGGAATGCTGAGGGTATGGCACCAGTGCTGCAGTACTGTGTGCTCACAGTGGGTGTAGCATATGGCTGCTAAGGACTGACTGCTTTGATTGTGTAGTGATAACAAATAAAAATGAGTAGGAACTAACCATTAGCAGGAAAGGTGTTAATAAAAGTCAGTCTAGTTAAGTTTTCCTTTGGAGTTTAAACTGGCCAGAGTTATCAGTCTTATAAACATCACAGTGATATTTAGGGTCCTGAGGCATCCTTATACAGATATTCAGGTGCTACAATGACATATTTTTTTTTTTATTAAAATTATTCTATTCAGTAGTTTTAGCCCTACATGCCGTACTTACAAAACAGACGTCGTCAAGATTTTACTTCATATCTGACCTCAGTCTTCTTATTGCCAAGATAAACAAGCCAAGTCTCATTTCCTTTTTTGTTAGGGCTGCAGGCACATATCGAGGCATCTGAATAAGTCCTGGCCTGGGGTTAAGCTAACTGAACAGGACATGAGGAACTATGACATGAGAAATTGCCAGACATGACAGACAAACAACGTGAGAAGCTGCCAAAAGTTACAGATAGCACTGTGAGGGCTGTCAGGGACACCTGGGTCTCAGAGGTGGTTAAGGGGGAGGTAAGTGAGAAAGGGCTGAACATCACGGACAACTGGAGGGGAGCATTGCAGATCTTTGGGGGAGAACAGCTTTGCAAGATTAACAACACCTAGGCAGCCTTGTTAGTAGAGTGCGTAATGCTGAGATTACCTAGGTAGCAGAATAAGAAATACCAAATTTGCATATGGATGTAGCAAGACTGAGCACAACGGAGAAAAGGTAATTATCAGTAATTATTTGGGACAGGGCTGGTGTGCAGAAACGGTGTCAAAGAGGAGGGTAAAGAAATGGGAAAAGGGGTAATAAGGTACACAAATGATGTATTTGGGGATGTCCAGGGATATTGCCTGTGCTCCTATGCAGCTGGAGGAGGACAATATAGCAAAGTTCTTCCAACCATAACACACGTGTTAATCCTGCTTCCATGATTAGGAGGACAGGGGTCGATGTGATTGGGTGCTTTCCTTTGCTAGTAAGGAAAAACCCAGCACAGATGGATTGAGCAACCTAATATCACAGTGTCAATGGCTGTTGCAGGCCTGAAAATATCAGCATCCTCCTAAACACTTTTTGACACTTTTTGTCTTCTCTGCTATGACAGATGTCTAATACCACAATTTCGCCTGGTATTCCTCACTGGAATTCATGTTTCCTGGATATGGTAATCTGACTTACACATGGCACTCTAGACATGTTTTACAATGATAATTTATGTTTTTCTTTTCCTGTTGTATCTACTTGAATTTGTTTTAAGTACAGACATAAGGTGTTTGACTTTTCAACCAGTATCTCAGCAAACTCTAGATACTCAAGGGTAAATTAAAATATAACACATGGTGATCTTCTGACATCCATTACAGAGTTAACATTTAGGATCCTGTTTCTGCCATAGCACAAAAACTCTTTCAGATATGGAATTATTAAAGAGTTTAGTAATTCTAAAATTTCTCATGTCAAAAATCAAACTACTATAAAACCATCTAGGCTTCTTTCTAAGCAACAATTGTTAAAATAAGAGTAAAGCACAGAGAGAAGAGGAAATGGCTAAATTCTCCTCTATCTATGTTTCAATTAAAGATAATAAAGGAGTTTTAAGATAATAAAACTCCTCTGAAGGACAGTGAGTGTGAGGGTACATTTCCCTTGAGAAAGTCTTTATTTATGGTCTGGTAAGGTATATCGATCTTTCAACAAAAACCAGTTGATTTTCTTTGTCCTAGAGCAGTAATTATACTAAAAGAGGAAAAAAGTTAACACATATTTACAGCCAGTGAATTGTATGATAGACTTCCTATTCCAATTTCCAGAATGCTTTGTAGAAAACTTTATGGTGAATCCTAAGTAGTTGTTTGTTCATAATATGTCACAAGCAAAAAGTATACATGCTACCTTCTCAGAGCACTTACTATGTCACTTGATTTATCATTAAAACACCAGCTGGTGAATTTGCAACTCAGATAAAAAATTCAAAATTTGTTTATTCTAATTCCAGACTTGAACTTTTGACTGTATTGCCTGTTTGTTATTAACACAGTATAAACCCCCACAGCCCCGACATTTGCTGAATAGGTCAGATTCTCTCTGGTTAATTTGTGATACTTCAATGAAACATACTGAAGTTTTCAGTGTTGACATGCAAAACTAAGTTGCTTTTGTTCCAGCTTGTGTAAAGACAGATTCAGTGTAAAGACATAGCAGAATCCCTTGGCAAATGTTGATAGTGGGGAAACGTGTTTTCAGCCAAATAATTAATATTTGATATCCTCTTAGGTTAAGAGAGCTTGGTATGAGTGAAGTAGAAAATACTTGCAAAAGTCAGTGAAGATCACGGCATGGAACCAGTAAAAGAAGATTTTTATGACTTGATTAATAAAAAGTATTTTTTCTTGTTATTTCTTTGGTATAGATGTCTTCTGTATGTTACACTTTGGCCCTTCCAAAACATGAGAATCAGGTAGTGCACAGGAGTCTTTGCATAAGGCCTTAGATATACATACTACCTCTTCCCAAATGCCATTCCTTAGAATTTCTTCATTAACTTTACTAAAATAAACAAATAAATATTTGTCTTTTCAAAGTCTCTACTTAGAAAAGTGTACCAATTGTTCTGTGCTGTAAGAAGTATGCCTGCACACCTGATCAACAGTTCACCTTACATATATGGATTCTGTTGCCTTTTAAAATCAACAAAGCAAAAGATTTCACACGTCTTGGTGTCCTTTTTTTTTTTTCACAACTCAGAAATGAAGGAAGGCCTCAGGGTAAACAGAGTAAATCAAAGAGAAAGCAATGAGTAACTCTTGTTTTCCAGTACTTACCCCTGCAGATTCCATAGGTACTTGGAAAACCAGCTGTAAACGTAATATTTTTTCTTAATTGTCTGACATCCCTGATTGCTCTTCCATTGAGGAAAAAAAGTAAGAGGATCAGGCTTCTGGTAGTACCCACTGATCCTACCTCCCTTTGCTATAAAAGCTTGCTCTTTCTTTTCCATATATTGTCTGTCCCACAGTGTAGTCTGATGTTGACTTCCTATTATAGAAAGAAGAACAGAGCACAGGATGGTAAACGCTGTTCCAGTTTCTAGAGGCTTTATCTCATCCATTATGGGATGTAATAAAAAAGTCTGAAAATGTCTAATTCTATGGTAGCAGTAATGTTTCCTTAAATTAATACAGTTTTTGAGGTGGTGATTGTTTGTTAGTTTAAGTGGCTTTGGCCTCATTAGAATATAATGGGTTTTCAAGGTTAGTACTGTATCATGTAGGTAGTAATAATAAATAATTTCCTTGTCAGCAGGGAGTCAATGAATATTTTGGGACTCCATCTGCAGACTATTTGGCTAGCAGGAATACACTCTACATACACTCTGCTATTGATGTGCCTGTAAAACTCCTGTTAATTATAATGGGGATTTATAAATGGACATCAAAGGCCAGTTCCTGAGCTCTCTGAAGCCCTGATCCTGCAAAGGCTTATAAATGTGTTTAATTTTGCACACTGTTAGTAGTACTGTTGAAATCAATGTGACTTACCATTAGCTACATGCTGAGTGTTCGTAGGATTGGGAACTGGTGGTGATTTTATACAGATTTTACTTCACTGACTCCACTAAGTTTACTTGTTGTGATTTGCATTAAAATGACAGTTAGAAAACTATGACCTGAAGGAGAAACACAATCCTAATACTAAATAGATTCTAGATCATTGCAAAACTTTACATTGAATAAAGACCACCCCTTGCACAACAGAGCTGCATTAAAGAGACAGCTGGGCCACGTATACCGCAAATTTAAGTTACACAAAAGTAAAATCACATACAAAAATTAATATGGCTCTACAAAAAGGTCACAAAAACATTAATTGAAAACATGTTTTGGTTCTTTCTTTCCACAAGTGTCGTTAAAAATTCTCTTTTTTATTGAAATGTAGTCTTTCTAAAATTTAGTAAATCTTATTCTGTGAAATGCAGTCTTTCTAAAATTTAGTAAATCTTATTCTGTGAAATGCATTCTGTGTTACAGATTTATATACAGCACAGTTTCAGCTTAGCTTATTTAATCAGGAGAGTCAGCAAAAAGATCAGAACCATCCACATAAAGAATATGACCACTGCTTGGCACACTGCTGTTGTAATAGTTTAAGCAGAAGCTATAAAATAAGCACCTGTAGCAGAGAGAATTGGGGGTATCAATAGGGAAACTATTATTTAAATGCCCCAATGAATCTACCTATATGAAAGAGATAAAGTGGCAGTCCATTAAAAAACAAAATGGTAAAAGGAAAAATGAATGAAAGAAAACGTGGGATTGAGCAGAAGTATTCCTCTGCTTCTCACATCTTAAATCATGGATTTCAAAGAATTAAACCTCTTCTCACACCATAAAATACATGCAGGAGAAATCTAAGTAGGCTTCAATTTCTCTCACAGTGGAGGCAAGGCGTCCCTTTGTCCTTGCTCAGTTAGTGCATCCCTGTGCTATTTGTCTTTGTCAGACCTGTGCATTTGAGTACTTGCACTCCAAAGTCCCAGTTTGGGCTGTGCTCCTGTGCTAAATGGATGCGCTGTAGGATATTGACTACTGCGAGTTTGACAAGGCTGACCTTTTGACAAGGTGAAAGAGGTCATTATATTCACCTCTGGGATGCAGCCAATATAAATCTCATTCTTAAGGAGACACAATGTGTTTAGAAGCCAAGCCACAGGTCCAACAGCCTCCTGGATGCTGCCTAAGCAACGCAGATTTTAAAAATTTTTACAAAGTAGTCAGGGTCACCCAAATATGATAGGAAACAATCAATACTGTTTATTGCTCTCTGTGGTATAATATCTGTATGTAGGACAAATTCAGGAGACGTGTCTTGGGGCTTTCTGTGACAAACAAGAGTTTCTGTTTGAGGGGAAATTAATGAATGCCAGCCCATCCACGGGGGAGATGAAAACATATGCAAATGAGCAAACCTCCACAAACCACTGCATTTCTTAATCTTCTTCATCTGTCCCACCCCTTTTTACGGTTAAGTGAGTTATTGCAGCCCTAAAGCTGTAGAAATCCTAGCACAGTTGCCACTAGAGACTAGGGCTGAATCCCAATGAGTGGAAAGCACTGATTAAATGACAGAACAGTCTTTTCCATTCCAGTAACTCCAGTGGTCAGGCATTGTGATAGCAAGGACTTTGAATGTCATTGAGCTAAAGGAGCTTTCATACTCATTACCAGTCTTTGCATATTCAGCCACAAGGTGGGCCCTAGGCTTCATGGCCTCCTAAATGCTCTCTTCAGGCTGAACAAAATTAGGAGAATCTCACAAAAGAATCCCATATGGTGCCAAGGAAGCTGGCCCACTTTTATAGACCGGTGACAACTGAAGTTCTGTTGCAAAGAAATAATTTTGATGCCCAAAGGACAAAGCTGACTCAAACACAAAAAAAACTTATATTATCATAGCAGAAGCTTTAAACTGTAAAAAGCTCGGGAACACAGACAATTAAGTTCTTTTAAAGCCATGGAACCCCTGAAATGTTTACCAATCAAATACCAAATTGTAAGGGACCGCTTTGCCTACCTGTTATTTACTATTTAGTATTTTTATGCATAAGAAAAAAGTAATCCATACAACATAAAAGAGTGCATAAATTGTCACTTGGATTATGCATCTCTTGTAAGCCCTCGGGAAAACTGGTTGCTTTTGAGACAAGCTGCAAGTTTACGGTTCAGATGCCTAGAATCTTCAATATGTATTTGTTATCAGAAATACCTATTTCCTTGCCTTTGTTGTTGTTATTGGCAAATTATGTCACATAATATATCTGTAATATCTGTACATTAAGTCTAAATAATAAATACATGATAGTTGTCTGAATTATATTCTGAAATAAACATAGGTGTGCCAGTGAACTGACCTATATGGGACATAACATAGTCTACACTGTAAAATAAGATGCAGGCTCTAATGAAGCAAAGGTCCTTGATTTTGCCCCTGCTAAAAGCAAATGTGGAACAAGATGACTTCCAGAGATTCCTTCTAACCTAAATTCTTCTTTGATACTCCCTTCTGAAGAAATTGACCACAAAGGTTTTCTACTAGTAGTTTCTCACATATTTCTCTCTCATTTTGAAGGCACAGCTGAAGTGGAAGCCTGCTGTTGTTACTCTGCATAGCAATGAATTGATGGGTATGTGATGCAGGATGCTGACCAACTGTACATTTGTCAGATGTAGGAAAGTATGTTCTTTCCTTTCGATCAATTGCTAATAACTTTATTTTCCAGATCCTTTCCTTTTTATTTGCCTCATATTTCATGTGAACATCTATCTTAACCTAAATCTCTAACCTTTTCGTATACATGGGCATTGACAGCTATTTGTATGAATCACGTATATTTAAAATGCTCTCAATCTTTCTGCTGGTTTTGCAATTGCTCTCCTGGATGGCTCTATGCAGGCTGCTGTCAGAGCATCTTTCCTCACATTGTTTAGTATTCAATTCAGTGCTCATTGGCTTAATCCTCTTCACTCTCTTCTATTAAAAAAGGGATTAAGCATTTCTAAAAATAAAAATAAATGTTTAAAAGTTTGAAAAGGTGATGCAAGTAACTATGAGTGACTAGCAGTTTAAAGAGTTCAAACATTCTCTAATTAAACATCAGTGTCAAGGAATGCTAAATGATCCTAGGAGTCGAGCTCTTCAGGGGCTGATAGGTCCTCATTGATACAGCCAGGCAAGCTGCACGCTGGCACTGGAAGAACAGTTATATCCCTACATTCTACCAGAAAGAAAGTTGGAAAGTTAGGAACAGTCAATTTTTTAAAAGTGACTTAATAGAAGATGGACAGAGTATCAACTTGAAAGTTTAGGTCCATTCTCCTTCCTTTAACTTGTTAGAATGAGCCCTGGAACATATCGCTCCAAGCTTATTCACTGCTGATCCCAATGGAAATAGAGCTGCTCAGCAGAAAATCCTGCAAAACTTCAAACTTTATCTGCCCACTACAAATTAACTACTTTCAAATAATAATCCTTATTTCTGCCTCTGACTTTGTTTGAAACATATTTACCACCAATCCTCGGAGAAAGCGAAAGCTTAGGGTATTTACTTAGTCTTTAAAAGAGACTTGTGGAGGTTTTAGTAGACATCTCTTCTTCCTAGCAGATATTGTCGACTAATGCCATTACACAATCAGAATTGTGCTTAGACTGCACTCACAAGCTTTTGGGTAACACACGCTCTTCTAAAGGGATGGTGCCAGGTGGATGGGAACAGCTTTTTTTTCAGTGGTGCCCAGTGATAGGACAAGAAGTAACAAACTTGAACATAGAAAGTTCCATCTAAACACGAGGAGGAACTTCTTTACTTTGAGGGTGGCAGAGCCCTGGTACAGGCTGCCCAGAGAGGTTGTGGAGTTTCTCACTCTGGAGACATTCAAAACCTGCCTCGACGCCACCCTGTGCAACCTGCTATAGGTGACCCTGCTCTGGCAGGGGGTTGGACTAGATGATCTCCAGAGGTCCCTTCCAACCCCTCCCCTACCATTCTGTGATTCTCTGATTCTGTAACACAGAAACAGAGAGGGAAGACTGAGGCAGGAAGATTCATGACCAAGATATGTTTTTTTTTGTCCAATTCCAGTTCATACTTCAGTTATGAACATGCTTTTTTCTAGGCAATTTACTAATCCCTCATTGGTATTGAGATGAAACAAGGTTTTCATAACTTCAAGGAAATCCTATGTGGTTTCACTTGATGTATATTTTTACATACATAGAAAAATATGGAACAAATACATTAATTATAATAATACAATAATTAAATTGAAAATGAATAACATGGAAATAAACGCGCACTTCTCAGCATCAGAGCACACATTTCTGTTCTTTAATCTGAGGAATAGAGAATTTAGGATGTACATTTTTCAGAGATGGGTAATACTCTGGAATGCATAAATGTAATACAGAATAAAGATTACTAAAGATTATGAGAAGGTATACAATGAGAAGATGATGGCTTAGATTTTTATGCTAGTGAAGTGTAAAAGCCAGTGGAAGATCTATCCTGAATTCATTTTAAGATCCTTAGCTGAAGCTTAAAAATGTGGTAAGGCATCCATAGGAGGCAATTTTAAACTAAATTTCTGAAGAGAAATAAATTAAAGCTGAGTGGCTTCAGAGAAACTTTGGCTGGAGAGAAAGCTATAAAGGCCTAATCAATAGCAATGGAGTTCTGGAAAAAAAGGGAAGTTGAAAACAAAGATCATGTAGATAAGGCTGGTAAAAATGTTATGTGAGATTATCCTAATGACTGTGAGGTCACTGCAAAAGCCACCATCTATTTGATGGAGTTTCTAGAGAAGGTTTATAGAGAAACAGGCAGGATCTAGAAGATACTTTTTTTGTAGTTAACTGGCTTGAGTTAGCCAAATTGAATTTTTTTTTTTTGTTCTGGACAAAATCATTGTGATAAGATTTTGTTTGGTTATGATTTACCACTGACTTTTGGGTAGCTCAGAACATTTGCAGTCACCTCTGTTTTGTCATTAAAATTGACAGAGTAAAGCAGTATGCTCAAATTATTGCAAAAATCAGAAAAGATTCAGAAGCAGAAGATCACACTCATGAAGGAGATGCAAAATTTCTTTTAAGAGGAAAGACTGAAAAGGTTTTGATTGCTGTACTCATAGACTTGATGAAAAGGTTTGTCCAAAATTTTAATGCTTTGATTAACTTATGCCTCTTTTTCATGACTTCAATGTATACAATTTCTAAGTACCTTAAAAAGTATTTAAATGGCATTGGGAAAAAAATAATGATACATTTCCAAACCATTCTGTAGATTTGTATCTCCATGCACAGGTACATGTAGATCTTTTGTAAATGTATATATTTAGACCTGTATTAGCATTTGATGTGAATGCATAAGTACTGTGCCATGCTTCTAAACGTCAAGGCTGTTTTTACTTATGCTGAAATAAAACAGTCTATCTTATTAAGTCTGTTATTCTAATATGCTACTAAAATTGTTGGATATATTAATAAATCTCTCCAGAGAAGTGTAATATTGTCATTATTATATACAGAAGGAGAGAGGAGAGGAGAGGAGAGGAGGGGAGAGGAGAGGAAAGGAGATAACCACAAGCTTGTCTTTAAAAAAAAATCTTAATTTAGAAACGCCAAGAAAGATCATATTGTCAGGTGCACTTCAAAAGTTATAGTGTGCCTTATGTAAACATTATATTAAAAATAGCTGTAAAATAATCAACCAACCAACATTTTCCAGGAAAAAAACCACACATCTGATGTCATAGAACCAAAATATAAAATAATATTAATAAATAAATCCTCTGTATATAACAACAAAATTTATGTCTAAAAGGAGAAAGTGATGAAGTTACCTAGAATAAGTTGAGTACAGTAAGGAGTGCAAGACTCATACTAAAGATCAGAAAGCAGAAAAAATACACAAACATGATCTTCACTGTCCTTAATAGAAGCATTAGCTGTTAAAAATGTCAAGGTTTTCTTATGATGGCGTGACAGCAAGTGTTGTTTATCAGGGACGATAGGGGAATTCTGAATGCTACTTCCACTTCAAGTCAAAGCAAAGAAGCTTTAAATTTATTAAAAATAAGCAAAGTAAGGGTGAGTTAATTATTTTCCTTTCAAATATTTATTTTAACTATTCCTATTGGAAAATGCCTATATATTTATATAGAAAAAATACATTTTAAAATGGATTTGAAGCATTTTGAAAATTCAATCATACAAGTTTCATAAATCTTGGGTAGTTTTTTGTCAAACTGAAAGTGTCTGTGCCATATTTGAGAGCCTTGTGGTTAGGTTATTATACTAACCTATGTATCCTACATTTCACAAGACTGGCCAACAGCCTGATTATTAAGACAGTGTGACAGAAGTTATGATGAGAATCTGCCTCCTGCATTTGAGAAACGGTGTTCAGAATCAGTACCTTAATGTTTCTACAAATGAGAGTACTGGCTGATGAAAATTGTTTTGTCAGAAAATGCTCTAGTAACTTGGTTAACACCATTGCCTTAGTTAACTACAGCGTAATTTAGAAATTCTTAGTTTTGGGGAGAAAATCTATACTCTTTATCTAATCTTGCCCCACCACCTTAGTAGAAACAAATTCATCTGTTAAATTGAGTCTTTTCCTGTGATGATTTCAAAAAAGAGAGAATTTATCTAGTGTCCTATTTAATGCCCATATTTAAGCTAAATCATGAGAACATAAATCAGAAACTGAAGTAACAGCCGTTCAGCTGACAGATCAGGTAGGAGGGAATGCTTAGTCACAGTGATTAATAGGTCTGTTCAGGAAGCACTTAGATACCATGGTGATGGGTGTTATAGCAAATCCTCAGATAGTCCTTGATGACTTCATATGGTCTAATTCCTTTTTGACAGTAAAGGGAGGGTAAAAATTAGACTTCTAAATTGCCTGTTTGGTATTCACATGGAAACAGACTGAACAAACTACCATGACTACAGGGGTCTAGGTTGAGACTGTCATTTTCAAGGACACTTGAAAAGACAGCTCCTAATTTCCTCAGATGATTTTGAAACACTAGCTGAAGGTCTCATCTTGTGAGCTGTTATACACAACTGTACATAGGTCAATCCCTCCAAAGTTTTGAGCAGATTATTGTGTAAGCATTAAGCTTCTATGGACTGGGGTTTAAAACAATAATAATTAAAATGCCCTGATTAGAAGCCTTGGGCAAAAACTCTTAAGAGGGAAATGTGGAGGGGTTTTGGCTCCAGAAGATTCCTATGCCTACAGGGTGTCCCATGTCTGGCTGCAGTCTGATAGAATCACCATGGTCCCTGGTACCTATTTTGCCTATGCCTCAACTTCAGCAAATCAGTCTCATTATTCTTATTGAAAGAATAATCGAAGACTGTGGGAAAGCAGTCATTACCCTGAAGGAACAGTTACAGCTGCTATTCCTCCTGTCCCCCAGCAACAGGGAATGCTGCTCATTTTCAGCATTGCTGAATATGCTCAATGCTCCAGAGCTCTCCTTCCCCTTTTCTCTTTCCTCTGGAAAGAACAACCAATTCCAGCCCTTCTTCTCTAAGGCAGAATAATTGTGTTTCCTGTATAGCATTCTTAATCCTTAAGCTTTTTTGAATCACCACACTGGCTTACACAATAGCTACCATTTCCACTTAGAAATTGTCCTGTTCTAGCATTTTTAGTATGAATTTGCCTAGAAAGAAGCCCTACTAAGAAAAGAATTTTTTTTTTTTTTTGATAGGGTGTCTTGAAAAGCCTATTATATTTAATTTAATGATAAATTAAAAAAAAAAATATGTAAACTTTTTTTTTTTTTAAATAAGATTTCTAAGCAAATTAAAACAAAACAAAACAAAAAACCTAAAAACTTATTGGCATTTTGGCTTTCGATATGAAAAATAGATGCATTTTTTGGACATATGACATTTTTGATCTGATACTGAGCTGGAATAAATTGGCAGAGTTCCAGTGAAGTGAATGTAATTGTGTTGATTATCACCAGCAGCGGATCTAGCTTTTACATCTCAGCTGCTATATAATAATTACTATAGTAACTCTTGTACAGAGAACCAACACAACCCGCTAATTTTATCAAGAAGAAAAAAGACTTTGTAGACTTTTCTTATGGTTACAAAAGCTTTGTGTGAACTGGAGGGCAAATTGTAAGTAACTTACAGTGCACACCGTAATCTGTGTGCCTCCTGACAACCCCACTTCCAAGGATATCTAACTGCTGGCATATGGATGATTCTAAAGTTTGTTCTGAAGCATCAATATCCATAGCAAAGCATCAACAAAGAAGGGATCAAGTGAGAATTTCCAGAGTTCCTGAACACAAGAGGCATTACTAATGGGTCACACCCTTCACAGTGGTGACTTGCTGCCTTCTCCAGCTGAAATAAGCAGCTACTTATTCCACAAACAGGACTGCCTGCACTCATAGGCTTGGTGGGATAATCTTTTGAATATATTTGTTCATTTGTTAAATACCTTCCCATCAACATTCTATCTTTCAATCCATTTTAGCTTAATATGTGCTTGGCAGGAAGAGTGTTTCAAAACAGTGAATTGCCTGAGTCCAGGGTGCATAAAACACTGTCTTATCCTTAGGGATCCTCACCTTAAGAACAGTGGAGCTGCTTATCACCATTGGAAAGCACGGCTATATGGGAAAAAGTCTTCTTTCTATGAAATTATGCATTCCTTTAGTAAGAGAAACTTCATGTTCCGGTCTTACCATGATTCTACGCCTCTGGTTAGAAAAAGATCTCTGGAGGTTGTCTGTTCCACCTCTCCGTCCCCAGGCTGAAACAATTAAACCTTTAGCATCCCTGACAGGGTTCTGTCTAGCCTGTTCTCAAGATCCACAGCTGATACAGACTCTTAGTGCTTTCATTATCAGTCTATTTCAGTGATTTGCTATTCTTAAAGTCAGAAAGTTTTCCTAATGTCACACAAGGCTCTTATGCTGCAATTTCAGCTCATGGCTTCTTGACCTGTCCTCCACACAGATAGAAAGCAGATTGTTCTTTTTCACTTTGCAGGAGCCTTTTACATATTTCAAAAGTGGTATAATGTTTCTTTTCTGTCTCCCTGTCTAGACTAAACAGCCACAGTTCTTTCAAGCCTTCTTCACAGGTCATGCGAGTAGGGTCCTACATTACTCTTGATAATTTATGCCAGGAATTTCTTTACCCACATCTTTCTTGTAGTTTGAAGCCCATAAAAGACCCAGCTGAAGCTGTCCTAGCACTGGTAGAAAGGAAATATTGCTACCTGTCTTTCAGATTTGGTTGATGTATTTCACTGTGCTGATCTATACTCTTAAAACTACAAAATATCATTGATGTATGCTCAGCTAATGTTACCCAGATCCATTTTTGCTGCAATGTAGTCAGCTGGACACATAAACACTCTAATCAAAAGGCAGAATCTTGCATTTATGTTTATTGATTTTTTTTCCTTCTCAAATATGTCTTCAAATTGACAATATTGTTTTGATTTTGGAATCTGTCCTGCAATTCATGTTTACAACTTCCAAAATGATATACTATATCAATTTAATAAATCTGATTTCTACTTTCATTGTCTAAATTGTTACATACTAAATAGTACTGGATTTCTGCAGACCCGCATCCTTCCATTTTAACTCTTATCTGTCTCTGCTTTCTAGATATGGTTTCCTATCACAATCCAGAGCAGGCTTATACAAGTACCACCACCTGGACCAAATTCAACTATGAACTATTTATTTCTGAGAAGTAACTTGGGTCCCAGATACATATGAACACAAGGTCATAACATTATTGATATTGGAAGGGACCTTGGGATGTCATCTAGCCCAAGCTCTTGTTCAAAGTAGAGTGGACAGTAAATTTAGACCTGGTTGCTTTGTTTCCACTGTCCATTTAAGTATGGGAAATATCCAAACATGATGGTGCTATAGCCCCTGTGGGCATCCTGTCCGAGTGCTTAATTACCCTTACAGACCAGACTCTTTTCCTTATATCCTTTTATATCCCTAGTGCCTCTTTTTCTTCTTCTATCCACCTTGTTAAGGAACTTGGCTCTGTCTTCTTGGTAGACTCTTCTTAAGTATGAGAAAGATTTTCAAGTCTGAACAAGCCCTGTTCCTTCAGCCTCTCCTCACAGCTTAAGTGCTCCAGCCCTCAATCCCGTTGGTGACCTTTTGCTGGACTCTGAACTCTGCTGCACTCATTCAGCTTTATAAATACTTCTTATACCAAGGTCCTGAAAAATGATTGCAGTATTCCTGATGGAGTCTATTAATTGCTGAGTAAAGGGCAATAATCACTTCCCTTGATCTACTGAATATGCTTTTGTTGATACAGCTCAGTATGCAATGAGCTTTTCTGCCAGGGCACAGAGATGACTCATATTTGGACTACTGCCCACCATGTCCTTTTCAGCAGAGCTGCTTTCTGGCAGTCCCCAGCCTATACCGCTGCAGGGGGTTAGTCTGCCTCAAGCACAGGACTTTGCAGTTGTCGTTGCTGGATTTCATAAGGATCTTGTTAGCCCATTCCTCTAGCCTTTCTAGATGCGTCTCAATTGCAGCCCTTCCCTCAAGGATATCTGCTGCACCCTCCATCTCAGAGTTACCCACAAACTTGATGAAGAGAAACTTCACCTACAGGTTTACAGGTTTAGAGTTTACCAGGTTTACAGGTCATTGATAAAGATATCAAACATGATAAATCCCCAGATTAGCCTATGAGGAACTCTACTGTAACCAGTATCCAGGTAGATTATGAACCACTACCTTTTGAGCATGATGATCAATCCAATTTTTCACTTACGTAGTTAGTCCATCCATCTAGACCATGATGCCCCAACAAAGACACCGTGGCAGATGGAGTTCAAAACCGTAGTAAAGTCAAAGTAAACACTGTCCACTGTCCACCACATCTACAGATCTAGTAAACTCATCATAGAGGTTAATAAGGTTGATCAAGCACAGGTTACCTTTGGTGAATATATGTTGGCTATTCCCAGTCACCAGAAATGGCTTCTGAGGGAACTCGCTCCCTGGGGAGCTCCTGGGGACCAGAGTGAGACTGACTGACCTGTAGATCCTTTTTTGCTTTTTTTGAAAAGGAGTATGGCATTTGCCTTTCTCCAGTTCCAATATATTATTTCCGATATCAGAAGACCTAAACAATCTGCAAAAAATCAACACATTCAAGATCCGGGATCTGTGAATTTTTACAGTGGTATAACAATTTTCTGGTTTGCTCTCTATTCCTTTCCTAAAACTCTATTTACTTTTTTTGACTGTCACTGAATTAAAGTATGCATATAACTATATGTGTAATCCCAAGGATGCATTCCACTGCATTAACAGGCTCCTCTGAGTCCATCTATGAAAATCTGATGTTTTTTTCTACTGTGCTTTGCTTTACGTTTATCTTCCGTGACTTTTGTTTGTCTCGCGTGTCTCAGGTGTTTCAGATTTCATTAAGATTCCATTCATAAATGCCCTACACTGCAAAATCTGATCTTTAATATATTTTTTTTCCCTGTTTCCTACCTTTTAAACAGATGTTCATTTCTGTGAGGACCTTCCCTGCTCTCCCTCTTACAAAGCAGAATTGATCAAAATATATTAAAACTAATTTTGAATGGAAAACAGAGAATATTGTCAATATGAAAAACACACAGACAATTTAGTTAAACAATATCATTAACCTACTTGGAATTGGCCAGGATTATAGAATTTATAGAAACCCTTTATGAGAAATGCCTTTGGATTTTGATAGGTATAAATGCTCAGATTGCTGGATTTAAATTTTATTTAGACAGAAGGCAAGTTTGTGTTTCTGAAAGGTTATCTGATGGTACCTTTTCCTGAAGATTTTCAAAGCTAATACGACACTACTCTTGCCCGAGATACTAAAATCAGAGTCCCCAGTATGATATTGAACAGGTTCTGATTTAGAAGTAAAAGTATTACCTACTGAATCAATAACATCATCCTTTTAATATAAGGACATGGTGAAGTAAATAGAAGTTTTGTTATTGACTTCAATTGGGTTTCACCTCTAAATAGCTCTTAGAAGCTTCTTAGCCATGTAGAAAAAGCTATTGCTGACCTTGTTTAGCATGCTAGATACTATGATATTTCAGTGCAAGGTGATATAGCTTCAAATTTAAATTCAGTCGCTGGATGCAGAAAACCCAAAGTGTTGCATTGTCAAATATAAGCAGGCAAAAAATGGGTGACCATAATTGTAATACAGAGCATAATGATGTTTTTACATTCTCTGCTTGCCATTCATTGTTGCAAGCATACCTTAACCTTGAGATATTTATTACTATTAATAAATCACAGAGAAGCTCTAGTGATAATAAATTTTCTGACATTTTCTTAATGTTGGTTTCTCTTAACTATGTGTATTTTTCCAATTTCATTTCCAGTGCTAGCTCTGAGGATTTTAATAGAAGCATCTTCTGCAACTTACAGATACACAGGGAAACACACTGACCCGTTTTTTTAATTTGGAGTCAGTGAGTGAGGATGAATCACTTAAACTGATCACAATTCATTTGTCATAAATCTGAATCTCCGGAGTGGAGTCATGGCTGATGACAATCATTCTTGGATGGTTGCTTTGAGCGCCTCTAGGTTGCTTGTGAACATGACAGCTGTTGAGTTTTTTATGAGACTTACATTGCGTACATCAAGATCTGAAGGTTCTTTCTCTATATCTGAAAACTTTGGTAAGCATTTTAACTGAAAGTCTTGTATCTGATTCTAAAGCACAAAACTGGTGTTGAAGATGATGTTTCCTGTAAATTTTACCTATTTATCATAGGCTTATACTAAGACACTTTACATGACCTTATAAAAATCTACTCTGGGTCATTTGGTGTAAAGATTTCCCAGTTTATTTTAGTTGTTTTGTTTGTTTGCTTGCTTGCTTGCCTTTTTTGTTCTGTTTTGTTTGTTGGTTTTGGGTTTTTTTTGTGGTATTTTTAAGAAATGCTATTAGTAATTTATCAATTAAGGGTGGGTTTTTTTGTTAGTGTTTTCCAGCACTTTACAAGACTTTTATCAATGCTGAGCATCATTTAGAACATACACCAACTTTGTTTTATATTTGTTCAAATGGGTTTCTGTGCTGTTTCTAAAATGTTGTTATAATTAAAGAATTATTGCCTTACTCTTTCTTTTCCTTTTTATGGAGTTTGTCTGGACTGTTTTGATTTGTTTTAAGTTTTACAAAGTGAAAAAAAGTTAAAATAGAACTGATAGATTTATGTATGATGCACTTGGTGGGGAAGGTCTTATCTCTTCAAATTTCTTTACTTAATGCTTTGTTTATAATACTACTTTTAACACTTGAACTTAACCGTGAATGTCCTTATCAATTTTTTTTTCTTTTGAAAGGTGACCTTAGAATCTGGTCCATTGCAAGTAGATAAGAGCAGGCTAATGTGTTACCACACATAGGTACTACCAGAGTGAATATAATGGTCTTCTGAAACTTTGGATTTTCTTATTATTTAAAAAATGGAACAACGTTGTATATTTTTTCTTCTTAAATCAGTAAAAGTATGATTTATCTTATCTTCTGGTTATGTTGAAAAAGAAATGGTTAGAATAACACAGGAGATTTCAGCATCCTGTAAGAAAAAAAGTAATAAATACTACATTTCTGTGGATAACATCTAAACAATTTTTTTTTCTATTTTTATGAATATTCATGCTTTGATTAAGAAGCTGTTAATTCTTCACTGAAGTTCACAGACAGTTCTCAGTTGCTGGAGAAATCTCTCTTTCTGTATTATGTAATATTAGATAGGACTTTAAAGGCTCTGGAAAGATTTCTCCGTTTGTCTATAATGCAACATGCTGGGTATGAAGTGCTGGTGGTTTATAAGTACTTTAAGCTGTCATATAGTAGCACTGCCAGAAACGATGCTTACCACTCACACCTGCCCTCACTCCACCACTGTGCGATGAACCACACTGGAGAACTGACGGAGCTGAAAAATAACTGTTTCCTTCTGCTGTGTGAGTTTTCATCAGCATCACTCAGTTCTTTTTGCCACTACAGAGTTACGCTGGCACCAGGGAGGATAAGGCATGGAGACAGGACTGGGTAATGTAGGATGCTACTAGCAGCAGTAACAGCTTTAAAAATGTCAAACTACAATTGAAAGTTTTCCTTTTCATTGAGTGGCTTTCATTCCTCTTTCCATACATTTCCTGCTTTCTTTTGCAGGATTAGTCAGCTAATATAGTGCAGTAAATTTTCCACAGTTTTCCACTGTAAATTACTGTCAAAGTTGTGTATTTACTTTAAATTAACAATATTTGGATGAAAAGTTATTGGGTGAGGTATTTTGCTGGAATCTGAGTAAAATCAAGGACGTGTTCCCAGCCCTGACATAGATGG
>NW_009648955.1:6747363-6807742 GCF_000708025.1 Charadrius vociferus
TGTAATCACAGCTGCATCACAGGATGCAGGAGACATCACTGCTGTTGAACGCGAATGGCAAACCTGAGTGCCCTTAGCACACCTGCACCTCGGTATAATTAGTATAGAGCTCTTACTTTTAGAGAAGGGTTACGCATTTCTGACTGTCTAAAAGGTGGGTGGTATAAATCATGCCGTGGAGGTGACACTACTTCCCTTGAGTTTAGACTAGACAACTAACTTTTTCATGATTATGTTGCCCAGACACTCACAGACAGAGTGTTTGCTAAAACCGAATTCACTGGGATCTTGGTACAGGGTAGGGAATCAAGTCTCTTGAACAGAACAGTCCGTGGCTGTCCAGACAGCAACAGACATCTCCATTGCAAGGGTCCTTGCAGCAGTGCCTTCTGCTGGGTCGGCTGAGATTCCTTGACCTGCTGTTCTGCTCAGTTCTTGCAGTCCACCTGGTACTGGTCCTGTGTGACACCTCTATCATATGCAAGTTCCACTGCAATGGATTATTTCAAGCTACAAACAAAACACCTTGTAATTATCCTAACTGTCTACAAAAGACTGCCCCATTGGACTTATCTGTGTACAATTTGATCAATTTTGCAGCAAGAACCTCCTGAGAGTCTCTGAGATAGCAAGTTTCTCCATTCAGGATGTTAATCAATGTATTTAAGCATAGATATTGGTCCAAGCACTGCAGAGTTTCCTGGGGGAAATCTTCAGGGCAGTCCAAAACTTCCACCAGGAGAGCTTCTGCACCAATTAGTCAAATCCTTAATTGAGAGGGTGGTTAGGAGTTCGGTCAATCACTGTCTCAAGTCAGTCTATTGTCTAAATTGCTCCATTATCTCCTCCACACAGATGTCTACATGGGGAGTTTCTGGATCACCCAAGGAGTTAATGACTTGAGTGCATTAGGTGTGCACACAGGCACAGCCCTGTTACCCATACACCACAATTATAACTATAGGACAAACCTGAATTTCATACTTATTTTTATACTTAAGTTCTATACCTCTTGCTGCAATTAAAAGCTAGGCAAGATGAAAATCAGCACCTTAGTAACTGTAGCACTGCCTGAGGAGAAAGACTCTAATTTCTGAGCATTTTTTTACTGAAATATTTTTAAACAAGACTTTTTTTTTTACAATATTTTTTATGTCTTTAATGGATTTAAATTGTCTTCATAGCAAGTGTATAGTGACTAAAAATAAAAAGATAACCACTAACAAATTTAAAACATAGAATTATAGAATCATAGAATGTTTTAGGTTGGAAGGGACATTAAAGATCATCTAGTTCCACCCCCCCTGCCATGCGCAGGGACACCTCCCCCTAGACCAGGTTGCTCAAAGCCCCATCCAACCTGGCCTTGAACGCTTCCAGGGATGGGGCCTCCACAGCTTCTCTGGGCAACCTGTTCCAGTGCCTCACCACCCTCACAGTAAAAAATTTCTTCCTAATATCAATTTTAAATCTATCCTCTTCCAGTTTGAAACCATTACCACTCATCCTATTGATACATGCTCTTGTAAAAAGTCCCTCTAGAGCCTTCTTGTAGGCCCCCTTCAGATACTGGAAAGCTGATATAAGGTATCTCCGGAATCTTCGCTTCTCCAGGCTGAACAGCCCAAACTCTCTCAGCCTGTCTTCATAGAAGAGGTGCTCCAGTCCTCTGATCACCTTCATGGCCCTCCTCTGGATTCACTCTAATAGGTCCATGTTCTTCATATGTTGAGGGTTCCAGAGCTGAATGAAATATTCCAGGTGTGGTCTCACAAGAGTGGAGTAGAGGGGCAAAATCACCTTCCTCAACCTGCTGGCCACACTTCTTTTGATGCAGCCCAGGATACGGTTGGCCTTCTAGGTTGTGAGCACACATTGGCTGCTCATGTTTTCCTTGTGTAGGTAGGGCCTGACTGAACAATGAAGAAAAAAACCTATACACATGCTTTTTCTTCTCTTAAGAACACAGAATATTGTGCTTACAATCTACCAAGCTGAAGGATAACAAAACTTCATCAGAATGAGTTTTACATAACTGATGATTCTTACATGCTCAGTATTAATGCACACTGCTGCTTTAGCCTTACAGTAATGTTTAAATTAACCAAGTGTTAACTCAGTGAGACTAAACTCACAAACTTTTAAAATGCTTGTCTAGTGAACTAATTGCCCTTTATTTGCATTTAGCTTTTTATAGGTCATAGTAAAGCAAAGAGCAATATTTTTTAAAACTGTATCAAAGCCACTTTAAATTTATTCAGAATGAAAAAAAGAATATTATTATTTGATAGCAATTTTTTAGAAGTTTTTTTTGATTGGTTGATTGTTTTCTTTTTCAAATTTTACAATCACTTAAAATCAAGTAGTCTGAAAATAAAAATGACATTAAAAGGCTAAAAGCTTGGTATATTCTTAATCTATGTACTCTGACAAGTAATTAGTCTCTATTTTTTTGCCTCTTGCACAGACAGTCTGTGCTCTGGCCCAGGCTGAGGTAACGTGATGACCCACAACTTATGGTGAAGGTAACTTCCCCACCATGTATACCTCCATTCACCTGTCAGAACAGCTGAGCTCATCCAGGGTCACAGCTCTAGGGTACAACTGAACCAGACCACCAGCGGATTACAGCTATGTATATCCAAGAAGGGAGAGGGGAGGAATAGAGCAAAGACAGATATATCTGGTGAAGGTAATGTCCCTTGGACATCATTTTGGGACATTGCGCCTGGTGATCTCAGTCAACGGGATGTTGTTACAGACAATCTATAACTGAATATTATGAATTTATGACTATTTTAGTTTCAAATTTTGTCATCTAGCTTATAAAGCATCAACATCAATGTTAAGAGAAGGAGAAGTAAGAAAAAAGAAAACAAGACAAGTATCCCCACTGTTAAATCACTGCCTCACAGCTGTTGAAGTGCTTTACCTACATCTTCGCAGTTACTACAAATGTGTGATCTGGCGCTTGAGTGCTCCTAAATCACTTTAGCAGCTGTTTTTAACAGGTACTTCTGAAAGAAAAGCATCTTAACTAAGGTATTGTTAATGCAGGCTTCTTAATCTCAAGGCCTTATCCCTCCCTGAAGAATATCAGCAATTTCCACTGACTTTAATAGAGGTAGTTTGTGTCCTGCAGGGAAGAGAAAGACCCTGGGAGCATTAACTAAAACAGCTTTAACACATAAAACTGTAACTGAGGTCATCTTAATTCAGCTACTTTACACTGTGCTAGCCTCAAATGAATTAATTTGAGACCTATGACCTTAACGGAGGGATCTCTCAATTGACATACCGTCAACTGATGCAAAGTCTACCTGAGATAGCCTTAGGACCTCTATATGAGCATACGGTTGTACTGCAGTAAATGTGATATTCTTTTGGTTTTAGTAGAATACGATATTCACATGAAACCTCTCTAAGCAAGCAATTTTAATTGAGCTGGGCTTCAACTTTTGGGTTTTAGCCAGTTTTTGAGTGGAAGGAAGAAAGTAATAGCAAATTCTGATAGCAGTGAATTAAAATACCAAGTTATAAATCTATGACGTAAATATTATCATGTAAAATCAAGGGCTGTGTTTACCCTATTAAATAGAAAAGAAACAGAAACTGACCCTTGGTCTAATGTCCAAAAGAAAACCAGCTAGTATGTGTCCCAAAAATTTGGAGCTAGCATCAGCTCTATAAAAGATTAGGTTTGGCAGTATTTTTGAAAATCCAAATCAAAGCCAGGAATTCAGTTAACAACTAAGAAAACAGACGATCAGAACTTATGTTCAGAACTAAATTTTCCTTGTATTATTTTCCCTTATTGACTATAAGAGGCAGCCAGAGTTGTAGGATTTTTGCATGCTGAAGGAGAATTCTGTTTCTGAGTATTAAATGATCAGGACTTTCTCCCTCCCCTCCTCTGCCATTTAGTTAACTAAGGGAACAATACTTTTCTTCAACATCCCACTCATTCATCTGCTTCACCTGTCTGAATCATGAGTCTAGATATGGTCTTATTCCTGGTAGAACTAGTTTCTTCTGTGCCAGAGTGGTAGATTGAAGGCCTCAAGTCCCTCTGGGGACACAAGGACTATCTCCAGCTGGCAATGATGGTTGTAGATATCTATTATAGCTTGTCAGCCTGAGTCTACCAGCTAAAACATTTTAATATTTGGCAATATCTAATCAGAACATCAGTCTATATGACTCCTGCAACAGGACCTTTGTAATTGAATGTTATATACGCTGGTTTAGGACAGAAACAAAATAGAACACATATGAAGTTCTGACTTCTCTTCCCATGTAAAAATCCAAGAATTTTTTTTTTTTTTTTGCATTTGATCAAGATTGTTACACTCAAAATTGTGTGTTAGGTTTTGCACCAGAGTTTACGTTTTTGTTCTCATGACTGTGTTTTGTGGTTTTAATGCAAATTGTTGATTTTGGATTGCTGAGTGTGACTGCTTATAACACACAGAGGTGTTGGATGATATGCCCCTCACTTACAAAACTCACTTTGCAGAAATGACACCTTTGCAGTTACAGATGTGAAGGTTGTGCTGTTGCTGCTACATTATGTTCTCTCAGAAGGTTCTACTTATTTTTTTTCTATCTAATTTTCTTCTGTATTGTGTTAGTTATTTTCTGTTTCTAGTTTAAAATGAGACTTGTTTTATTTCCTTCTTATAAAGTTTCATATACCTCCACCACACACAAATGCACTTATTTTATAATGCTAGTTAATTGTTCTTAAGGAAAATGCCGAATCATGCATGTGGGTATTACATGGAATTTCACCTGAGTTTTGAGAAATGAGTGGTTAACCTGTCTTTCTCACTTTGTTTCTCAGATCACATTGTTTTCCACCTTAAGATCTTAACGTGTTTACAGTAACAATCAACGTCGCATAGGCCTGCTCACGAATCTGTTAATTTATCTTCATGTATTTGCCTATTTGGGAATATCATGGAAAATGGTATTCCCGTCCTCAATGGTATATTTATACTGCAGATTTCTGCCAGAATAGCCGTGTCAGTTGGGGTAGATGAGGTATGATTTGAAACTGATTTAGCTGTAGCAGCAAAAACCTATCACGTAGACTATAGTCGCAGAATCATATTTTTGTCAGCTCTCTGTGAGAAAGGTATGCTTTCCTAGACATAATAAAGATATGTGACCATAGTAAGAGAGCTTTACTGACATGATATAACAGTGTAACTGTATTTAGAAAGTATAGTTATGGTAAACATAGCCAGAGTAGTAACAGAGGTGATTACCTGTTTTTTGTGGGTTTTGTTGTTTCGGGGTGTTTTTTTTTTGAATGGCAACTTCAAGACAGCTTTTCAATGACACAAAAATCCATGGCAAACTTTTTAATGTTTCTGCATCTGGGCACTTCCCTGCAATATCAGGTGAATAAAAGACTCACTAAAACCTCAAGGAGTTAGTACATTTTGCCATCTGGACTATTTGTCTATTAGATCCGGTTACTTTAGTATGTTATTTGTCAGGTGGTTTTTTTTTTTTTTCTGGTAAGAAAAAGAGCCAAACAAAAGTTGGTGTCTAAAGTGAGTGCTTTAGCATGGAAAAGCCATTAAAGCAAATACCTTGTTTAGTCCACCTGTGCTGTATGTATTCTTTCTGAAGTTTATTCTAAATAAGATGACATACAACCCTACAATATGATGCTGTTTCCAAAGGTGAATTTTTCACTGGCATTTAGGAGCTCATACTGATCTTAATCAAAGACAATTTTCTTGAATTTGTATCTGTATTTGAGAATCCAATACCTATCAGATGAGTGTTGACATAAATATAGCATATCCTTATTTTTACATATAAAGAGACAATATTTCAATAGTATTTGTAAAGGTCATGTAATCAGTTGTAAAATATCCACTTGAAAAGGACTTAAGTGTTTGAACTGCAGTTTGTCTCTGCATATTTAAGCAGATTAGCAGCAACTTGGCTTCAAGTCATCAAGGTTTTCTTCCCTTCTTGCCCACAGCAGGATTCCCTCTGTGAGCGAGCAGGCTGTTTTACAACTGAAACCTTAATTTGAGACAAACAGCAAGTTGTTTTGTTTGTTTTGCTACTTGAAGAGAAAATAAACGAACAGGTTATCATGCTGGCTACTTTAACCACAACCAATAATTTGAAATTCACCATTAAGTCACTTGTAAACACTTGTAAGTCCTTACAAGTTCTTGTAAGCAATGCTACCACAACAGTCCAGATCTCCAGAGAATGGTTTATCCTACTCTGCTTAAGAAAAAATTACAGAATGAGGATTCACTTTTCAATTGTGCTACATCTTGAGGCTTATGACTGAGTGAACGTTTAAAAACTGCTTGTGTCACATGGGAGAAGAAATACCTCAGAAAGACAATCTGAGCTGCAAGCACCATATACTACCCAGTGTGGGATACTGGCAAGAGAAAAAATTGAAATGTCTTTTTCTCCCGAACTTACTTACGTGTAGGATGAAGGAAGACACGTGTGTTAGGCAACATTGATATCCCCAGATATCCTCAAAAAAATTGGAGATGTTGATAGAACAGCTTCTTCTCACCTTTTGTCAGCTGTGTACTTAAAATACTAATTCAGAAAGGGGAATATTTAGTTCAAAGTCCTATTTTCTGTCTCAAGAGAATGCTCTATCCAAACAGCTGGAGAAACTGGGTAGAAAAATGCAGTCAGCTTCTCATGATATTGTACGCTTTGAAGATGCCTTGGGCCAATATGAAAGCATAAATCAACAAATTACCAGGAAACTGTTACTATTCTTACTTTTGAAAAGTTGAGTTTTGTTTCCCTTTATTGGCACCATTCCTGTATTTTATCCATTGACTCTTGAGTATAAATGTAAAACAGTTCCTACAGCAGATTTTATTCTAAAGGAAACAGAAATATTATCCTAAGGGGCATAAAGGTAATCAGCATACAAGCTGTAAGGACAGCATTTTGAAAAGGAGAAAATATAGGAGATGGATTCAGAGCTCTTTATCATCTGTTCATCCTTTCATTAGGATAGGCCAAATCAGAAATCTCTATTGTACAAGGACAAATAAGAACACTAATAAACTTCCTGTTACATGATAGTAAACCTTCAACTAAGCTATTTCTTTCCATACTGGTAAGCAATTTTGCATAAGGAAATGATCTTCTACTCTAAAATGTAATCCCTAGTGAATTTTGTACAAGCTAATTATAGATTGGTAAAAAATAAGATAACAGAAGTGCTGACATAATCTTAAATAACAGCATGCTAGACTAAAATGTGTAAGTTGGGTAACAATGCAGATTTTGAAACTTTGCTCATCTATGTGTGCGATATTGGCTTTGAAGCAGACGTAGCTGTTTGCAGCCCAGCAAAGTAGCCAAATTTAATACTACATTCAAGGATACAAATGTGATTCGTATATCCCACTAAGATCAGTATGCTGTGCATTATACGTCCATATAATATAAGCAGTTCCTGCACCATGAAGATTAGGGCTTAAGTAATAGAAGAATTGTAAGCATTATCTATTTTGTACAGTGCAGGACTGCAGTAGGGAGATTATTGACGATGTCCAGGAAAGTTTGTTGGGAAGTTGAGAAGGGAACTAAGATCTTCTCGGTGTCTTGTTAATGTCTTGAACTTCTGTCATTCTACTACATTGTTGGCTTTTTTTTTCTTTTTTTTTTTTTTTTATCTGAGACTATCACACTAATGTGACTTATTCTCTTGGGGTTTTTTGTCTAAACAATGTCAAATAGTTTTTTCAGACTAAGGTAGGTCCTGAGTCTTCAAACTCTATGCAAGATTAGCAGCACTTACTTACATAGAAAAAAGAAAGGAAGCCGAATTTATAAAAGGACTATCTAATAAATTTAATTTTGGCTACACCACTGGGAATGATGAAATACAAACCAGGACAAATGTCTCCTTACTCATCCATTATGCTTATTTCTTAATTCACTTTGAAATAACAAACACACCTTTTAGGGCATCCTGACAGGGAAATTAAATTCTGCCTGTGTAGCTGGCCATAGTCTCAGTTTTTCAAGGGAGGAGAACCAAAGTTTTCTCAGAGCTGAAAGTAAGCAGTAAAATGTGAAGGTGAGATCTGAGCATACCACCTAGGTAATGGATTATTTGGATCACTATCTAACTTGGATAAGATATCCATGACCCTGGTTCTTGGGTTTTTTTCCAGGTATATAGCCTGTGATGTGACTTCTTCTTTGGAAGAACGGAGTTTTGGATGTCCTTCTCCAGAAAATTCCTGTTGCTTGGGATAAGAATCAGCAACCAGGCTGACATGTTTATCATCCACTGCTGTAATACACAGTCACCGTTAGCACAGAGGTCTGTGTTTCTCGAGAGGAAAGATGAAGACCATCCATAATAAAACATCTTTGTAAAGGGCAGAAGGGTAGTTGCATGAATGCTCTGTGGTTTAGGAACAGCAAGGGCTGTCTCTCACTTTTGTGTATAGAGGATAGCAGTTCGTTCGTACAATGGAAGAAAAAGCATTTAGATGAACATGCCAATCATTGAACTAAGGAAGTTTTATCTCTGTAATCTTAGGGGGTACAGAGGGGATATTTCCATTGTTGTTTTCTGCACACAAAGATAAGATCTAGGAGAGCTGTAGTCATAAAAGCAGCACTGGTTGGACTTCCCACTCTACATTTATTTCCCTACCTCCTAGTAAATGCATGTGGCCTTAAGCTTAAAAATAATCTATGTAAAGTTAAATATTTATGAAAAAAGTTTCACTTTTAAAATATCATCAGCACTTTTATCATGCATGTTTATGCTAGATAAGAGGAAATGTGTTTTCAGTCAAATGGAAAAGCATCAATGTTCTATTTCCTGTAAAGAGAGTAAATTCTTTCTCTTACATACAATATGCAGGAAATTTCCAAGAGCTCCAAGATCTCTTAAACAATCACCTTTCTGACACAGCTGCCAACCCTCTTTTGGCTTTAAAAGAAGCAGCTCAGTTGTTTTCTGGAGTGTCTAATCTCTGCGAGATAGATTCCAAGGAGACATATTACAACAGTTTAATCTCTACTTGATTGCATTTATTTTTTTTTATATAAAAAAGAGACTTCCAGATCAGCATAGAGGTTTTAGATTCTGACCTTTTAATTTCAAATTAAGAGAAAGAAATAAAGGCACTAAACCTAGAATCTAGGTCCCTAAACATACACATAACACTTATAGAAATATTTTGCTTTAGAAATGGACATTATAAATTTTAGGAATTATTACATGGTATATGCTGTACTTTTCCTAACATTACAAATACTCAAGTCTAAAGTTCAAGAGTTAATTGATTGAGCATCAATAGCAAGAGTTTCAAGGAAGGCAATTATGAAGTTAATCATACATATACATGTTTGCAAGACCAGAAATTTTATTAAAAATTACTTTTCATAAATATTTTTGTCATGTCTTCATCAAGATTCCACTTCTTCTGTGTCCTGAATCTAAAGAAAAAATGAAAGTGAATCTGAACCTATGGTAGCTTTCATTTTGTGAACACTAAAGCAGAGACAGCAAATAAAATGTGAAATAGAAAAGTGTACTCACCCTTTATAAAAAGAAATCATAACAGAAAATCAAAATGGAATGACAAATGGAGTCTGTTCTCACTACAACAGTTTCATATGGGGCCTTATATTAAATTCTAATTATAAATAATAGTCACTTCTAAATAGTAGTTATGTTTTGCGCTAGATAAACACCTGCTGAAAACTCATTTGAAGCAGACCTTTGGCATTTGTTCCTTTATACAGTGGTGTATTTTCTTCCATTTAGTTAAATCTAAACAAAGGATAAAATATAAATGTTTCCAAAAACTGCATTAGAAAAAAAGAACATAAACTGAAAACACGAAACCAAAATTCTTTTATACCCTCTCCTGGTTGTTATTCAAAAAGTATGCATTAGGATAAATCATACTGTCTCTCTCTGTTCATATGATCTACATACAGGTAATATTTTTGGCAGAGAAATATTGAAATGTGAGATTTGTACAAGAAATTACTGCTGATTCACCCAGATAAAAATAATAATTATTAGTTCTCAATAAGATAGATAGTCTTGAGACAATAGCCAAGATTGGACTTCTATTAAGTAATAGTAAGATGGCTGTTTACAGAAGAGAGTCCAGAGGGTGAATATAGATATACAAAAACTTGTTTGATTTATATAGTTCTGTGACTTAAAATACTAGCCTGGGTTTCTCATAATAATTTTACAGTCAGAATAATAACAAATGTTCTCTTGCATCAACTGACAAATTCCAAGTAATAACTTGTTCATCTCAAGCAAAAGTTCATCTGACTTTCAGTGCCAGTTTAACAGTTACCATGTAAATACAGGAAATTATATATTTTTTTTTTTTTTTGCTATGTCATTTGTGTTACTAATGAAATATTTAACATAGATTTGTAATCTTTCCCACAGGAAAATTTCTCAATGTATTCATGTGGATTTTCTGGGGGTTTTGGTCTCTTGACAAGGATGGCAGTGATATCTTGTCTTACTTAGATTCTGTTAAGTTGTGATCATGGGCTTATACACAGATGTAGACATTGTTGCAATCCTTGAGGTAATAAAAGTTTTTATTCAAAAACCTCTAATGAGCCATTTAGGAAAGGATATGAGTAATATTTGAAATTCTGTGCATATGACCTTGACAGACAGCCAATACAGACAACTAGAGAGGAACACACAAAGAAACTAATACGAAAAAAATAAGTATCCTTTTAAACATATCCCATTGAGAGGGAGTTTTTCTCTTCATCACTCATTCACAATGGAAATGGCTGGAGGTAAACTGAGTTTCCATATCCTGACGTATGGACCAGTGTATTCAACAACCCCCCATTTTATTTAATACAGCACCTTAAGAAGATCCAGATCGATCTACTGGAAAGACTTTGGTACCTATTCACCCACAAGTCGAAGAAGTTAAAGAAATGAACATCTGAAAAGGGTATATGTGTTTAATTATCCTCTTGAGTGAAGCTCTGTTTTTTCCAGCTAAACTTCCTAGAATAGGTCACTGGAATGCTTCTGGCACCAGGCTATAATGGCCAGATGTCCCTTCTCTAACTCTCTACAATTGTTTCACAAGGATCCTAAATTACTTAACACTTTCTTGAATGGATTCCACTGTAACTCAATACAATGTGCTAAGGGGAACCATGGAGCAATACTGAAATAAATTTGATTTCAGCTACCACCCACCCTTTAATTGCTTAAGTGCCTGAAGTCTCTGACCATTTAATCTTTGAGGCACTAGTAATGTGCCCAAATGATCAGCTACAAGTTTTTAAAAATTACCTTGTGTACATGCATTAGGAGCTCTTGGTACACTGCAGTGGAAAGGAGTTGCTATAGAAACAACACCTTAACACATTCCATTCTCTGATGGCTATAAAGAGATACAAGGGTCCCTGAATAACTGGTACTAATCCACATGACATTTGAAAATTACCAGGTTTTTGATCTCAAAATTCTTACTTACAATGCCAGGGCAACTGCCCCTGCTTCCTCACACCCTAGTCTCCCACCTTTTCATTCAAACCTTCTCAGATGGAACTTTGAATATTTACTTGCGTGTGTTGTTTTGTGAAGGCAGCTGAATTCAGCAGTGATCTGCACAACATGAAGAACTCAACAAAATTAAATAAAATTAGTTGCTTTGTTAGGAAAATCCTGTGCCACCAACTGGCAAAATAAGATGGGAGCATCACAGAATCACAGAATCGTTAGGGTTGGAAGGGACCTCTGGAGATCATCTAGTCCAACCCCCATCATGTTGAAACAATGCTTGGAAGAAATGAACTTCTTGTTTCCTGTAGTTTTTCTTATATGATTCAGACTGCCTGAAAACTGAAGCCCCATCCATTGATCCAATTCACCTACTTTCAAGAATTTTTCTCCTTAACATGTTAGGTAATAAAATGTGTTCTTTCAGCTATTCTCTATTAATGTTTAAACATTCTCAACGTTTAACCACCTGTGAGTGGGTAGAAATACATGCGCAGTACACTTAATCTCCTTTCTTGTTATTGTGCTTCAGTTTGAAATGACAATTTCTGAAGAAAACTCATAAGTCAAATCTATGTAGGGCTAAAATTAAATCCAGCCCATCTCATAGTCATTGCCCCAGTCTAACATTAAACCATTCATTCAGGAGGTAGAAGACCTGACTTCTAGACTATCTTCAGCCTGGAGAGAGGTTTAAACACAAGAGAACATAAGGGCCATTTTATCCCGTTCAGGCCATTTCTTGCTCTGTAAAAATAAAACAAAAGGGCACATGATTGAAGCAGAATGATTAAGGAATTTACCTAGATTAAATTATCACAGTTGGATTACCCTCCGAGGGCAATGAAGAAAAGGGGCAATTTAAGCAGGATCTTCCCCTATAGACGTTAGATATCTCCTTTCCTCCTCTGACTGAGATTGCAGATGGTTCTTACAGATTACTTGGGTTAGTCTCCTTCTTTCTAGATGTGACCATCTACAATGTTATTTGGGTAATACCTGGGCTAGATATCTAAAATAAGTGGCAAGAATTCCAAGTTCCAGACTCATTTTCTTCTTTATAAAATTCCCAATCTTGTAACTAAAATAAATGAGTTATATACTAAATGAAAAAAAAAAAAGTCAGTTATTATGTCTGTAATCATTACACGATTTTGAAGGTTAATTGGTAATAAAATCTGAAATGTCCAAGCTGTTCCAATCATAACTATTATATCATTTTTAGAATAAAGATCACATAACTATTGAACTATAACAGACCTCCCAGTTTTTATGAAATATGTCTCAGGAGGTCTGTTAATCTCTTCTGGGCCATCTGTCCTATTTGAATCAGAGAAGATAAAGACTTTCAGGATCAGGGAGAAAGTAGGGCAATGCATTCTGGGACATATCTAACTTAGGTAGAAATATCCAAGAGTGCTGTTAAATAAAGATCATTGAACCGGGCACCAGAATGGCTAGAAGTCTGGCTAGAAGACTTCTAAAACTGTAACTCTTCACATGGAATTTTACCAAAGCTTGGTGAAGTTAGAAATAAAAAGAAAAATGTCAGTGGTTGAAGTTTGAGTTCTCCAGACTTTATCAGAAATTACTTCCTTCATCTTTGTACTATCTGTGTCTCGCTTATTGTGGGTTGTGATTTAAAAAAAATAAAATTCTTTCTATGTACTTATATACTGAAAAATGGCAATATAATCTAATGAGATTGTTATCTCAATTGTTAAGCCTCTGCCAGAAAAAGTTTTTTTGTTTTGGTTTTGGTTTGGTTTTGGTTTTTGTTTTTGTTTTTGTTTTTCACTAGGAGGTGTACTCATGGTATAAAACTTTTAACCAACCACTAAAGAAAGCATTAATATTTAAGAAACCACAGAATTATGATTATGAAATTTACTGAAGTCTAGCAATTGTGGGCAGCTCATATTGCCATGGTAGAATGAGCTGTTAAAACTGCTAAAACTGCAGCCACCTCCAGGAGCAGGTGCCAGAAAGCTCCAGAGAGCTCGTCTCCTCAGCAGTGTTACCCCTTGGTGCTATGCCATATCCATGAGCTCCTCAGGGGTAATCCTCATGCTCTGTCTGTCTCTGCTACCAGAATGGTTTGCTATTGGTTTAGCAGCTCACCTCTGGGAAGAAGAACACAGAGACTTCTCTTTAATTGGGACTATGCATTTTGGAACAGCTCGAGAAATTTTAATGGCCTCGTAGATGTCGGTGGGGAACTGTACTTTTTATCAGGTTCAGCTATTCAATAGGGAGCAACCTTTTCAGAGCCTGTCAGTGACAGTGAGTTTAGACTGCTGTATGTGCTTTTGCTTCTCTTTGAATGCTCCATCTCTCTGCAAGCAATACCGTCTAGCAAGGGAAAAGCACTTTTTATTATTTCAACTGTAAACATCAAAAGTTGGCTCTCATCTTTTTCCTCTTCAACTTAGTATAAATAACCATCTAGCCAAAGAGCAAGAACTGCCTTAAACCCAATACAAAAGAATCTGAATAGCCAAAGGAGTGAAAAATCTGAGCTTCAGATGTGGCTCCCTGATAATAACATTTTTATGTTAAGTCACTGGGTTGACTAGACTGAAATCACATACCGAACCTTGCTTTTAAGCACACCATTTTAGAAGCTGAATTTTAGACTTCAGCTTTCCTAATTTGTCAAACTTCTATATACAAAAAGTTAAAATATTGTTTCAAATTTAATTTTTTAAAAGCTATACTTGTTTTAGCATGTGCATCGGAATACAGCGCAATGCCATAAACAATATTTAATTATATTTGCTTCAAAATAATTCACACAGGCATCCATCGTCAAAGCTTCATAAAAATTGCTCCAGTACCAGATATACTGATGGCAGAGCTCTCAATATAATTTTCCCAATGCAGCATGCTTCACATCATCTGAACAGTACAAATATAGAAGCAGACAAAAAGAAGGACATTTTTTGTGTGTAAAGTCATGGTGGTTTAGGCAAACACAGGTATATTTAGTTTTTACTCTTGGAACTGAACACTGTCTAACTAGTAAGTAAGCATAGAGGGAAGATTCCCACTGATGAGAGGACATTTTTATTAGAAGAAAAGAATTCCAAACACTGAAAAACCCCAGACATTTCGTTAAGTTACTATGGCTTGTTGAGGTGCCATGTATGAGCTAAACCAGTGTAACAGACCCATTGTGTACTTTTAACTCCTGGCAAATGCAAAATAAGACTTTCCAAAACAAATAACATCTTTAAAAAAAAAAAATATCTCATTTTCAATGGGTTAAGTATCCACATGAAGTCAGTTAAAAAACCAGTCTAACATGTGGTAAGTCGATTACATGTCTTAGTCTGTATATCCTGACCATGGACCTGTGCTGATATGCATGTTAGAATGTCCCGGTTTGAGGTAAAACAAAACCAATTTTCTGTTCCGTAATTTTACTTTGCAGCTAAGCCTCTTCTAACTAACCTAACTCTCGGAAATTAACAGCATATTGTGGAAACACTGTTCATTCTCGGAGTGATAAGACCTGATTATTTGTAATTTATGCCAAGGAATGGTATGCAGAGAGGGTCTTGCTTATACTTATTGCTATAACAACCAAGGGCAGCTCACTCTGTTATTTGCTCCACTGGAGGGTCAGAAGCGGAAAAGTGTAGAGGGTTTGAACCTGCAGGGAGGAGTGGACAGGACAGGTGACCCAAAACTGGGTATTCCGTCCCATCTGCCTCATGCTCAGTATAAAAGCTGAGGGATCAAAGGGTCAGCGCTCCTTCTTCAGTGGCCGATGCCTGAGGAGGACTCTGTCTGTTCGTCTGCCTTTGATCCCAATCCGTGCATTCCTGAATCCAGATCTGGATTCCAACTCCTGTCCATCGCTGAATTCAGTCTAGGACTTTCCCTGTGCCTGTTGGTGATGCAATTGTCATCCTGGGAGATTGATACAGTTTTGTATATATTGTATATATTTCATGATTTGCTTTTTAAAATTATTTTATTAATTTATTAGTATTTTCATTGAAGTAGTTGATTTTTTTTCTAAACTCATAAGTCTCTTTCTCTCTCTTCCTCCCCTTCTTGGAGAGAGAGGTGGGGGAGAGCATCTGCCATTTATTTCAGTGGCCAGTCTGGCCGAAACCATGACAAAGAATTAGTCATATCACTCCTCTTTTAAGTGGCTTTACAGAGGTACACTTGCCATTTCTTAATTTATTCCTATAACATTTATTCCTTTCTGCATTATTTTTTAATTATGACTACGACCTTGCTTTTCTTATGACCTCAGCATCTGGAAAGCTGATATGATTACCATCAGATTAGAGGCCAGCCATGCCTCTGGCCCCAAGAATGCCATTAAAACAAGAAGAAAAAATAGAAGGAAGGTACTTTATTTAATGTAATAATTCAATGTCAGCTATGAGCTAAGGGCCTTTCAAGCCAGAGACATCCTGCCAGGGTGAGGATTCCCTTCTGTCACACCACAGCCCTCTACGTATATTCATTCCCTAGCTGGAGTCACTACCTGAAATCTACAGGTTGGCAGGGTGCTAAGCAATCTCCTGAGATATCAGTCAAGGAGCTGGAGAAAACACCTGGTGATTCTTTTTCTGTGCGTCCTTGTCCTAACAAATTTGGTATATACCTTAGAGATGAAAGGAGATTACAGTATATTCTAAGGTCAAAAGAGATTGGATGACAGTATTGAGGGCTGAGCTTTCAGATTTTGTCCTGAAAACAATCAGTACACCTGACTTCACGTAAGGCTTATTTAAAGATGATCTGGCAGAAGTTGAGGATTAAAATGAATTTTCTGTGGGTGTCAGCCTTCTTTGGATACATCCCCATTCCTCAGGGCACTAGTGGCACTGTCACCAGCAGTTGTCTGTTCTCATGCTGCTGCACTTCATGTCATCAGGCAGGAAAGAAAGTGTCAGCCTTATTTAAGGTGAAGATGACCAGATTCCTAAACCTGCATGTCACAGTGTAATAATGTGTACATTAAAATTTCATTATCCTAGCATATTCTTGGTATTTTCTGGAGTAACTGGGCAAGGATGCATTTTGCCAAGGACTACTGACAGAATGCTATTCTATTTGAAGACTATAATGACTTCTGGAGTACTGCAGATAGTAGTAGTACCAGTCAGTGGTCAGCAAGGGGTAGGTAGTCCCAAAAACATGAGATTATCTCAGTGAGTGTGTCCACACCGATGTAGTGGGTGATGGACTGAGTCTCATGTCTTCCAGATGATGCCAAAGTGCAGTAGGATTAGATTTCTGGAAGAGATGTGATCTCATATGCTGCTCTGGTCAGCTCATTATGGAGAGCATGAACATGTCCCTGCCCAGAAGAAGGCTGGCTAACCTCTGCTGATTGTGCCATACCTGAAGGGCTTCATGACTCCCATGTGTGTGCAGACTGTAACCAGAAGCAGAGGGAGACAACAGACTCATGTCTGAAGGCCAGTCTTTCAGGGTGTCTCCAGCCATTACAGAGAACATGTACTGGGTTCAGCAAGGCTCCCGACCCTTTATGAGCTTCCTATAGCCACCTGTAGGGTCAATATGATGCCAGTAAGTCTGCTGCACTGTGTGTGTTGAGAGGGGCTGGTCATGCCCATCAGCAAGGGGATGTAGGAATATGATGTGCTGTGTGAGAAAACTTGGATGAAAACACTGATAAGATGACATCCAGCCTAAAAGCCTAAAAACTCTCTTGCAAGTGCTTTTAGATTGCAGTGTAGTTGTGACGAAAAAGCCCTCTTTTTAATGGCACGTGGGTACATACTGTTTCCACAGAACTCAGGATTAGGCACCCAGATACTTTTAGAAATATTCACTTTAATGCGTTCACGGATTCTGGCTATATTCTATCTATTTAATAGCCTTACAGCTTACGATATTAAATAATATTTCAAGCATTAGGTAGAAAAGAAGTTGAGTTTCTGCAGTCCTTCGTCTTGTCATGTAACAACATGGTACCAAAGACAGAGAGATACCCATCCTTTCTGCTGCACAGAGATCTGGAGACCATCATAAAGATCCAACTTTCCCCAGAACTTCCGCGTGGCTCTTTTCCTACCCCTCCTGAAACTCCAACAATAATAAAATGATTTCTGTGGATCTCTGGCTGTCACTAGCCCTTGTGATACCTCCTCAGTGCTCTTAACTTCCTGAATGATTAAAATCACCCCAGAGGAGTTAAAGCTGCAGTGAAAGAACTGTGTGATTACTGTGTACTTCAAAGTATTTTAAATTGGATGCATAACAGATAAAATAGATAGCCATTAGGTGCAGCAAAACTGTCCCAAGTCAGGAGAATGTAAATTTCACTTGTGCTACAAAGGGGAAGCTAATCTGTGTACTGTACTAATTCTTATAAAGTTTTTTTTTTTTTGTCATACATGAAAATCCACCAAAGTTATCTGAGTATTTTAGAGATTATTTTAATTCTCTTTTTTTCCCAGCTTCTCTTGCTCCCTCAGCACAGTTGCGGGATGCCCTGCATTAGGATAACAAAACGTGTAAGATGTCTACGTTTCCCTCTATGTATAATGTTCTTAAACAATGAAAGATCTAATTTCACCATTTCTGCTGTCTGCGATGAATTTTTTTCACACAGCTCTAGATGGCAGTGCTGATAAACAGCTAGTAGGTTCAGCAGGGACGGATTTTACTTGGTGAACTGCTACAACTGATTTGGAGTCCTAACCTTTCCTCCACTTACCCCGTTTCCCACTCTACCACCTGCAGCCCTATAAACAGAAAAGACTTACATGATGGAAGCCATCTGTACAGTAACTCATCTCATCAGAGTGCTGAAGAGCTGTTCTGCTCAAGTGTTATCAATGTCTTCCAACTCACTGTGTATTTTTCTTATTGCTAAAAACAATCCCAAGCATTCTCTTTGGCAGATTAGTAAGGAATTCAAGTAGCAGATGTTCAAATCACTTTTTATTTTTTGCATATTGAATCTCCATAAGGATACTAAGATCTGTTTCTATGCCTTTGTGCTAAGTGTAGCAGTTCAATCTCTGCTCTATAGACAGTAACTATGATGTAAGGAAATTACTGTGAATATGTTTTCTGAAAACCTATGTAGATTTTTATTTTTTATTTTTATTGTATTTAGCCTTCCTGGAAATACCAAGAAAAACTTACACTGATTTTTATTCCTATGTTTTCCCCACAAAGAATAAGCATCATGTTGTAGGAAATATCTGAATAATTGTTTACAGGTTACTGCTGAACACACTTCCTTCCATCAAAACTCTACCTAATGTACTACAAATAGAAATTTCTACCTGGCACTCCTCGGTATAAATTCAGCATACAAAGGTATACCCTGAAGATATGACTGAAGTTGTCTGCTGGGATAGAACCTAATGGATTAGTTGAACTACAAATCTCTTTGATAATACATTTGTCCCCTTTCTTTCATATGTTGAGGCATACTTATACATTTCTCAGTATATTTTTTTTCCAGAGTCAGCAATTTTAGGTACATACACATTAGTATGGTTCTATCAGTAAAATAAGTAGTGCCAGAGAAGGTTCTCAAGCATTTTAATGGGATCTTCTACACTGGTAAATCTTAGAACCCACTCAAGCACAGCTTTGGCACATGTTGACTAGGACCACCCCAGCAATTCTCAGTTATAGTTTAGGAGTAAGAACTTTCCAAGAACGATTACCAATGGTCGATTTGCATTTAGATAACTTGTTTTGGAGACAGCGAAACTGTACAAGCATGCACACAAGTTTTTTTGTGCCATCTAGCTTCAGTGCTCCAATATATTCTTGGGCAGGTCTAATTTGCCAGTACAGAAATAACCTGAATTGCCAATGGTTTCTTTCTCCAAAGAAATACATCATTGCTTTCAGACCATAAGCTTGTAAACAGACATAGGCACTGCAGTTACAGAATCCAGACAAAAAAGGAATAAAGGAAGGCATTGGAATACCTCCATTTATACTATTTCATTCTAAGGAAGTCTTACTGAAACATCAGGAATATTTGGGATTTTACTGTGAAGGTTTCACATTTAGCACACCAATCTTGTTATGTTGGTTGAGTGTGATACTTTACAGAAAAACATTGATATTTGGTCAGAGAAAGTTTTTAGGTTGGAAATTCTGGATGTCTGCCACATGGTGGTAGATGAAACATAATTCTTGTGAATTTTGATTTATTGGTAATAAAATGGCCATAAAATTTACATTTCATAATACTGTAAAAATCATTTTATTCTTTGTAACCTTTAGGGTCTTTAGATTAAAGGAATTTCCCAGCATAACAGAAAATCATTATATTTGCTTCCAATTGCCCTGTACAGTTAACCTATAGCCCTGATACATTATCAAGGCATAGAGGAACATAATTTGGCAAACACACTTAAAATCCTAGCAGATCCATATGCTTCATAGTCTTCTCAGTTGAATGTTATTTAGCTACATTTCTGATCAGGTTTCTTGAAGGGAATTCCTCTATAGCATGTCACTAGTCACAAACTTGTCTGATAACGTGTAATGACAGCTACAAATGACAGAAGTGCAGGTACTATTTTAACTTAATCTACTCAAGCACAAAGCATAGATGCCTACCTTGAGAATAGAACAGACCTTATTACAACATGAAATGAGCATATTTAACTCATAAATAGTGCAATTAAACTAGTACATAATATGAGATTGCAGTGTGTAGTTATATTCAGGCCCACTGGAAGCTTTTCTTCTGTCATGTATGCAACTCATAAAAGTGATCTCACATACTTTTTACTTTCAGCACTATTGGCTAGAAAGCTAATGCATTTTTTTTAGTAACTATTCAACTAACTAAAGAATAAACATTTTCTATCTGAAGCAAAGAAGGATATTGCTCTCTCTCTTTCAGGATATTCCTGCAGTCAGTTTCTGCAGTTAGTCAACTTGTGATATTTCTTTAAACTTGAAAAGTTGTAGATATATATCACTGTTGATGAAGATTCTGATGGGAAGTCTTCTGAGAGTCAATGGGAACTGAAAAGAAGCTATTTCAGTTTTGGAAATATGATGCCTAAAGCTGTTTTAAAATAAACTACATATTATAGATATCATACACTTTCTGTAAGATTGCACACTCACACTGTAAGATCTGCTTAAGGAATTCTTTCTTTCTGTAATAGTCTAACTAGCTGAGAAAAAATGTTGAAACGAAAAGATATAAGAGAAGTCTGGAAAAACATTACCTTCTTCCACATAAATTTTTACTTTTAGTACACAGGTAAAAAAAACCTATAGCAGAGTGCTGCAAATATCCACACCTACACAAATTGATGCCTTGACAACACTTTTAGTTTTCATTTCAATCACTATATAAATTACTTTTCTTGGTTAGTATGTGGTAATCAGGAACTGAAACAAGTATCTGTTTTTGTCAACAACAGTAAGATCACTCTCAAACTAGATTTCATTAATAAGGCACACAATTCCTTTAAGACACATCTAAAACTAGCTAATGTGTTTGCTTGTCTGAAACACAAATACCAGAAGGCCACATTAGGTATCTTAAATGATGACAATTTTATCAATTCCTTTGGCAGCTTTTTATAATTCCTTAATCTTATTTTATCAGCTAAAGATTTTCTTAAATCAAGCTAAAATTTTCTGATTAGAGAGAATGCTCATTCCTTCTTATTCTGCCCTTGTTGGCTAATGAGAATAATTGGTCCACATCCTTTTATAACATTCCTTTATGTATTTGTAGGCAGTTATCATGGCTCCCCAGTGGTCATTATGTTTGGGTATTGAACATCTGCTCAAGAATTTATTGATGCTGCAGATAGTACTGTATCTACCGGGAGTAATAGCACATTGCACTGTGTAGCCATTCTGGGAGCCCTACCTGCAAGAAGGTCACTCGGTAGTAAATCAGAAACACCTACCAAATGCAAAGTCCTTACCGTGAATACAAAGAAGGTATATATTTCTGCACATTTAGGTGAATTAAGCCTTTGCAAAACAAGAGGAATGATTGGTTAAAAGTGTATAAAATTGTGACACTTATTTAAAAAAATAAAAAAAAAAGAAACACAGATTTTCTGTTTCTATATTCAATCATGACGTTTTCATGGTGTCTCAAAGCATCAGATAAAATTTTATTATTTATTTCCAGACATTTTGTTCTGAATTCCCATGAGGTTTTGACATTTCTATAGTACCTTCCGTGCTTGAGAAGAAAATATTACAAGACTGACAGGTGTTGACAAGCAAAACATTCGTTAGTGAGGCATGGTATTAATTATAAAGTTTATATCTTTTGTTTTGATCCCTGCTTTGTCTCATGGTAATTTTCAGGTAAGAAACATTTGCTTTTAAAGTTTACAGGAAAAAAGAGAGGAAGTTTGGGGCAAGGTTGTAAAAAAATAGAAGATGACTTCAAGCTAAGAGAACATCCTGATCTACAGATCATTTCTCTTTTATTTAATAATTAATGCCAGCTACACCAGCATGCCTAAATCCTCCACAGATAAGAAATAATTAAGTTAACACCACTAAAAATGATACGTAATATCTCAATCAGTGAGAATTTTTAAGTGGGAACATGGGGAATGAAACTAAAAGGAAATAGGCCTTTGGGTTTCCTGAAGTTTAAGTGAAAGACACAGTCAAACAGATGCAAATACTATTGCACTTTAAGAGTTTTGCATCATCTGTTATAATAATCACTATATCTGCCAGCAAAGTAATGACTTTTCAGTGGCGTTCTCACTCTTCACTTAGGTTTTTTTCCTCGGTCTCCAACAATGTCCTGTGAACATGATAATGGTGAGACAATTCACTTAAGGAGGCTACAGCATAGAAAGAAAGGAAGGAAGGAAGAAAGGAAGAAAGAAAGAAACATAAAAAAGAAAAAAAAAGAAAGAGAGAGAGAGAAAAAGTATTTGAATGTCTAAATGAGTATCTGCTATTGTTAGCCAGCAAGATAATTGTAAATGAAGGTATTACCTGTTTTACCTTCTCGTGCAACCCCAAAAATTTGTTGCCATGTGCTGTGATAAAGAGGTGGCACTGAACACTGAATATTGCTGTACTATTTTTATTTACTGATAGAGCAGCGTGGTGGTGTCTTACTCTATGTATAAACTGCTGGCAGATTAGCAGCCAGAATGCTGAGAGCTTTCCAATTTGAAGGCATGGGGTGGGCCAACTGGCACAGTATTTATGAAAGGGGCATTCATGCTATGCACATTGCTAAGCTGCCCACTGTGAATGAGAGAAAGAGAGACAAGCAAAGTGTTATTGAAGCAAAGCCTAGAAAAAGAGCATCAAAGAGATGGGAACAATGAAGGGCCGCTGTCAGAATGGGATCATGAAAGCCTGAAGCCCTGTAGCAAGGCTGGCAGGTGGACACATGCTGCTGCAGATCGCAGCAGCAGGACAAGCCGTCAGGATACTATACACAGTTGGCAAGGTTGTTAGAATCCATTTGGGGTAGATTAGGAGCCCTGCAGAGAAAGGATTAGCAGCTATGAGCATAGTTTAGACAGCAGGAAGGTGGACTGAAAACCTACAGTCCACTAGCATCTACCTTTGTGCTTTCTTCCTCCTTGTCAGTGAAAAAGACCATCATGACATTAAATGTTTTCAAGTTTCATTTGGATATGTCAGCCTAGAATAAACTTCCTATTCTATTCTCTTCCCAGGCCTGGGGAGTGAGTGCATTGTCTCTGTAGTGGATAAGGATAGAAAAGTCAGGTGTCTATCTTCTACCAACTTTAATATCTCTTCTACATTCAAGAATAATCTTGGAGTCATCAAGACCATTTAGGTTTCCGTGGAAATATTATAATTAGGAAACTCTAGGCACATAAAGGTGAGCGCTCTACGTGCTGTTTTAGACAAGTTTCTCATAGATAGACTAGAAATCCAGCATGTGAGCCTAGAGATCTTCTGGGGTGTGATGAGAATACACAATGAATTGTGTCGAAGTCCTGTGCTCATGTTTTGGCATGGACTCTAATATTTGAAGCTTAGCTCTCCTCGGTGACTTAAGCTGCAGGAGTTTTCAGTTTTCTGCAGTTTGGTTAACCTCCTGCTGAGATTTCAGATTTGAGGGCCAGGCAGGTCCTCTGCACTGTTACCTCTACCAAGGAGTTTGGCCTCCTTCACAGTGAAGCTGGAGGTTGCCACATAAGCTTTCTCTCTTTCTGTTTATTTTCCCTTTCTTTACTGTCCCAATATGGAAATGGAGAGAACAACTGGAAGAAAACAGCTCTAATGAAAGAGATGTCCTCCAGTGCTGTGGGACAGAAAGAGAGAATGCCAGAAAACAGGACCTCTTATCTTGTACACGGTGATCCTGTTTAAATTCTCAGGCAAAGCATTCACTTCAGTGTATGTATCAAATCAAAATCAAACTGGTATAAATCAACTTTATTTAGTTATTTATTTTACTAACAGGTCTCACCCAGATAAACTATCACAGCTACTTACACAATTGATTGTATCAAGATAATAATACTAATGTTTATACTGATTTTATTTCATGAGGCATATGGACTGCATTGTCTAGGTTTGGCTTATGACTCAGCTCATATAATAACAGATCAGCTAGAAGTAAATGAATAAAACCCTGTGCGTGTTCAGAGAAATATTCATTTTACTTCCTGCCTTTCCATTTGCTCTGAATAGTGATTGAGGACTTCTATAACCATATATAAACTTTACTGATATGGACTTTTAGCTTGGATCTTTTCATTACAGTTAAGCTAGATTAGTGAACTCTTACATCTAGCAAACCTAAAATTACCTAGGTATACTTTCCCACATTTTGTTACTTGCCAATAAATCATAAGTTATTCTAAAGAATTCAGGGGAGCTTCTGCAAATATCACTGTCTACATATTATGATATATTTCCAACTTTTTTGTGGCCTAATCTCACCATTCCATAAAATTACTGAATACGTACTCTGCTGTGAGTGGGGTTAGTGCTGAAATGTCAGAGAAAATGGCAAAATGTTCTGCAACATCCATTTTTTTGCTCCACTTCCTGAGACTCCTTTAGACATCATTCTTTCCTGATCCTCTGTTGACCTTACTTTTTTTCCAGATTATAGTTGCCTCTTCTTGGTATGATTGCTCTCTTAGTGACATAGTTCAGCCTCATTAAAACAGAAGTTGTTCAAATCTTCCTTCCTGCATTACTATTGACAATATCATGATTTTTCTTGGAAACTAAAAGGCAGCTTCAACCTGGATATCTCGAGGTCCTTATGATCAAGTTATCTCAGTATTAGGAATAATTTTCTACATAATTTTGTATATGCAAAGACTTTTTTTTTTTTTTTTACATGCTTTTCTGGGAAACTAATACTGCTGAAGCTCACTGGTTTCAGTTTGGATCATTTTTATACCCTTTTTTCTAGTGATTCAATCTCTTCATTTCCATGTATTCAGGATGATGCTGCAAATCTATTTTCCTACTCCCTTTTTTCTGTATTCCTCACAACCCCTTTTCTTGCTGCAGCATACTCTGTAACAACCTGGTTAGCTTTGTTTTTAAGAATGTCCCGCCTCTACCCTTCATCTGTTATTTGCCATTGAGGAATTGAAATTTACCTTGAATCCACAATGCTCTGCCCAGCCTCAGCTGCTACATTTTAAGAGCAAACACAATGACACTTGCTTCCCTGTTTTTAACCCTGTCTGGGAAGAGATCCCCAGGAAACTTCTGCTAAACTACATCACTACTGGTTTTTTTTATCTTTTTAAGAATTTTTGCTTGATCAGATATCAACAAGCAACTTAGCAGAGTTAATCCACTGACAACAGTTATGGTGATCAGTGTTGTCTCATTATTTCGTTGTAAGCCCCCTCTGTTTGAATCTGCTCCCTTTTGTCTTATAGTTAAATCATAAATTGTTATTTTGGGACTTTCTTTTTGTTCCATGAGAATACAGCACCTAACAAATGGGAAATTATTAGGGCTCCTAAGTAGAAACTATAATTATGATAACTATAATCATTCAGTATTTGCAAAAATGCAATGCTATCCCCTTTTATTTATCAAGCTGGACTATCATTTGATGGGATTATATGTAGATTTAACAGCTTTATCATATTTCACTTTCTTACACCAAAGGAAAATGAGCTATAAATGGGAGCTGTATGATGAACTCAGTTTAGATTTAATTAGAAACGGAAGCTAAAAGCCAAGAGCCAGGCAGGAGTAAGCTGCCAGTGAAGGCTGAGGCTGCTGTAAACCTGATAAGGAAGAAAGTGTGGGGTTTAAAATTGAGAGTGCTGGTGGGGTGGCTGTGGGTTTCTGTCGTGACAAACTGTACTTACAGGTTCTGGGAGCCCCTGATGAAAAGCTATTCTCATTCCCTAGTGTTTTATGGGAACACTGCAGCCTCTTGGAATATTTTTCAAGCAGAAAGCCATCATCATGACAACACGGGAGAAAGAAGGGCAAAAAAATTTCTTTCTGGTAGGGAAATAAAGACATCTTAAGCTTGACTTCAAAAGCTCTCTACAGCAAACAGTAGCTGTGGAGATACCGTTTCATCTTTGCCTCTGGGATATTATTAAGCCTTTCTAGTAGCTCTAACTGCAGGAGAAGGGATTACAGAAGTTGCTGCTGTGTAGCTGCCTGACATACAAATATCTGGAAAAGCACAGATCACGTTTTTGTACAAGGGCCACTTATTAGACAGCACCGAAAGCTTAACCTAGAATGAATAGCGCAGCACACTCTGCGAGCTGCACACAAACAAAAAAACACATGCAAGGCCCTCTCGATTCATGCTGGCCTTTTAAGTGCTTTGGGAGAATATACAGGCTCCCGGCTTCCCTTTTGTCATGGCTGTGTATACAGAGGTTGGTGCCAATTGAGGCTGTGCCGCTTTGGTGCGGAGAGCGGTGCCACGCCATTCACCCTGCTGCGGTTATGGCTGTGTCAGCATTTCCATGACAAATCCTTACTTTCAAGGGTTTAGAGCTTAATCGTAGCAAAACCCACAATTGGCTGAAATGACACACACTGTTCCACTGTTAAAGGCTTTGTGTGCAAGCACCAGAAACACAGAGAAATAAATGATTTCAGGTGCTTCTAGTTACTTCGAGCTGCTGCTATGGTTTGGTAATGGGTTTGTATTTTAAAAAGGATAGTGTAGAGTCAAGGTCCTTATTGTAAGTTAATTGTTACATTTGAAAGGGGGAAAAAAAATCAAAAGAACCATATGTTTTTTCAGTGCTTTTCAACAGATCAGTAAGGATTTTGCAAGATTAGCTTGGTGAATCAGGGATTTGAAAATGAGTTGCAAAGTGGGAGAAGTCAGTTTAGAAATGGTTGCTCTCCAAACCAGTCCAGTTTCACGTTGTTAATCCTGTGAGAGTGTATTAGACTGAACAGCTATGCTTTCTAGGCCTCCACAGAAATAAGTCTCAGGCAGTGTGCAGCACATGATGTCCTTAGCATCTGCTACACCCTGTCAAGTCTCAAGCACTTGCACTGAAAGACAGATTTTGTTTTTTAAAGATTAGCATGAAAAAGGAAAGTCACCTCCTCTAAATACTGATAAGAAATGGTGTGATGTTATAAAGCTGGAGAGCTGTCATGAACAGAGGACGGTCACTGCAATAAATAGTCTTTAGGGCAGCAGTAGCAAGTGGTTCCTGGTCAAAGGTGATGAAGTGCTGGGTGCTTCAGCGTGACCAGTTTAAAATCAGGCAGGTGAATAATTGTTTGTAGGTTTGGATATAAGCTTCATACTTTTCCATAGTTGTAAGTCAAGTGCCAATGCTGTCATTTTTATTCTTAAGGAGCTGCCCTCTGCCACTTACAATGCTCATAAACAAAATTATTGCTATGAACCGGAGAAGAAGGCACCAAACTTTTCCTTCATCCCAGATGCAGTCCTTATACTGAGGGCTTATATGGCCATCTAATCTCAGCTATTTAATTCTATGGTTAAAGTAAGGGCATTATTCTGCCTGAATTTAAATCTTCTGTTAAAGTTAATCTTGCAAGATTCACACAATTCACACGGTACCTTTCTTGTTTTTAACACACTCAGAGTCTGTGCATAATAGTCTTTAATACCTCGTGTAAATATAGACCTTCAGAGAAAGATTTTAAATTATAATTCATGTCATTTTTCTTATTTTAAGTAATGGTACATAATAATGAATGCTGGGAATCTATGTCAGACTTTAATTTTTTTCCATGTGTGAACAATACCTTATTTATTTTAGAAAAGACAATTGATGAAAATATCATTAATATGTAGGGTTTTGAAAAGCAAATCAGATTAAGTGGGAAATATTGTAATTTATTTAACTGAGCAAAGCATAAGTAAGCTGAAAATTGAATTTCTGAATGAACTAGCGGCTAGAAATGACACAGCTTCTATAAATAGCTATTTGCAAAACAGGTCCAAACTTCCATTTTGAAGAATTTATTATTAGCCTTACCATGTTCCCTCAAATGGAGCTTTAAATAACAGAGCACTTTGATGAATAATATATGCAAAATATAAATGAATAAACAATCTTACATGAAGTGAAGAAGCAGAAAAAATATTCTGGGATTCATTTAGCTGGGTCTTTCATGTGACAATTAAATAAATGTGAAATCAAACAAATCAATGTATAAGGAAAAGAGTATTGCTCCTGCAAAAAACTGGCCCATGTATTGTGCTTTTCCTTGTCTTAACTTGCTTGTGCTGTATAAAAATTAAATGGCTGATACAATGTCATCAGACCAAGTGGAATTTGAGATGTTGACATGCTATGATACTGCTGGTTTTCCACATATCTGTCACTGAATTCTTTTGTTTCTTGTTTGGTATATACAGCAGTGTATGTTCCTACTGTTTAATACCAAGAGAATACTGCAAAAAAAAAGCTATTTGGGAGTTGTAAAAGTAAGAAAATTGACAACAAACTGTGCTTACTATTTTAAACTCTTAAATCAAACTAGAGCACTGTTGAGAAGCAGGGAGGAATGGCACGAGGTGTAGCACAGCAATGTGGCACAGCACTGCTTCTCCGTCAGCTCTTCGAAGGCGGTACAGTCTCACTTGGGCACGATGTTCATACAAGTGTTGTCATAAAGGGAAATTACATGATCTGCCAGCTTCAGAAATCTGAAATTCAGGGGGTTTCTGAGGCCAGGACCTGCTTGTATATTGTTTTGCATTTTAGAGAACCAACAAGGGTCATACTGACTATCAATGGTCCAGACATGTAGTATACTGAAATCTGGAAATTAAATTGTGAAACTTGCTTTCAACATCCCAAATTTTCCTTTATCCTCTGTCCCCCCTCCTTCTTCTCTCTGTATGTTCATCCATATATTTAATACTGTAACTATGGACTCAAAAGCTTCTCTTTGTACTTTCCAGGTAGGAATGCCTTCAACATACATACATTTTAATTATCGGCTTTGTATCAGAGATAACTGAGTAAATCTGAATGCAGTTTTTACACAGGATGTCAGTTTAGAAGCCTAATGGTCCCCTCTGACCCTACAATCCAAGAATCTATAAAGAATTGTTGAGTAACTTGAAGATCTTGCAACACTTATAAAACAAATGGGATACCCTAAATACAAAATAGTTGTAAAGACAAGGAAAAGTCCTTTAGGCACATAGCCAAGGTAACACGTTGTAGAAAATTAATTTTCATGGTTGTGCTTTCAACAAGAAATATGTCACCATGTAGAAATTGTATGAAAAGGATAACCATTTCCTTTACAACAATATGTGCTGAAAAAGGAAACTTGTATAAACACTCTAGGTACAAATACACTCTTTATTTCTCCACTTTAAAGAAATGAAATACATTTTAAATTACCTGGTGTAAATGGTGTATCATGATATGATGAAAAAGCCTGTACTTTTAAATAAATGTGGTATCAGATCGTGTAATAGGGTTAAAATACTGATTAAATGAGTTTAAATTCCTGAATTACATTTAATAAATTTCAGAGAAAATGTAAAATTTATATCAAATTCCTATCTTAGGTTGAGCATAAAAATCAAACACTTTAATCTTTTTTTTTTCTTATATGTACAGAATAGTTTCCATTTCTTTTTCAAGCTGGGTAAGTAAATGAACAAATAAAATAGAAAATAATAATATTTATCTTAACAGTTTAAAATGTTTCGTGCATCTATTATTTTTGAAAATTGCATTTCCTTTGCATTTTATTTTACTTAGGATTAACTAATCAGTAGAATTAAACAAAATCTACAATAAAACTGACAGTCGTATACTATATTTCGGTAATTATCAAAACTAAGTATATAATTAAATGTTCTGAATATGTAAATTTCCTGATAATTTGGAATACAGTGTATATTAACTATATTAATGGTGTTTACTTCAAAAGAACTTTAAATGTAAAAGGTTTATCTGATTTTCCTTTCTTAAAAGTAATAGCTTCCTTTGCTAATAGAAGCTTTAATTACTTTATCTAGTCAGATATCTTATGCCTTAGAAATGGGAACGGTACTTGGAATTTCTAAGATTTTTTTTCTAATCTAATCTAAACTAATTTAATTTGTGGAGGCTTGAAATAAAATTTTGGGGTTTATTTTCCAATTAGGAAATCCAATCTCTACAAGTGATATTGCAAGTAATTCTGTAAAATTATCAAATTAATTATTTATTTATATTTCTTTGTGCATATCAGCAATTTTAATTATCTTTGATCTGTAATATAATTTATATGACTTTAATATTGCCTTTTAAAATGTAAAGACTAAAAAGGTAAAAATATGCAAATAAACAATAAAGAACACATAAACCAATAAAACAATACTTATGGTGTTGATTCATTCAGTAAAAATAACATTTTATAATTCACAATTCATAACAGAAGTGAAAACTTGATGATGGAAACTGATATACTCTTTGTATTTGCTATCTAGTTGAAATACATGAAGACAATGCCTCTTTAGTATTCTGCACATCAGACTTAAAAACTGGCCTGCCTTTATACTTTTAAAGAATAATTACTTAGCGCTTAATACCCTAAGAGGAAAAATCAGAACGACAAAGCATCTCTGAAAAGATCTGCAAAAAGCTAGTTGTCTGCAGAATGGAAGGAGTGGGAATAATGTCAGAAAAACTCCTAACACACTGATGAATTGTTGAAAATCAATTTTAATTTTAGGAACAAATACTGTGAAAAAAAAAAAAAAAGTAAAGATTAAATGAAAAGATAGATCATTCCATGGAATGATCTATGCAGCAAAGAAGTAAAGGGAAACAAATTTTCTGAAAGTCGCTCTCATAAATTGTAATATATAACCTTCAGTTTACTCATGTACCGTAATACAAAGGTTTTTTATACCGTGTATTTAAAGTTATGGCTCTCTCTGTCAGTGGTGTACTGGAGTGATAGTGGCTGATGTGCCAACAGCCCTGGAAATATTATGCCAAGGCAGAGAAACAGACATATCATCTTTGGGGTGCTGGTGGAAACGTGACTGCCAGCAACATTTCCTGCACGACTTCTAAAAAGGTGCAGCATATAGCTCTTCCAGCACAGCTCTGCAGCAATCAACGGCCTTTTAAGGAAGGCAAGTGGTGCCGTGTTATGATAATCAGAGCCCTGGAACAGGAGATATTATCAGTGGGAAAGGGACAGAGCAAAGCTCTAAGCAGCCCGCAGTGCTGTACTCTGCCCCCAGGTATCTTTTGTAGCTTATGCCAGAAGCTAAAACCTTGCTAAACGCTGTCAACCTTGCTGAAGTGAGGGTGAAACCCGTGTAGCAATGGAAACACATTAAACACATTTAAGTTTGGTGGAAAATAAGAATGTGGCAGAAATACAAAATATTAGGGTACATGAATTAGCGCTAGACTTAAATCTAAATTTTTGAAGACAAGAAGAAAGGCACACTATCTACACATAAATTGAAAAAGCAGTACAGGCATAATTGGGAATAATGAGGGAAAAATTGGGGAAGAGAGAGAGGAATTTGCCCCCTAGAACTGAGAAAGTGCTTCTGGCACAATTTCTCTGAAATGCGTCACATCTCTCAGCTGGTACACGCAGCTCGGAGATCTCACCAAGGATGAAGCTGGGGGAAGAACTGTCCCAGACCAGGGTATCCCTGTGGGCACGAGCTAGTCGCCAGCACTGCTAACAGCTTGCCCTGTACTGAGGAAGTTAGCTGGCCGGCATGGTGCATGCAAATGGTGATTTCCAACAGGGACACTGAAGCATCTGTGAAAGAATTTGTTGCTGGAGATAATCTAGTATTATGAATTACATTTTATTTTTCATAACCATTTCATCCTTCTATCCAGTCTGCTACTCAAGGTAGGTCTGCGTGAACCTGACAACTGTTTCTGACTTATCCCTGGAAGTAGTAGGTCCAAGTAAAATGATGTGCCCAAACCTTCTCCTAGAAGACCTTCATTTCAAGAAAAGGTTAGGAGACCCACAGCACAAGGGAGCTATAGCTGCTGCTGGGAGAAAGAGGGTGATGCTTAGAGCCACAGCCTTATGAGAAGTCGTGTCCAACAAGCATAGGTGACTGCAACACCTGCAAAGAGAATGTCACAATTCTGGGCAAGGCTTGAAGCCTGTTCTGACTTCCTCTGACAGATGACATCAGCTCTGTCAACAAATTGTCTGTTTAGGAGGGTAGAGAGAAACACGCGTTTTCCCAGAGGATCATATCTTTCACTGCGTGGCACTGGTGAGTATCAGCCTGTTTGCAGGCTGCCATCGTGCCGACTGGGTGTCTTAGGCATCTGGCTTTGTAACAGCGTAGTTACACAAGAACAGCTTTTGTCCCACAGAAACCCTGTGAATACTTGTCTGCAATGGCGATTTACCGGATCTTGTGTAGGAGTATCATATAAGGGAATTCGGACGGTACAGAGGCTGAGTGCTGTCTTATCATATCACTATAATTTTTTAAACTGCAATAAGGCAGTCCTGCAGGAGACAAGGGCGATGTAGTAAACAAGGGGTATTAGCTGCATGGTACCAGTACAGCATCTGAGCAGTACAGGGCAGTACCACATGTGCCACGTGCCATTCAAAAAGTGTCGATCAAAATAGTGCATAAAGCTTTTTAATATTATTTTTGCAATATGGAATTCATGCACAAATACATTATCTTTGATAATAAACTGAAAACTATCTAATCTCTAGACTAGCAGTCACTTGTGTTACTCACTGTAACTTTTTTTTGGAAAAGGTAGTAAGAAGGATTCTTACAGGTTTCCTGTGAAGAAGGAAGATTTTTAAGAGTATAAACTCACCTTGACACAACATTTGTATGACTTTGCAAATGTTAAAATAAGAAAACATTATTTAAAATTTGAGAGTTAAAAAAAGAATGCAAAAATGTTGTGTATGTATAATTTGGGGAAACAGAGCCTTACTTTATATAAGGTTTATATAAGGATTCATAGGGAGGTGTTTTTTATAATAAACACACTTGCTAACTTTTCTAATCATTCTTATTTCTGAATTACTTTTGTTCTGAGGAGGGAATTTCATTGACATTTCTTAGAAAATTGCTATGAACTGCAATTGAATTCCTGAAGACTGGTATGAAAAGTGACAAAATTCAGTTAAAAAAATTAGATTTTTTTTCACCCTATGAAAATTCTCAGTAATATTCTCCCATCTTCATTAAATAAACAAACAAAACCACAACAACAACAAGCAAAAAAAAACCCCACAAATAAGTTAGCCTGTAAGAAAGGATACAATTTTGAACATGCATTTCTAAAGATGCATTTGTACTATATGCAGTTACATTTCAAATGCTTTTTATCTCTGCCTCAGAAATAAGCGCTCTCTCTGTTTATATGTATTTTCCGTTTGTCTTTTTTTGTTTGCAAATTTACTTCCATCCAAAGCTCCAAATCATTCATTTCTTTTCCTTTTTGTGTTTCCTCCTCTTTACCTTCACTGCTGACATGCATACAGCTTTTCAATCCCTGTGACTCATTTTGAAACCTGTGAGAGACTGCTGCAAGCAATATCTTCCCTGATCATAACAATTTGATGTAGACTCATTCCCTGTGCAGATCTAAAGAGGAAAGTAAATTGGAAATATTTTTTTTCAGCTGGGGAGAAAGCAGCAGTGCCAAATACCTGAAGTCATTGAAGACCTGATTGCAAAGATGATCTTAGGATTTAGGAGCCGTGACACCTGTCTCATTTAGGACACTACTGCCAATTGGTTACCAGATGTGCTTGCACTCCTTTCTAGCTGGTGGAAAAGCAGCAGAGCATAAGTAGAGGCTAAAGCTGCAGAGTTAGTTTTGAAATGGGAAAAACTGTGCTAAATATCTTTGAAAGAAAAGGTATGTCCCCAGTTCAGAAATGTTGTAAGGTAACATGAAGAATTTATTTATTTTTTAACCCCTTTTGGTAATAGTCCTATTATCTTCATTAATTCGTGTACGATTTTCTATTTAATCCTGTATTATAAAATTTAGCACTTTTAAAATAGTGCCGTAAAGATAATCTGTTTCTGTTTAAATAAGTACATAGTTCAAATATGTTAATTTGTTCGTTACTGTCTGTATTTTGATAGTACCTACAGGACCCACCTCCCTCCTAAGCTATTGTGCCTCTGTGTGCTAGGCAATATATTGAGAATGTTCAGATATAATAAACACAGAATTCTTGTCCTACAGGGCACACTGTAAAAAATGACAATATAAATGTACAACAAACAGACCACTAAACAGTAAAACTGTGGTATTGTGTTGTGTATTGAATGACATTCAGAATGAAGGTCAACTGCCTTGGCATGTTTTTAAAGTCTGCTTAAGCATGAGAAAATACAGTTAAAAATGTCATAAGAGTTTTCTGATACAGAGAGAAAGCTGTAGTTCAAGCCCAAACATTAACACTCAGGAAACCTGCCCAATCTTGATTTATCCACTTAGCAAATTGGGAAAACCGGGGTAAAAGATATGAGACAGAGATCACAACCAAGCATGAGTCAACTCTGTCAAACCACAGGAAAAAAAAAAAAAAATCAACAAAAAAAAACCCCAAAAACCCAAAACAAAAAAAACCCTGACTTTCAGATTGGTTGGAGATATAACAGTTGTATCTGGAAGTCACATGCAATAATTTCATTTTTCTACTTCCTGATGGAAAGTCACCCTTGGGATCAAAATGTGCAGCTATTTATGGCTGATAAAAAAGGTAGAAAATTTGATCTAAGAGAAAAATAAATAAACAGATAAATAAATGGAAGGCATGGCGAGGATTAATTGAGAGAAGAGAAAGCAAAGGAAACTTCACAACAGTCTTGATATATGTCCAATGAAGATACAAAAAAAGGAGTACACTGCTCACCCTGTCTGGTGTGGCTAAGATGAGAAAAGATTTGAGTTGGAACACAGAAAATACAAGATCAGTATTAAGGGAAAAATGGTGAATGGTATGTCTAGCTTGTCTAGCTCTCAATCAACGAAAGCTGTTAGGAAGATGGTTAGGCAAACAGTTTTCAGGAATTATTTAGTTGTAGTTAATTCTGATTTGGATAGTGTCAGGTGGCCTCTTGGTGTTCTTGCCAGCTTTAAGTTGTATGCTTCTATACAGGGTGGTCAGGGAACTTGTGAAAGGCACCCATAACTTCCATGAGATGATACAGTAGCTTGGACAATTAAAAAAATTTGGAGTTTACCTGCAAATTTACCCAAGAGTAATTTAATTCTTTTCTCTCCCCCCCCCCTTTTTTTTTTCTATCAAAAGAAAAATAAAGGTAGTTATTTTTTCTACAAAAAAGAAAAGTTATGTTTGACAAATCCAGCCTATATCCAACCCATCTATTATGTTTAGAAATTAAAAATATTTTAGCTTCATATATTGATACCATGTATTATTCTTCTAAAAGTGTGTTCCTACATTTTATGCTAATGTATTCTAAATAGTAGATATTATTATTTTCATTTCAAGATCCACAATGATTTTGTTTTTACTTCTTGTCTCCAGAGTGTTTCTTTAAATTTTCTTGAAAAGCAGTATTTTCTCAATACTAAGGCATATAAAAGTTGATATCCAACTATAACTTTTTTTGCTAGCTGGATATATGCAGGCAGTGGATAACTTTTGATTATCTGTAAACACTTTGGAAACCTGAATGCTGTAATTTGCTGCCTACACATTTGTAAAGTATGGCTGTGTTGGAAAACTATCATATGAGGTGTGCCCTGTTTTCTGATGTGCTTTTGCACAATCCTTTTAGGATTAGACTTAAAGAACCCCTTAATACATGGTACCAAGAGACATAAAATTAATCCCCCAAATTAGTTACTATTCTGTATAAATGAAAAATGTAACTATCTCAATAAATCAAATATTAACCACTTTCTCTGTGAATAAATTTCCTTCACAGAAAGACTAATAGACGTTGTTACACAAACACCGCATCATTACAAACACAGCTTGTTCATTTCCTTCTGTTGTGCCTTTTATTTCTTCAAATTTCAGGCACTGGTATGGATTCTATGACTTATGGGTTTTTAACTGCACTGAAAGGTGGATAAAAAGACAAAAAGGGAAAAAAGACAAGTCAATTTTACATCAGGGTTTTTCCATATAAGAAATGTCAAAAGATTTTGTAATAGTGTGAAGCTCCATTATAGTGAATGGTTTATTCACTATTTTAACTTCTTTTATTGTTTGAGAATCACACGCAAGCATTGCAATTTTCACAAACTTGTTCATTGGTTGAAATTGTTGAACAAATGTTATATAAGGACATATTCAAGCCAAAAAGCTGATCATGAACTAATATGGATACTGCTTCAAATAATCAATATGTGCAATTTTGAATAGCAGCTTTTTGATAGGCTACGAAAAGCCTGTGACATTAATCTATCCCATGTCTGGATCAATCCCTCTTTTACTTTACAGTTCCCAGTTTTCACAATTATCACTTTCAATCTGCTGCAGTGACTGCAATATCTGCTGCTTTGGCAGCCGCTCCAGTCAGCAAGCTTGTTCAATGTTCAGTGCTCTTAGGAAACAAATAAAAAGGGTTATAAGCACGGATCAAATAAATATATGTAAAATAGGGAACAAATGTGAGTGTACAGCTGGGGTAACACTGAGCTGTAACAGTAAGTCCAAGAGTGTTACCTGAATTTAAGCACCAAACTGGAGTTCTTGAGTCCCTTCTCCACTTGTGACAGTGATGAATGACCTCAAGCAAGTGACTTCCTCTCTCTGCTGCTGTATCACTCAGTGATCCTGACGTCCTTTGTAAAGTGCTTTTTAAATCTGTACTAAATCAAGACTAGGTGCTATTATGAGCACAATGACTATATAAGAAAAAGTGACTGACCTTGTCACTCATCTGTACCTGTACACATATAGAACTGGGGCTACTAAAGTCTGTTTCACCAATAGAAGACATGTAGACAGCGTTGTCCTTTATTTTGTATGAAGATCTTAAGTCTTTTGGATTCTTAATATCTGACTAGGCAGACATAATAAATAAATAAAAAAAACCAAACCTCAGTCTAGTGACTTTCTGAAGGAAAGTGCAATAAAATCACAGATCTTTCTAGCACAATACCATATATTTCAATGAAAAAATCAAGACATTTTGATACTTACAAAACTTGGAGAAGCTGTGCTTTCTTAGAAGTTACAGCAACAAAGATGGAGACAGAAGATTTTGGGTTAGCATCAATCACACATTAAAGAAGTCCAAACTAAACATCTAACAGATCAAGCTTCCATTGCTTCTTTAAAGGGAAAGTTTATCTTTAAACCAGAGTTCAGTTTATTTCCCTCTTTCAAAACACGCAGGCATAGAAATCAGGTTGAAAATATTTACAGACCTTTGAACTATTCTATTTTACCTGATGCCTTTGAAGATTGCAAAAAAACATTTAAAGGAAAAGAAAAACATAATGATGCTATCAAGATACACACAAAGAAAGCACAAGAGATAACGGTGTGTATTAAAGCAAAGTTGATGTATAGACATCACAGAAGTTGTGACATAAAGATATATGAGCATTTCCACTTTTTCCAATTACTTTAAAATACTTTGAAATAACAGTGCTCAAGTCTCCAAGAATCATTCTTGGTATTTTCAACTATTTGTATTAATCATAGGAGATGCAGCTCAAGCTGGCTACATCTGAGTCTTGTTGGTTCAGGGGACATGAGGACAATTCCTCTTGCTCCATCCCAGGTAATGCTTAATATAATTTTTTGACTTGCTGTTCTCCACTGATCCTGTCTGTGGCACAACTGCAAAATCCTATTAGTCTGCACTAATCTACAAAACATATTTTTCTTGTTTTTTATGTGGCACCGATTGTTGTAACACAGCACATACTGAATGGACCAACGATCCAATCTAACCAGACTAACTCATGTTGAAATTTGTGGCAAGACCTACACCAACTTCATGTGTTAGCCCTGCACTATCCCATTTACTGGCCTTGCTTTTGGACTGGGTGAGCTGTTCCAAGTTAATACCTCCTATTCGGAATGAATTTCACTGCCACAAATTATACTTAGTGAAAAGAAAGTGTTTTACCTCACAGAATTTCACACAATAATTTTCACTTGAAACCTGCACTTTGAAAAGTTCACTTGCCCCTACTTAATCAGTTTCTGATGTATTTTGAAGTAATAACCTTTAAAACAATGGAGAGATGGTGTCCCTTCTTCTTGTACCTTAGCCTAGCAAATAGAATAAATCACATACTTTCATCTCCTCCCCTGCCCAGTGTGTTTTTGCTCAATAAGGCCCAAATTTGGCTACATTTAGTGCTGGATGACAATGCAAACCATTTGTACCCTGTTCATCTGTTGATGGAGTGATTTGGTAGCCTGTTTTTGTTTATTTTTAGCAGGTTAAATCCTATAAGATCTGCATGTGGAAGACTGCCTATTTGTGATGGTGCCTTCCAATTTTACAAATGCTGACAGGCAATTCTTTTCTATGAAGGGTGGTTTCTCTTGAATTAATTTTCAGCTTTGCATTTTTATTTTATGGTTTAGTGTTCAAGTGGTAACATTTCTTTGCATATGAAAATCTGGAAATTATTCTTGTTCTGTGGAAATTAAGATCTTTTTTTCCTATTCGCATTTATGCAATAAGGCTGTCCCTGCAGAATTCCCTACCAGGAATCTATGCTTCATTTTGTTTTATCGTCTATAAATACACACTAACTACTCTATTAATAGGTATTTACAGGGGGGAAAAAAAATCCTGAAGCTGCTTCTTTTTAATGAATACCGATAATAAAAGCAGCTTCTTTATAATGAATACTGATAATAAAAAAGATTTCAATAAAAGATTAGGAGAAAAAAAAAGTCAATATCTACAACGCACTCTGTATTTTTCTTAGAAAGCGCAGTATGAAATAGTACTGATCAGTTATTCCAAATTCAGCGGTGGTTAAGTCTAATGCTAACAATTCAGCAGATCCAGCCTGAGCACAAAGTGACAACACAAAGCGTTCTCCACTGTGCGTGTCTCTGGGCTTGTGTGATCTGGTACAATTTTAAAAGATTTTTTCATACGACCTCTCTCTTTACAATATGACAGATTTGTGTTCAGAAAGCTATAAAGCACTAAACTAAGATATGAATAATGAACGATTTTCCAGTTAGTTGCAAGTTGTCACACTTGGCATATCTACTTTGTACTTAGACTTGAAGATACTAAGACATCAACAGAGTCAAAACCTGGAGCACACTTCAAATGTTAAGCATTGTGCATTTTAGTGGTTCTTTTCTTTTTTATTCCTGTTAGCTCTTTGGAAGTTTTGGAATTGACTGTGCAGAACCAGCACAGTCATCTGCTGCAGCACTTTGCTGAGCCTCACTCAGTGTCTCGGGAAGAATATTACCTGACACCAACACATTAAGTCAGAGAAAATAATTTAGATTCTGCGCTTCAGCTGTACAAGCAGAATGTAGAGTATGTTCAGTTTCATTTTCTATTGGAAAAATATGACTTTTCTAAAAATAATGATAACTTTTCTTAAAGAATGGAAATAGCAGCACCAAATTTCTTTCTTCGAGAATATTAAAATTCTCAGCAGAACACTAAACATCAGTGGCTGAAATTTTAGAATTTATAAATCCACTAAGACATTATATTCTCAATGTTTTTCTCCATATTGCCTTGATGAAGGTTGCAATTTTTGACAGCCTTAATACATTTTATTTGTAGGTGTTAGTAATTAATTAAATGTAATCAGAGTAATGTGTTTGCTGTTTCATGAAATAATAACTTTTCAGCTGTAGATATTCAGTGGCAAGGGGAGCAGGATAGGAATGAGTAAAAGAGTGTAGTTTTGCATTAAATTTGTTGTATGTCCTTTTGCTTTTTAAAAAATGGTTGAAAACAGAAGCAAATGTTGAGAAAGGGATGGAGCAGAATAGGACAAGGAACAGAGGTGAGGAAAGTTTATATTGAATGCTTAATGCATTTAAATTAAAAAAAAAAAAAACAATAACAACAACAATAGTAAAAGGGTATGATAATTCACTCTGAGTAATAAAAAGTGAGCCCTTCATTTCAAGGATGTCCTTTCAAATTTTATCTAGGTCAGTGTGCACCAGGGACCAAGTATTAACTCTGGCACAATGCTAGGAAAGACAATTAAGTCAGTCCACAAACAAATTTTGTCCTAACTGTTGCTAACAGCTACTGACTAGCTCACAACTCTGCGCAGACTGGATTAGACATTTAAAACTCCCAAAGTGAATGCATATAGCTGCAGTATAAAAGCTGTGTCTTACACCAAATGACATCCTTGTGAGAAGATAGCCAAGAACGGAATATTTGTTATTGTTATCAATAATAGTAATTGTTTCCAGTAGAGTTTGTGGTTTGTGGTTCCTGTTAATACTAATAGTGAGACTGTTTATTTTCTCACTTCTACTTTTCTGCAATTCAGTCTGCAGCCTGTGTTTGGCTCTCTTGCTCAGAAAAAGATTGTTCATACTTCTGATCTCTCGTCTACACTCCTCTGTCTTCCACTGACCCTCAACCTTCTTCTACTTGCTTTCTCCTTTCCTCTACCATCCTTCCCATTGACCTCTTACTTTCCTCTGATGTTTTCTTCTTGAAACTACAGTTACACTTTGAGCCTCTATCTTCATAAAGCCAAAACAAACCCACCAGACAACCAGAGATCTGCCTTGGTTTTGTTCCATTTTATGATTGTTCCCCTCTTCAAAACTCCTGAATTCTTTTTTACCACTGCAGCTTATTCAAAGTATATGGTTGTGGGTTTTTTTCATTTTTTAAAACATCTTTGGGGCATGATGAGAAATTTGAATACTGGTCAATTCACAGATTTCCCAGAAAAAAAAAAAAGAAAAAAAAAAGTGTTAAAAAATGTTCTTCTGTTTAGACATAAATAATGTTTAAAGATATCAAGTTTAAATTACTTCATTTATTTACCTGAAAAATCTTGTATCAAAGGTAAAAGGATAAACTAAAGGAACACTTAGTCTCTAAAGGTCATTATAAAGGCTTCATAATTCTGATTAAGAATCACGTTAAGTGACAGTGAGCTACCAACTTAGTTAAATGAGCAAAGAAGCACCAGGAAGTTAGTATGTAAGAAAAAACAAACCAGACCAAAAGCAAACCCCATTTCAGTAGAAACTTCTGTACAGCATAAGGATATCCAGGACTTTCTTTTTAATTTAATTAACTTCAGCAACAATTATGTTTTGCATGGCAAATGTTCTTCTCTTTGCTTACTTCAGTCTTCTGTCAGCTATTCATTTGATTGTAACCACTAGCAGAAAGTGCGCTTGGGAGTGGCAGTGGCTTCATTTTAGAGAAATATGAAACAGGTTGGAAAAACATTAATAAAACTTGGGAGGAAAATAGTCTATGATGTCAACACAACCTTCAAATCCATGGACTGCATTTATTAAAAAAATAAATATACACTTATGTCACGCTCTTGTCATTAACATTTAACGTGCAAAGAGTGGGCGCACATAGTATATTTAATTAAAACACAAAATTATGACTTCCATCTGCACATGCAGACCTGAGAAGGGGCTTAAGGTGCACAAAAAATTTACATCTGGTATTCAAATATTGGTGGGGGGGATATTTTGACCGTATCAGGTATCACATCATTCCTCTAGTGTAGAATAAATATGATACTTTATTTATTAATGTTTGAAGACATTTTCAATATTTGAAGTTTCTCAGGCATTGCACAGAGTTTAAATCATGTGGGGGAGAGCAGCTTCTCAAGGTTAGGAGTTCTCTTCAGTTACTTACTTTTCTTATTTTTATTTTATTTTATTTTTTCGTTCCTTTGGAAACACACACAGAATATTCTTTTTCTCAGCGCTGCTTTTTCTCTAATTCTTTTGTTCTACCTTTGGTGCCAAGGAGCATAGGCCATGTTAAATCCATACAGCAGTCTGCAATCTCCTTAACCATATGCTATTTTTACAGCAGGTCACCTGTGGAAATGCTTTTTGTCAACCAAATCCTCCTACTCTTGGCTTGTCACTCTGCTGGCTCACACTGGGGCTAATCCTGGTGCTGTCACTCTGCAGCCACCGAAGCCACCATCTGCTCTTTGCCCTACTCCAGCCTTTGATCAAACAGTAAGCAAATCCTTCAAGATAGGGAAGGATTTCCTGGGCACCGGCCATACGGCAACATATTTGGTCATTGCATGGAGCCCTATGTAGCGCTGCGATCACGGGGAAGTAACGTGCCTTCCCAACACCTTCACTTGGATTTAAGGAAATTTCTCAATGCAAAAATCAGTCATTCTCCCCCACCTCAGAACTCGCACAGGGATTTGAAATAAGGTTATGAAGTGGACATCATGTGCTTCAGAGTGGCAAAGACTTACCCCATGCAAGAAAAAGGAAAGGACCGTGCTGACTTTCCCGCAGCACCCACCTGAAATATGTTTGCTGACAAGGAGTTCAGGTGACCCAGAAAGATGTTGATTCAGAGTTGTTTACTTGACTATGTGTGAGAAGACCTGAAACTCAAGTGCGAAGGCTGGGTAGCTGCAAGACGAAATCCAAAATGCCAAAGGGGATCCTGATTTTGTGACAGAGGAAGGGAACTGGAGCCACTGCAACAACACAAGCCAGTAGACCTTAGCACAGCTTGCTTTTGCTGAGGAGGGGACTGCTGACCCAATATATCACTTATCTCTCTTATGGGCATGGTGTGGGGGCACATAATGGTACAATTATTGCTAAAACCTGCAAAACTGCATCTGACATTGCTTGAGGTAGGACAGAGGCTAACACAATCCCTGAGTAAGCATAACTGCTGGGCCTTAAAATATCTGAAGACTATAACAGAATTGCTGAACTGACAAGCTGCTGAGCCAGCATAATGAATAGAACATAGCAAAAATAATGCAATAACTTCATGGTTAAGACAGCTGTAAATGAAAGAAAAAGGAAGCGCTGTCTCTCAGCCAGTTTCAAAGAACTGGCTCCCCAGTCTCTTGTATTTGGACTGGAATGGATTCAGCAAAAGAGCAGAAGGACAGTCTGGACAGCTGAGAATGTATGTGGCCAGCGGGTCGCAGTGTTATAAGGAGATAAAAGACAACTCAGAAATTCATCAAGGTGGGGCCAGCAGAAGAGAATCAGCATTGCAGGTGCCAGAGGCTGAGAACTGTTTCTTGAAAGGTGAACGTTGTCTCCAAATTGCCTTGATATACCAGGCAGGATGTGCCTGAATCCCCATGCTGTGAGTGTGACCTCTAAGTGCTAGCGGGGATCTTGCAGACCTTCGTATGTTGGGACAACTTAGGGATCTGGACAGAAGTGTGTCTCATAACCAGAATGCTATGCTGCTAAAGACTGTGTGCTATGGAGTTTGCTATAAATATCCACTGCCATTTATATAATTTCATTAGTTATCTTAAAGGATTGTGACTAAGATAGATAGACAGATAGATAGATAGATGGATGATAAATACATACATAAATACATAAATTCACTGCCATGTTTAGCTTATTACCTCATTGCTCTGTTGTTATAATTGCTTGTAGTCATTGGCTGGGTTTGTTGTTCCATAATTAAATATTGCTGACTTGTAGTTATATTTGCTGTTGCTGTACTTGCACCTAGACAGTGGAATTTCTATAAGCTACCAGTCAACATAAGGTATTAAAACCATTATATATACCTCCTGAAAAGTTAGTGTCCCTCCTAGCTGGAAAATATCATTGCACATCCCTGTGGTTGTGCTTCTACCCATTAACTCATTTGGATTAGCTATCTAATTTTTACAGTTACATCTTCAGAAGATTGAAAAGGAGTAGAGTACTGATACGTAATCATTCATATTGCTAAACTGTTAGCCTGGTTTCTGATACGTTTGGTCCAGAAGAACTAGAAAAACTACTAAACTACCATGCCAACTAGCATGTCTGGGTGTGCTTTGAAGGATGGCATGGGTTGGAAACTGTTCCCAATAGGCAGTTTGGATGTCATCACCATGTTTTTCTGGGAAGGGAGTTTAACTGTATGGACACAAACTGCACTATGTCTGTTGGCTTCAGGAATGAAGCACAAAACCTGTTTCGTCTTATATAACACTTACACACAGACTTTTGTATCTCTCCTACTCATGCTCATGAAACTTTTGAGCAGAGTTCTAAAGCTTCTACTGAGACTTTTTTTTTTATTATTATTCAAACAGCTGCTCGTTTGCAAAATGAAACTTTTGGAAAAGTTCTATTGAACAAAGCAAGGCTGATAGCAATTGAATTTTACATAAATATATGCTAAGATCCTACAGAATTTAACAGAGAATGATAGCGTCTTATAAGAGTATGGATCATCTTATAGAATAAATTAATTCTATATCACATTCAGCATGTCCCAAGAGCCATAAATAGAATATTTTGTCTTTTTTGCTTTATTACTAAATTATGTTACATTTTAATCTGAGATTTAATACAGTCTTTTCCAGAGAACACACACTCAATTTTTTCACACCCTTTTTCTTTAGATTTTTTGCATTTCTTTCTTATTCTGTATTTTAATAAAAAGCAGAAAAAGTACGCAAAATATAACACATTGAGCTCTCCTTTCAAGCACAAGCAGAATGTTTACTCTTGAATTAAAGAAAAAACCCTATATGTCAGCATATTTAATTTTGAGTTTATATGAATTTGAGTCATTAAGCTTAAGTCTAGACTCAGAATGACTTTTTTCTTCCCTGTCATCTGGTTTTAATTGGATCGTAATTTTATGTCTTCACAGAATGACTCTCATATGTTACTAGTTTTTTAACAAAATATGTATATATATAGGAAAAGACTTGATTTTCCCCTATCACTTCCTATTTCCATTTCTCAAAGACTTAAAGAATTATTTAGCACTTTAAGGACTATTCCTCTCCTCTTCTGTTTCTCAGATGAATTTCCAAAAAGAGGGGAGGAAGTTCCCCCTATCTTTTTTGCAAAGTTAATTGTTCCCTCGTGGGATAAGTCACTGAAATGGGAAACGTGAAAAGAAAGTCTGCAAGGTAAAGCTCCCAGGGCTCCCATGGATGCTTACTTCAATCAGCAAAGGTTTGGAAAGGCATTGGGGATCAGATACGCTAATCATTTAACATCAGTGCCTAAATCCAAATATACCAGAGTGAAAATACAGAAAGCTGCTGCATTTCCCCCCTCCCAAGAAGCGGCGTTTCAGTTAGCAGCCATGTTGACAGCAGCTGTTCATGCTGTGTCTGAGTCCTCCTCGCTCCTCTTAAGGAGTGCAATATTAATGTCTGTGCTTAGTCTGTGCTCGGATATCTGTATTCACATAAGCAGCTATTCCTCGTTTCTTCATTTCCATCACAACAACACTCAACACATAACCAAGGCACTCTGATTTTACAGTGCCCTGTTGTAATGGAATATGCTAAACAGGGAAAAGTGCAGTACTGCAACTGAAAGCATTAATAATTCCTGGCAGGTAAATAGGCATACATCATGATATATCTAAATAACAGTTAAAATGTTATAGACCTAAATAAATTATGAACAGTAATAATAATTAATAAATAAGAGTTTAAGATTTATTTTCCTTCACCTTTTTTGTCCAAAATCAAGAGGTAAAGTCAGGCCGCATTTTCAACATGAAACCTGCAAGCATAAACGCTTGATACTTCATTGCTACTTAATGAAAACTAAGATTCCAAGAAATAACAAAAAAAAAACCCAACAACTCCTAGAGCTGAGGTTTCAAGAAAAAAAATTAATACTGTGATTCATGACAAAATCGTAAAAACAGACATCATGGAAAATATACTGTTGAGATGCTGCTTCTTGTCTAACCAAAATTAAGGTGGACTTTTCACTGTACTCTCATACAAATAAAAAGCAGACTGTGCTCTAAAGGAATAAATTTTCTAATTCTTAATTTTTCCTCAAAAGTGTATTGTCTAAAGAAAGAGGAAAATAAATGCTGTTAAAATGTGACTGCAGATTTTACTTTTTACCTCTCCTTTCATTCCTTTCCATTTATTTAACATTTTTTTCTGAAGCTACCTCTGCTTTCCGTCATCTTTCTATAGACTCAGTGAAAACCTGTGTCACTGCCAACTGGTGCTGCACCTGATGTTTTATTTCCACAGCTCTGTCCAAACTTGTGCATGAACCTTAAGACCTGAGCTCATTCATGAGGCAAGCCTTTGCTTCCAACCTTATGCAAAATAGCCAGTGGTGTCATTTATTCAGCATAAGATTTATTCTTTAACCACTGCTCAGGGTTAAATTTGCAATGATGTTAACTGGGCTTCAATGTATATATTAACAGGAGGCTGGAGGACTAACTGAATTCCTTTCTGGTTTATTCAAAGTCACCATAGGTGTTATTTATGCCACTTCTGTTCTTAGTGCCTTTGCCAAAAAATAAAAGTCAGTCCAACCCAGTTGTCATCTAAAAATAAACACCAATGAGATCTTCTTCCTGTGGGCTGTAAGGTCATTCTGTAACTCAGCATGGTTCATTGATCTCTTCTACCCCCTGTGCCTTTCCAGATTTATTGGAAATCTGTTCAAAGGAGAATATTTCTTACCGCACACTACTCTAGGAACTGCTGCTAAGCGTTGAGTAAAAGACTCTCTTCTACTCTCTTTATTCCTTGTCCTTAGAGACAGAACCAAGGAAAATCTTCCCAAGTCTCTCAGTCATGAGCCAAAAACAGATGAGCTGGGAATACAGGTTGAATACCTTCTGCTGCTCTTCCTTTGGACAAGTTCACTAGTTCAGGAAACACCTTGGGACTAATTCACGTCAGTGTGCGTCTGTATTGCTTCTTTCATTAGCGTGAAAAGCCTCAAAGTAATTTGAGTCAATGATCTGATTATTAATAAAGAACAGCACCGGACACAGGTCAGACATGCCCGCTTTGTATTTATCTTCCTTTTAATATATCACATTATCAAACAGTACTGTGAAGAGAGAAATCACATTGCAACTAGCAAGAGAGATATCTACCTATTTACTTCCTGTCAAGCTAATCATATCATGGCATAGGGCAGTTCGAGCACCCGTATAAACATATGTAACTTATTAGAAAAAAATGGAGTTTCTTCCACATTCACTCAGGTTACGTCCCCTCTTCACAGTAAATTCTGGTATAAATGGAAAAACACAAACACATGTGCTGGGAGTTTTACTGGATGCTCAGCAGCTGGAACCTAATCACTAAAGTTTGATTCATTTTTTTGTTCTTTTCCATTTTTCTTTCTTTAAAATAAAGGTTTCTAGTAAGACTAATGTATGTGCACTCAAGCCAGCGGTATGTGTTGTATTAGTACAATGGTTCATAAGCAGTAGGATCCTGGGATCTGTGGAGCTCCACTGAAACAAAGGGCTCGCCGTTGGGCTGCCACTGGAAAGCAGTGTGTAAAATGGGAGAGAGGCTCAGTAGTTTGAGAATAAGTAAGATGAAGAACTTGAATTCCTTTGATTCCTACTACAGAGGCACATCTGACAGAAGAAATTTGAGTCAGTTTTTTTGTAAAATGTTATCTGCTGGTTTTCCCTACTGCTGGGCCAGGCAGCTGTGTGCCCCTTCCCCATCTGGTCCTCATTACTCTCTTCCCTCTCTTCTCTATTCCTCTTGAACGTGAACACTCACCTGCTTTTTCCCTCATGTTTTTGCTGCCAAATGTATAATGGTGGGCTAGAAAGGCTATGTTCTCAAGTCCTAATAATAGAAGACTCTTCCTTACCCAGTAAATCATAGAATCATAGAATGGTTTAGGTTGGAAAGGACCTTAAAGATCATCGAGTTCCAACCTCCTTGCCATGGGCAGGGACACCTCCCACTAGACCAGGTTACCCAAGGCCACGTCCAGCCTAGCCTTGAACACCTCCAGGGATGGGGCCTCAACAACCCCTCTGGGCAACCTGTTCCAGTGCCTCACCACCCTCAAAGTGAAAAAGTTCTTCTGAATGTTTAATCTAAACCTGCCCTCTTCCAGTTTAAAGCCATTCCTCCTCATCCTCTCACTACATGCCCTAGTAAAAAGTCCTTCCCCAGCTCTCCTGTAGGCCCCCTTTAGGTACTGGAAGGCTGCAATAAGGTCTCCCTGGAGCCTTCTCTTCTCCAGGCTGAACAGCCCCAACTCTCTCAGCCTCTCCTCACAGGAGAGGTGCTCCAGCCCTCGGATATTTGATAGAATGTTCTCTTTTAACTATTATCTGATGAATAGTATATAATATTAAGAGCTGTTTTTTTCACTGCCTCATCTTCCTCCTTCATCGCAAAGGAGAAGTGTTGCTGAAGAGGCAACAGAATTCAGAAATGGAATATATCTCTTTGAGTAGACATTCAAACACCTCTGTCTCTATCAGTCCCTCTCATTTTCTCCAAAGACATCTCCACCTTCATGACCTCTCTACCATCCACCCAGTTGGTTCCTTTGATCTGTCCCCTGAAACAAACATGTAGCACATATTGTGAACTTTACCTAAATAAATGCAATAGTATTGGAAAAGAGTTTTTAAGTCCATTGGTGAGAGACACTATTTCAGCCCAGCAGAACGGCAAGATACTCCACTGTCATACATATACACTGAGACTAGGCATAAGTTCTCTGTAAATTTCTCTTAAAAAGTTTTAAGGTCTTTTACCTGATATCACTACTTCACGTTTCATTTTTTAGTCAGGGCATAACTTCTTTAGTTATAAATAGTGAATTAGGTGTGTGAGTTGCTTAAGTACTGATTTCCTTCCACCCCATGCAAACTGAATAGAAGGCCACTTTCAAGGAGGCGTGATCGAAACTTCAGTAGATACACACAGGTGCTTGTCCTATTTCTGCGTACATGATACAAGTAGAGCGGCAGACTCACTTGCCTGGTGCATAACCCCTGCATGAGAAGTACATGAAAAATGCTTTCTACAATTTAGTTTCTTTCTTAAGCTAGTTAAACATCGTTATAAAGACAGCCCCAAATATTCTCAATTCTCACATACAGCTGGACTCCTGTCTCAGCATACAGTAATTTCAGCTCAAAACTGTAGCCCAGTCCATCTAATAAACACAGCTACACCCCTGAAATTCAATTTCAATAACTAGTTCAAATTCCTGAGATTTACACAAACTCTATGAGCACCTGTGTCTTCCAGCATTGTAGCTTCTACTTTGTAATCCTGGCCAGAAGGTACCCATTTGTTTTGTTAAATAGGTGTGGGTTTTTTGGTTTAGGAGCTTTCTTAGGAAATCTAAGATATCTCCACATATTTTGCAGATAAATGTTTAACAATACCTGGAAGGGTATAAAAGCTTTATGTTTCCTGACACTGTTCCTAGAGAAATATGGTGAGACTGATCCTTCATGATTACAGATGGTGAAGCCAGACTGGGAAAACAAACATGCAGACAAACAAAAACATTAAGGAAGAATCAGGATACCACAGCACGGAATACTGTAACATTTAGACACCTTTTCAGCCAGCAACGGAGATAGGTAAGGACCTTACAAGATGATCCTAATAACCAGCATGCTGAGCTGACAGCTATAGTGTTAAAACACTGAAAAAAACAGCTAGTCTAAACTAGCAGAGCAAAGAAATGCCCCTGAAGTTGTGTTTAAAACCCACAGATAAATTAAACTGTGCTTCATTTATATTTTTTAAGATCTGTTGAGTTTAGGGCCTTAGAGGAAGAGCTAGAATCCAGAACTTCCCACCACCACCTATGAAATGAGCACTTCAACTTTGGAGTTGGTGAGCTTTCTCTCTCTCTTTCCTTCTCACTACCCCTCTTTTCTTCTTCTTACTGTACTACAATGTCTATTTGAGTAGGTTTTTAACAAACTGAAATTGCTTAAAAATGAATTCAAATAGTTGTTAAATAGTATTTAAAAGGATTTACTGTAGACTTTGACTGTTCCGGGCTGCTTCCTACTGAGGGAAAATCATAGGAAAAGTGGCTACGAGTTATTTCAGGCAGAGATGGCAACTGAAGCCCAGGTTCTCTGGATGTGAAATCAATGCTCTAACCACTGACCTTATGTATAAAAGGAGAGAACTGAAACACACTATGTCTTACAATAAATGGCAAGTGTGACTGAATGTTGTATAAGTGTGCTCACAACACACCTGCTGGATAAAGCTCTTTCAAGGTTCCTGGTAACATTGCATTTAATTTGTAGATCCAAGAGAACCCAAAGCAGTACAAAGGTGTCCAGCTTTGTTAAAACTGTGGCACATTTGGACAGACACAGGACAAGACTTAAGGTATTTGAGGAACTCTGCTGTTGAAAACTGAGCCACTTTAAGAGTTCAATTGCTTCCAGAATAAGAAGTCATCTGAGTTGGGGTTTTAAGGATGGCAAAGCTGACCTACAGCTCACAAATTCCACCTGACTTACACTTGAGGAACTCCAGCTTTTTCTGGAGTTACACATCAATCCACAACTGTAGGAAAAAAATCCAAAACAACAAACTGTTGTTTTTTCCATTGGTGCAATGCTTTAACTCCCCTTACACATGTAAATAAAATCTAGACCCAGATTTCTCAGGATTATATCCTGAGATATCCTTCCATTTCAAAATCAAATGTGAAAGAAAAAGGCCACCTACAAAACGTGCTGAGGATCTGTAACTATTTTGCAGTTAATGCTTTTATCCAGACATGACTGAACTTCATGCCCTCCCCAACCTCGTCCCATCTGCTCAGCAAAACACTGGGTAAGAAAACATGTCACTGCTGTAAATTGATCTTGAACTTTTCTGTCTCACATCCAGGCCTTCCAAAAAATACTTAATGTCGTAACTAGACTTATAATGTACTCAGGTAAGAAAGAACATTGAGTTAGGCAGTCAAAATGTGATCGTTTTCTTTCTAGTGTGAATTTGGAGTAATTTCACTGAAATTAAAAGTGTAGCTCCCGATTTACATTAGTGGAGATGAAAGCAAAATTTGGCAGAGAGCATTTCTAAATTTATGGCCTTAGTAGATTGACTCAGGCTCTCTTTGGGGTTAAGTAAAAAAATAACATATAATATCCTTCAATTCAATGCAATTGGGGCAGCTTTAAGCACTACACTTTACTTCTGAGTACAGAAAATACAAGTTTATTGTGCATGGGGGATCTTTTATTTCATCAAGATTGCTGAAAATATAAAGAGAACTAAATATACCCACACTAAAATTACCTCCAGAAGCACATTTAAACAAGACTTGCACAACGTTGTTAGAAGCGAAGAGCAAGCACAGAAAGTGTCTGCTCTGATTTACTGTAAATCTCTCCCTGTGTGATTTTGATGACTCAAGACCTGAGAAGCTTAGAAAAATATATATGACAGTCAGCTGCTGTTAACTCTATAAATACAAACAATAAATATTGTATACCCCACTATGAAAGAAAATTATAGTGCCCTGAGCACTGAAACAGTAACACCACCACCAAAAGAATATTGTATGTCACAAGCACTTACAATTAATGATCAAAAGAAGAAAAAAAATGCCCTAAGTCCCTTTCTTAATAAGCTTTGCATTCATGAACAACAAAATTAGCAGGCATGTCTCAGTTCAAATACTACTGTAAATATTATTTAGTATCTGGAAAATGACTGAAATAATTTAACATAGCAAAAATTTCAACAGAACAATTTGTTACTCTAAGAAAGCAGTAAGTCTTCAGCTGCTGTAATCGGTTCAGTGTAATTGAATAGCTCTCTACATATTTGCAAGAAACAAGGAAACAAAGAAACAATCCTATTTCTCTATTTTGTCCACACTTCATATTTGAGCCAGTCCAGCTCCAGATCCAGACCTACATCTTAAAGCCCATTTATGTGATAAACATAAACATTGGACAAAAAAATGTTGCCAAAGCTTAACAGTGATTGAACCCACCTGATCCAAATCCCTTTGACAAAAAATTTCATTCTAAAAAATATTTATTCTATTTTTAAGCTATTTGGACTCTGTTCATTTTTGGGGGGCTTCTTTTACTTATTCTGAGTACGTTGAAGATTTCAGTTGTATTAAACAGTCCTTTTCCATGGACAAAATGAATATCTCTTAAATACCACAAACACGATATTACTTTAGATAAGAATATAGTTTAAAACGTGTTGCAGTGTTCTTCACCTCATATCTGTAAGTCAATACTTAGAGCTTTCAAGAAAAAATGAGTTGTGTTCACATGAACACTGCACTAAGCTGAGATTCAGAAGACCTTTGCTTTGCTGTCTTTCCTTGCCTTGGTACTGGTTGTCTGGTGATGATACTGGGTATACCACTTGGGCTATATACTCAGTAGGAAATTAAATCTGCCCAGGATCATTTTCTACCAAGGAAGCCAAGTAGAATACCCCATATCTTTACTATTTGACTCTTTTAATTGTCAAAACATGCAAGATCTCCAGAGTAATGGTCCGAAGCCTGTGCTGACTCCTGAACTGTGGCTGAGATAGGTTTGAAACCTGTCTGTTCTTTGCTGTAGATGATTGAGTCTTAGTATCTGGTTGGGGCCCTATTTAGTTTATCTGTATAGATTTAGGTTCTTCTACAGTTTCCTCATCTGTAAGAAGGGGAACACAATGTGTGCTTCCCCTACACTACATTTTGTAATCTGCAAAAGAAAGCATTAGCTATTTTCCTTAACAAAGAAAATGAAAATTAACTATTAGAAGATACAACACTTTCTTCCTCCACTTATAATCACTGTAACTCTTCCAACCTGATGTCCACAGCAAACCTTTTACATCATTACTTACTCTATAATGAAAATATGCTGTTGGAACGGTAGCATTGAGTTTCTAGAATGTCTACTAAACGTGTAGTAAAGCTTTTGTTAGGGATATAATCCTAAGAAGTATAAAGACAGTGTGCTGTAAGTTTTGTCATAGCTTTAATTATTATTTTTATTATTAAAATTGGAATGACTATGTAATGTTACCTAATACACTGATTACAGAAGATGCAACTCAGCAACGTGTTTTGCCACTTGCTTGTATGGTGTCCTGTTTAAGTCAAGGAAACGTGAATGTGCTTGTAGAAGGCAGCTATTTTGTATTCAGAAATGCAGTGATGCAGGAGTACGTATTACTTTTAAAGCTTCAATATGCAATCTCTTTATCTATAAAAGACAGCTCCTAGCATTGTTTCTTGTTATTTGGTTTGTTTTCTAATGAATGTTACTTCAACACGTTTGTGTTCTAACAAATTGGAAAACAGATTTTTCATAGGGAAATGGAAAATGTTGCTATGCAAAATAAGTTCTAATGAGGCATTTTTGGCAAAATTTGGAAGTCAAAGTTGAGAACTAATGAGTACCTTAAGTCAAGCAAATAACAAAAGACTGTGGCAGTTGAGAACTGCCTTGGTTCTATATTTCTTAATTTCCTGATGTTCACATAATTTCATTTGATAAAGAAAGTACAAGTTTATTTTTGTATATCTAGCCTTCATTTCCATCCAGAATCATTGTCTGTAATTAAAAAAAAAATAAATGTGTTTATTTTCTGTGAGTGTTTATAGTGTAAGGTCCTGATCCTACATACTCTTACATGTGTGAATAATTTTAAGTGGATGAGCAGAATTAAAGTGTTTACAGAAGTATTTAGAGGAATAGAGCCTAAATCCAGTTGGTAGTCACTAATTGTGGAAAAAGAGCTCTTTTCTGACAGAACACTTGCTTTTGTTGCTTCAGCTTTGTTAGCTGACTCTTGAGAAACCCTTCACAATTCTGTGCATGTCTGCAGTGTTGGTAGGTAGAAAGTGAAAATTTAGATCTTTAGAAAAGACAAGAGACGTGACATGCATCATCAAGAACATTTGTTTGCTTTATTAGTACAAAAGGCAGGAAAAATAGTAGGTAAAACAGCTTTCCTTTCCCCACCTACACTGATACAACGAAGAAGAGTTAATGGTTAGATGCCAATGAACGAAACTCCATGGCTGTGTTGGGAAGAAAACTCTTAAGGCAAGTTTTTAAGATAAAGGTTTTGGTCTAATCTTCTAGAAATACTCTGAAAATAGACATCTTACAGGGAGACTTCACCCTGAGATGTCTATGGTGCAAGAAGACAGGCATTGTCAATGACAATGGACCAATTTAAGCCAACAGCTCCTTGCTCTTTCCCTTTCCTGCCAGACCAGTCTGCAGGAGACAGCAGAAGAGTGATAGCCCTGAAACAGGGCAGACTCAGGATGAAGTCCCTAACAGTGGCTCTATGAGATGCCTTGTCTACTTCTTCAAGAAGGGCAGAAGAGCAGAGGGAAAAGGATGGAGAATAGTGTGGGAATAGGGAGAGAGTGATAACAAATTGGCTGCCTGCAAAGCTGATAAACACCCTTGGGCCCTTTTGTTTGTCTTTTAATTCCCTAGGTACCGGATGCATGTGGTGATGTGCTAATCTTGAGCATCTCTGAGCATTTCTTACCACGCAAGCAGCTGGGAGGCAGACATCTGCACTGTGAACTTACTGTGTGAGATGATTCTCTCACCTCCCTTCCCCCCTTCCCTGATCAGCGCTCTCTCTGATGAAGCCATGTGTGTGTATGTTCCGGGATGCCTGCAGAGTTTCTCCTTCCCCAGGAAAGCCAGGGCTAATCTGAGAAGTCTGGTTCATAGGCAGTTTTGCAGATATTCCCACAGAAGGAAGAAAACATATGACTAATAATGAATTGCCTGGTTAATAACATCGTTTTGGCAAGGTTGTTTGTGAGAAAATTGGTACCAAGAGTTCAGTTACCCTGACCTGTGTCGGGAAGCAACAATTCAGGTGAAACGGGACATATTTTCAGTTTAAGGCACTGCCAGGTTATTTCCCACACCACTATCTTCAGTCAGCTTCTTCAAAGACATCCAGAGGCCACATGTGGCTCCCAAAGAGCCTGCCCAAAAAGAAAAGACTGACAAGCTCACCTATCTTTCCTGGGACTTGAATTTCCATCTTGCCTGAATTGGAAACACATCTGAAGGTGCAGGCAGGGCTAACTTGAGAGTAAGGAGCAGCATCAGCATCCTGGGACAAGCTGGACTACCCTGCAGTGGATCTAGCTGGGATGGGGTTAACTTTCTTCTTAGCAGCCTGCATGGTGCTGTGTTTTGGATTTGTGACTAAAATAGTGCTGATAACACTTTGAGGTTTTGGCTGCTGCTGTGCAGTATTTGCACAGCATCAAAGCTTTCTCTTTTACTCACTCTGCCTCCCAGTGTGTAGGCCAGGGCTGGGTGAGGAGTTGGGAGGAAACACGGCTGACCTGAATTGGCCAAAGTGATATTTTGTACCACATAGCAGCATGCTCAGCAATAAAAGATTTTCTGTTCCCAGGTGACTGTTGCTTGCAGACTGGCTGGACAGTGGTCTGCTTGTCGGGGAGGAGGGGTGTTTCCTCTTTCCTTAATTTATTAAGCTTTCATTCTTGCAACTCACAACTTTTCTCTCTTTTGCTCTTCTTATTCTCTCCCCATCTTTCAGGGGCAGGGAAAGTGGGTTGAGCAAGTGGCCATGTGGATGCTTAGCTACCGGCCAGGATCAACCCACCACAGGTCCTATGACACTTGCTCGCAGCCACAGTGTTTCTGGCCTGGAGTGACATATATTTGGTTTGCTTGCACTGCACCATACTTCCAACCCTGCATGTCATGCCAAAACTCTGGCTCAGAGATGGAAAAAGAGAAAGAAAATAATTTTTCCTGGATCACTGGGAGAATGTGGCTAGGCACAGTCTCAAGAATGTTTTGTTAGTTCATGCAGATAAACATCTATTTGGCTTTTCTCCATCTGGGTGCTTATATGTCCTTACACACTGACTGTGACTACCATTTCTGGCATCTGCAGGTCAGTGAGGGATCTGTAGTCTCGTATGATATCTGCTCGTGAGGCAAAGGAGGACTGCTTTGTACTACTGCCACATTTAACTTCAATTTTACTGGAATAATTTGCATCAGTGGCCTTTCTCAGACCCCATTCTACAGACAATTTTTACTCTCTGGTTCATTCCACTCGTCTGTACTCTTCCACTGTACTGTGTGCTGCTCAGCACAGCACCTGCTAGGCTACCAAAAGCTCAGAGTCAGCAGCCGTCAGTTTACGCTGTTAAGTTTTCCTTTTACTCCTTCTGACTGGTGCTGTGGAAGCAAATTCTGTAGCCTCCCTACCCTTGCTTGCCAGGCAGCTGTAGCTATACTTAGATTTCAGAGGATGACTCCATTAATAATTTTTGTCAGTCCTTAGCTATCTGATTTTCCTGTTACACATACTAGTAGAATATGGCTCAGAGATGGTAGTCCTTCCCTACAGCACTGTCACACTGTTGGGCTAGTTTCAAGGGAACATGATTGTGCATCACTCTAACACATCTGAACACTGCTTAAGCCCTGAAACACTCACCTGAAAGAGCAGGGTTGAGATTTTATGGTTTGGGGGATTTTTTAATGTGTTAACCTCCAATAAATTCTTTCTACAGAAATTCCTTTCTATTATCTGGGAAAGAATATTACCTCACAAAAAAAAAAAAAAAAAAAAAAAAAAGAGGTCTACTTCTACTTCACATAACTATCCCAGCATTTTATAACTTGCATTTTACTGTACATCACTGGCGTAGCTGACTGACAGCAGCCTAACGGCACAGAACAGAACCAGAAAGCAAACAGTTTTACAGTGTGGCTTGGCAATTTGCTGTGAAGTATAGCACTGCCAATGGATGGCAAGGCTGGGTCCAAAGAAGTGGAGGTGAGAGAGTTAATTACATATAACTCATATAATTTACTTCTACTCCAGGCCAGCAGATTTCTGTCGCATATACAGCTATGATTCTGAGATGAAGGCAGAAACACTTTCGATTCAGAGGATGAGAACATAGTTAAATGTACATTGAAATGCAGTGAAGTGCCATTATTTAAAATGTTAATTATTGTTGTAAATGGAAAAATGGGCAGAGTGATGTTTATTCCCCTTATCTCTCTTTTGATCCTTAACACTTTACTCTTTCTTTTTAAGGAAATTCTTTGTCACTCCAAATGTTAAATCAATGCCACAGGTGCATGGTTCTTTGTTTTCCCTATAAGAGCGCATTTTGCTTTACAAGAAGATGCTATATTTTAATAAAAGGTATTTTGCACTGAATTTCAATATAATAGAAATGGACATTCTGTAGCGTGTGTTCAACTGTAATAAAATAGATTCATTATAGTACGCGAAGGATTGTGAGTTTGAAAATATGTTTTCTTCAGAATATTTAATAGAAAAGAACATATCATTCCTGTATATAAATTGATAGAAACAGGATGCAATCACAGTGAGAATGCGCACCCATTAATAGGACCAGAAAAGGAAGGATTGTGATGAATATGTTTGCAATTTTCACATCTTATAGATAAATTCTATCAGCCAGAAATGAAAGCCATTTTTCCTCTTAAAAAAATGAATACAGGTTTATGTGAACTGTATGGTAAGTCCTTGGATTCAAGGACTCCTCTGCCTAGCAATATCTAATAAAGCAATTGGAGTAATAAAACTCTGCTTGTTTACAACTAAATCTGATACAAATAAACACTAGACAGTAAGATTCGATAAAAGTAAGTGAACTGGGAGAGACACTGAATAAAGGGATTTTTAATATTATTTTTTTTTTATCACAAAAACATAGATTGTGCTTTAGGAAGGCTGAGTTCTGGTCCTGATTTGTCTGCAGCGGGTCTGTGCATTCTTAGTCAAATCATATGGAGGTATTTCTAATCAAAAGTTGTGTACTTATCTAGCTGGCTTTGTGATTCTTATCTAAAAGGTGATGTGGGATCATATAACTCAAGCCAGCCAAACTTAGACAACCATATGTTTTCAAAGGTAGCCTTCAACGTGGTTACAGAGTGAGGGTGCAAAATCCACGCTTACTAGATCATTTGTAAATCACTTTATTGACAGCTACCAATTAGTTCTTGAGTTACTTTAATTCTGCACAATCATCTGTTCTCCAAAGTAACGATTATGAGAGACACCATGTCCTGTCCAACCATTATATAAAATTGAAACTGTGGAAGTCATTGACAACAGATTTTGTGGATGACAAATATTTGCATGGAATCAAACAGCAACTAAATGCATTCATAGAAGAAAAATCCATCAGGAGCTACCAAGAAGAAGGATTATACCCTCATCTTAAAATTCCCTGCACACTGCTAAAACCTGGGTTTGCATTAAGAAGAATTATTACATGCATCTATCCTTCCTCTGCCAGGCATTGTTAGGAGAAAGGTAGATGGACTGTGGATTCAGCCTAATATGCCCGTTTTGATGGTTTTAAGTACTGAATGACTAATTCATGCATTCACAGCCTTCCCATCATGCCAAAATAATGAACTACATGCATTTTTGAATAGAGGTGAGAAAGGAATCAGATTAAGAACACAGTAACTAAGTCCGTGAAGTTCTCAGATTTGTTTCTGTTTCCACTCAAAACAGGTTAACAGTAAAGACTGTGACTTGTTGCTTCAAATTGGTATATCTTTCAAAGAAACTGTGATAAGCTAATGGTTATATCAGTCCCATCATATAGCATACAAGAAATGAACAAAATCCCCTAGAAAAATACAGCTATTGTAGAGTGCCAGTTCCTTTATTATTCTGAAAGAAGATATGGAAATGATTGTTCTGATTGCTTACTCTTTTGTAGAAATAACTGTACACCCAACTTTAGCATATTGTGCCAAATCCTAACTATCATGGGTGTGGTATAAAACCCAAGATGTACAAACAGAGAAATAGACTTCTCATTTTAGGAAGACCTGGTATGTATCTTGCTGTAATTTCAAACAGCAAATAGATGTGTGGGTTTTTTAACTTTATACTAAAAATCCTCTCTCTGCACAATTTTCTCTTTGCACAAAGTAGTTTCCCCCCTTCGATTTCAAACTCCAAACTTCTATAACTCACTAATGTTTACACAAATATTCCACACTTAGGACCAGTATAGCAAAGACTGAAGAAGTGGCTGTCCACAGCTTTATCCAATACCAAAAGTTATTTCAATGAAAATGGAGTACAAAATTCATTCTCACACTTCACATCTAGGTCTTGCAGAGATTGCAGCTTTTGAACAAAAGTATTATAAAACTCAGAAGGAACCCCTTGAGTCTTGATATTTGAGGAAATTGTCTCTCATATAAAAGAAATTCTCATCTGAGCCTGAGGATTGAAATTGTCCCTTACCTTTCTCTGTAAGTTTATAACTGTTTATAACATTCAGTTTAATAATACATAGAAACCAAATACATAGAAAATTCCCTGCAAGTTGCTGAATCCAGTAGCCTGACAAGAGCTGAGGCTGCCACGGTGCCATGGTCTTAGGTCCAGCCAGCACGCAGACTGAGCTGAGCACGTATCCTTCATGGGTTTATACACAAACACACACACATACACTTCCACAATATGCATATACATACTCACATGGCTGGCCACACAAAAACACTCACACAAATACAGGGACCATAGACAGATTAGTCCTGTTTCCACCTCCGGCAGCTCAGGATGAAGGTCTGTTAGTGGGTAATACATACATACACTATGGATCCCTCCAGTAGCCAGCTTTAGACAGCCAGTCTATCCAGTTGCTGGCCTCTAGATCCTCTGGTTTCCCAGTTGCCTCATGCACAAAGACATACACATGTAAATGAGTCTGACCCCCAGAGTTAACAATCTCTCGAGTTGCTGGTTTGGAACTCCTGGATCCTCCAGTAGCCAACTCTCAGACCACTCTGGCCTCTACAGCTGCTCCAATACTTGGCTCCCAAGCATCTGTCATGCTCACCTGCTGGTCCAGCTGGTGAGCTGGAGTGGGACCTGATGGGATACGTACATGGGTCCTGAGGAAACTGGCAGATGAAGTCACTAAGCCACTAGCCATCATATTTGAGAAGTTGTGGTGGTCTGGCGAGGTTCCTGCCAACTGGAAAAGGGGAAACATAACCATTATTTTCAAAAAGGGAAATAAGGAAGACCTGGGAAACTACAGGCCAGTCAGTCTCACTGCTGTGCCTGGCAAGATCATGGAGAAAATCCTCCTGGAAGCTCTGCTAAGTCACATAGAAAACAAGGAGGTGATTGGTGACAGCCAGCATGGCTTCACCAAGGGCAAGTCATGCCTGACAAATGCAGTGGCCTTCAATGAAGGGGTTACAGCGGCAGTGGACAAGGGAAGAGCAACCGATGTTATCTACCTGGACTTGTGCAAAGCGTTCGACGCTGTCCCACACAATATCCTGGTCTCTAAATTGGAGAGACATGGATTCGACAAATGGACCACTTGGTGGATAAAGAACTGGCTGGACGGTTGCACTCAAAGAGTTGCGGTCAATGGCTCAATGTCCAAGTGGAGACCAGTTATGAGTGG
>NW_009648955.1:6808232-6827511 GCF_000708025.1 Charadrius vociferus
GCTGTTCAGCCTGGAGAAGAGAAGGCTCCAGGGAGACCTTATTGCAGCCTTCCAGTACCTAAAGGGGGCCTACAGGAGAGCTGGGGAAGGACTTTTTACTAGGGCATGTAGTGAGAGGATGAGGAGGAATGGCTTTAAACTGGAAGAGGGCAAGTTTAGATTAGAAATTCAGAAGAACTTTTTCACTTTGAAGGTGGTGAGGCACTGGAACAGGTTGCCCAGAGGGGTTGTTGAGGCCCCATCCCTGGAGGTGTTCAAGGCCAGGCTGGACGTGACCTCAGGCAACCTGGTGTAGTGGGAGGTGTCCCTGCCTAAGACAGGGGGGTTGGAACGATGATCCATGGTCGATGATCTTCAATGTCCTTTCCAACCTAAACCATTCTATGATTCTATGATTCTGTTAGCTAGTGTTCACTTGCTAACATGCACCACTCCAGTCTTTCAAGTTGCTGGCACCCGAGATACATGGTCCCTATGATCTGCAGTCCCCATTTCTGACTGGTGGCACTCTGGCGTCCATGTACACACATACCCGCTGAAAATAAAGCTCCTTACTCAAATAGTCAGAAATTGAGTTAAATGAGTATGCAGAACAGACTGAGGTGATCAGGTATATGATCAGGTGATCAGGTCATGGCCAGACAAGTGGATTGGCCAGCAGCCTGATAAGAGGCATCTGGCCCCTTTTATCTCTCCATTTTCACATTCCTGTTCCTCCCCAAACCAGCCAGATCTTTTCCTTTCCCTGCCTTTGGTTCCTCCTCTAATCTTCTGATAATAGTCTTGTACAATTCCAAAACGCCCTACCCTGCATCCCACATTGAGTCCCCTACCTCTATAGGTAGTATTCACTCAGCCTGTAAGGTGGCCTGGAGACCCTCTCCCATCAACTGATGGTGATGGGTTTCACTCACAGCCCATGGGGCTGACACCCTGCTGGGATACCCTGGGAGGGGACAAGTTGGGGGAATCATTCCTCTTCCTGGGTTATCTGGGTTCCCCTGCCTGCTCTCGTGCCTCTGGGCTTCTTCATGTGTGTGGAGATGAACCTTAAGTCACAAAAACTAACACAACACAAACCCATCTGAAGTTGGTTTTACCTGTTTGTTTTGCAGTCAGATCATGAAAATACTGTATTGCAGGTCTGCCTGGGCAGGGACAAAGGCACATTTGTAAGTCCTGTGGGTAACCTGTGTTCATAGAGGAACCACAGACAAAATTCATCAGTTTACTTCTGCAAGACATCTCCCTTGCACCTAAACTTTGTAATTCTTGTTCCTAAATTAAGTGGGGACCTTTACTGTGTGGAAGGAAGTCAGACCCTTTGAAAGCCTCAAGAGAGAGATTGCCTCTGCCCAATTAAGTTGCTTAATGTCCTTTCTGCAGGCCTAAATTTTAGGTGAAAATGAGGGAAGGATGGAGGATGCAGTCACCTAGGGCACTTCACCACTGAGACTCTGCCTCTTCTCACATAAAGGCAGTTGTAGAGACATGGAAAAAAAAATTATAGCATCTTAAGGCAGATTTCTAAACCAGGACAGACTAATTACAGACTGAAATGGCCAGTATCTCTCCACTGATAAAGGCAATCCAGGGTGATAAACTCAGATGTAAACACTGTAGGCATCAACATTTACTTTGATGAATGTCACATTAAAGTCATTAGTTAGATGTGTAATATAAGAGAACTGGATGTCGCTATATTTAGCTTTAAAGCCACCAGCCAGTGTGTATAATATATGTATCACTTAACATGAGAACTGATGAACTAGAAATTTAAATTTAAGCATTGGTAAAGTGCCTAAGTAAGGTAAAATGCATCTCTTTCGATATTTTCTATATGAAATTCAAGGTCCAGCAAGCTCAGCAGGTGTTTAACTTGAACACCTTTGCATTAGTTTCAGAGCAGCATGAGCTTAAGACAGAAAACTCCAATCCAGAATTCTCAAGGGGGAAAAGTTTGAATTTTTGAAAGTTTAGATTTTTTTTATTTTTCTTTTTTTGAGGATTTATTAATCAGAATCTATTAAGACAAGATCAGAACAAAACAAAACATCATCATGTTACAGGGAAAGAAACCAAAACTTTTTTTTCAGTAGGCTAACAGTTCATGTCCTATTTCTTTCATCTGACGAGCCAAGCTTGACCTGATAAAGGCAAAGCTTGGTGAGCCTAGGCTAAAAGCAATGTATGACTTAAGCAAAGGTAGAAATTTCGATTTGTGCTCATTAATTCCTGTTTGGTATTACTTCAGGTGCCTTTATTCGATATGGTCATTTAGCTGCAGTTTACTAAAAGGCAATGTTTTTGGTGTCAGTTTAGCAGCAGATCTTATACATATCTTGCTTATTCTTTTTTTTTTTTTTTTCCTGAAAAAGCAAACAAACAACTTTTCTTTGTTTTTTCTGTCCATGATATGCCTTACAAATTTTACTCAATATTACAGTTCTTGTCATAGTTCCTGTAGACTGATTTGGCAGCTGCCAAGGTGCAGTCAGAGGTGAGCGCCATGATAGGGAAGTACTTAAGCACAGGTGACAGGCTGGATGGCAGCAGCAGCGTGACATTTTACCTGGGGATACAGACAATGTGGGCAATAGCACATTGCATTTGATACACACAAAGGACAGCTGTGGTAAGTGTGGCAATGCACAAGAAAGTGCTTTGAAAGAATATGACAGGCAAAATCTGACTTATATTAACAAATGGGAAAAAAAAGAAATGTAATGGAAACTGAAAGAATAGATTCTATACCTTGAGAACAATTTCATCCTACGTTAAGTAAGCTGTATGTATACTATACACACACAACATTAAAAAATACTTAAAATATAGATTACACCTGTCAGTGGGAAGGTTTAATTCCACACAGTCCCAGACTGTGAAAGGTTTGAGTATCCCTGCCTAACATGCATTAAATATAACCTTGTTTCATGAGCGGTTCCACTGACATGAGTAAAAATGGCAGTGTTAGGCTCCTGTTTGACAAAAGCAAAGCCAGGTATCAATCACTCATTTTGGTTTAGGTTTCCCTTAAGACTTATTTAATTTCTGTGTTGCTCATGATGCTCAGCAGAAAAAAAATAAATGGAATACCAAACTACCCTGAGAGCCTTCTGGAAAGTTAGAAGTCATGTATTCAAGATTGAGTACTAATGTCTCTCATTCATATGGTACATTGAATTTTGTTTTAAAAGACCTTGCAAGGAAGAGAATGAAGGATACAGAGGTTCATTGAAGCCCACCACTGGCTAACTATCTTTTTTCTTTTAATCTTTTTACAGATCAATCCTGATGTTGTCGCTGAGTTGTTACAAACCACAGAAGAGCAGCAGTGGAGGTATGTTGGCTTTCTGCAGCACCGTTATCTCCCACAGTTGTCAGGATTTTGGACAAAAACATTTCTGCCATTCTGGAATGCACATGGAGAGATAGGAGAGAGATATATGTGCTAATAGGCTTTTATTTTTCTTCACAGTAACCTGGATTCATGACATTTATTCAACGTACAGCTGTTAGACAGTTTCAACTATAGAGGAAAAAAAATACAGAGAAAAAAATACAGAGAAAAAAAATTCCTTTAGGCATATTTTCCTCTTGTATCTATGTTCTGTAAGTTTTTGCATTTAATTATATACTGGCTGAGATCCTTAATAAATATAAATCAACACAGTTTAAATGGAATTAAGTAGAATTATGCTGCTTAAATCTTTTACATCTTTTAAAATTTGGACCTTGTGATATAGCCAGAAACACTTTTTATTACTGAGAAGTAAAGAGAAATCTGACTGCAAGATAAGGATATGACATTTATCTACCTGATATCTTTTATGTTATGTTTCTTGTTTAGATCTTGCCTAGGTTTCATTTTTTTCAGCCTTGACATTAGTAGGCAGTGAGCTCCAATTCTCCAGTTTCCTGCCCAGTCACGCATCCCTTCAGGAGAAGGATATCTCCAGAGCCCCCTGCCCTACTGTGGAGCACAGCACCTCCCCTGAGCTGTGTTTTACAGGTACAGAGCAGCGATGTAGCAGAGTGTAGCTTGTCATGTAAAAAAAGTCACTCACCGATGGAAAGAGTCGAGTACCACCCTAGTGAAAGATGAATAGCAACGCTGTTCATGAATGATGGTCCAAAGCAAAGAAAAAGCAGATAATGAGACAACAGCTTTTGTAGGACACAGCCTTAGATAATTATTTTTACTTGTCTCCTCTGGCTCTCAAAAGATGTTCCATTATAGTAAAATTTACTGGGAATTTTTAGTTAACTGCCCTAATAGAGAGAGTTAATTGTAGCAAATATGCCTAAGGCACAGGATGTTAAAGAAGTTGAGTTTTCTTTAACTACTCCAGACGTCTAATACCCTTCCCATTGTCAGGAATTTTGTCCTATTGGTAACACCAAATTACTCTTTGGCAAGGAAAATGTGCTTATTTTTTATTGCCTCGAGGGTAGGTTTTTTTCTGCAATTTACTGGCAGGGCAATTTGACATGAGAGAAAATGTTTGCTTGCAGGATCAATGGAAAAAGGAGACTAGAAGTGAAAATGGAAGGTAAGAAAGTGAGAAACACAAACTACAAAACTATAGCAGGAAAAAAGCCCAAACCTGAAACCAGCACAGTTAAGGCGGTGAAATCAGCGAAAGAAAATAAATAAGGAGCATTTTAATTAAGAAAAAAAAGGAAAAAGGATATAAAGTCATAGTTAGTGTAACACCTAAAACTTGTAGAAGACTTGAGAGACACCAAAGAAAAAAAGGCAGAAACTGAGATGTTATGAATTAGAGGACATTTAAGTATAAATGTACCAGAAAAAAAAGATTAACCCTATAATATTTCTTCTGAAGTGGAAATGACAGTCTTTTCAACAATAATGCATAAAGAACTGTTTGATAAATATTTATTTTCAGTCTTTTAGTATAATAACACATGAAATATTTTCCATTTCAACAATAACTCCAGAAAATGTTTAATAGCAGCTTATAAAGTTAGATATTTCAAAGAAGCAGGAATAATAACTTTAATCTAAAACTGTTAGAAGAGCTGAGCAAGGGCTTTTATTGGCCAATAATGTTGATTTTCTGTAAGTTCTGGACATGGAAGAAGTTCCAGACAACTGGAAGAAAGCTAGTGTTTTATCAATATTTTAAAATCTATAGACAGAATGACCACATATTATAGGCTTGAAATATGTGTACTACACAAAAAAAATAAATATGATAATGATAATGTAGGCTTTGACTGGTTATATTAGCCTTCTTTAGTTCTTTTTTTAATGCCAACCAGCATGGGATTATAAAAAACAGATTGTATAAGCTAGGTTGTTCGTTGTTGTGGTTTTTTTATTATTTCAACTGTGGCTGCTAATAATAATAATTTTCCAGTATACTTTGAATTCAGGAGGCTTCTGGTTATTTTTTAGGAAGAGAGAATAAAAAACAAAGCAAAAAAGCAAAAGCAAAACAAAATTAAACATGACAGATTTCTTTGATTAGACACTGGCTAACTCAATGTTTAGTGGATGTCTTTCTAACGGTGTCCTACAGGCAATCAGTTCCTAGCCTACCTGCATTTGAATATTTTTATTCATGATTAATAAGCAATAGAAATTTGGAGGAAAAAAAAAATTGAGACATCAAACCCAAACAGAAGTAATCAAGCTGTCTTTATTTCTGACCATAAATTATCATCAGATGATATATATACTATTCACATTTCTTTGTTTTGACTGCAGTTTCTTGAAAATGAAACAAATTAATAAACTTTTGATCTCAGTGGTATGATGTATCCCAAAATCTCACATAAATTGTTTTAAGAAGAAAACTTAATTCCTATCTTTAAAACCTTGCAAGCCAGGCTTAAGCCAATAAATAACTCTATTGAAAAAAATCCAGCCTGGTCTTCTTTTTATGAAGACAAAAATGAATTTATATTTAGATAATATGCTTAAATTTTATTGTAGTCATACCATTTAGCAAAAAGCATACACTGAAATAAGAGTCACCAAAGCAATATTCCTAGTACTGAAATAATTTCATAGCTAGATTGAATGAAGCTGAAGGGATCATCTTTCCCATCTCTTAATGAAACAAAACACAACAAAATTTAAAAAAATCCAAGGGTGTACACCCTATTACTGAAATATGGGAGTAAAAAGAAAACACAAGGCCCTACATGTTTATTTTGGAGAGGCCATTGTTGGCCTCTACCATTATTTGATTTACTGTTCAGACAACCTAGCTATATCTAAAGGTGTGTTAAATGCTAAGTCCATGTTTGAAGACAGGTACTTATGACTGGTAACTACGTTAAGAGGAATAAAAAGAAATAACATATGCACCTGTTCTAGAGAGCACTCATTCAGAGAGGTATATAGTATGGCTCAAGCTCACAGTACAGCTGGGTCCCTTATAGCAAGTAGATTGAAACTCACATTACTGAATAGGCATTGCAGATATCAAGTTCATCTGACAATTAGGAAAATAACCTTTTCAGATTAATATCTGAGTCTGGCAAAGTAAGGAGTGACATATCATAGAAACATAGAATGGTTTAGGTTGGAAAGGACATTGAAGATCATTGAGTTCCAACCTCCTTGCCATAGGCAGGGACACCTCTCACTAGACCGGGTTGCCTGAGGCCATGCCAGCCTGGCCTTGAACACCTCCAGGGATGGGGCCTCAACAACTTCTCTGGGCAACCGGTTCCAGTGCCTTACAACCCTCAAAGTGAAAAATTTCTTCTGAATGTTTAATCTAAACCTGCCCTCTTCCAGTTTAAAGCCATTCCCCCTCATCCTCTCACTACATGCCCTAGTAAAAAGTCCTTCCCCAGCTCTCCTGTAGGCCCCCTTTAGGTACTGGAAGGCTGCAATAAGGTCTCCCTGGAGCCTTCTCTTCTCCAGGCTGAACAGCTCCAACTCTCTCAGCCTGTCTTCATAGGAGAGGTGCTCCAGCCCTCGGATCATCCTCGTGGCCCTCCTCTGGACATGCTCCAACAGGTTCATGTCACTCTTATGTTGGGGACTCCAGAGCTGGATGCAGTACTCCAGGTGGGGTCTCACATATATAACTTAAGACAAAAAGTTGTACCCTTGAATAATGGCTACTAATTTGCTGTTTATGATGAAAAATAGAAATTGCAAAAAATACTAGTGCAATAATTTGTGAGAAGACCAAGTGAAGGCCTAGGTATTTTGTGGCTATTTATCATTTTTACAGTGCTTTTTTTCCTACTATTATTATTTATATTCTAGGAGTATCTGTAAGGCACATCTAGGAATGAGACTCCATTACTTCAGGAAATTCAAAATAATCAGGACACAAAACCAAATTTACCTAATTTTAATGACTTAAATATTTACATGGCTAGTCTAATCAATTTCAGCTAGGAGCCTTCCTTAATGAAGTCAGGCTCCATCAGGTGGCTAAGTACCCCTTTCTGAGGTAGGTGAGGTGATATGGCAGTCTTAGAGATAGATTGCTTAATCTACAAGTATGTGTTAAAGGTGCGTGTGAGTGGGGAGAGGGCACATAAAGAAAGCTAGGTGGCCTAACACAGGGTGAAAAAATATGACCGACTGAGAAGCATCTTAATTTTTCATATGCTCTAGAGAAGAGGATAGCCTGGCCTCATCAGTAGGGTGCAGATTACAGCTTCATCTTTGCCACCATTGTTGTGCTGTGTGTTGTGATCCACCCTCAATATTTCAGTAATTGTTCCATTTCCAAACCATTATTACAATGGTTTGGAAAGTAGAAGGTAGGTCTTACATGGGATGTTATGAATATCATGGTGAATATTTCACAGCTTATAAACAAAAATGCAGTGATTCTTAAGACACAAGTATACAATCTTATTTTTGTACTGAATTTAGGATCAAAAGAAAGATGACACTGTTGACATAATTATTTATTTATTAAGCATTTGTAAGATAGCACCCTATGACAACAATCTAGTGGTGATATGGACAATACAATACAAATACAAAATAAAAACTGTCATTCCTCAGTTCTGCAGCTGTTCAGAGTCAACATATTCAGAGAAATTTGTTGCCTTCTAAAGCTAGTCCTCCCCAAATAATGAAATACTCTGCAACCACATCCCTTTGTATTCCTGTTGAAAGCTCTTGGTCCACCCTGTCAAATGCATTTTAAATACTGTTTTAAAGACTGAAATTTTGACAGCTTTGGTCTAAAACTTTTGAATCATTGAAAACAAACGTTTTTGTGGGCACAGGCAGTTCTGACCTCCAAAAGGTCTGTTAGCTCAGATTTTTAGTTTGAATGAAGTACAGCAAGCTAGACAGGCTTTAAAATAGCTATCAGCTAAAATATGGGACACCTTCAGTCACAATAGAGACAGACACTGGGCTTGATTACTTGACCATGAAAATAATGTGTTTTTTTCTGATAGATTCTTAGACAATAAGTTCCACATTATTTAAATAATTGCACTCATTGTACTTGAGTGTGAGATCTGTATTCTGTATTTCAGTAGTTAGGGTACTGAGATGGGCAACAGCAAAGAGATACAATAGGCATTGATGAACACAGCTACAAAAGAAAAATCTTGAATAATCAGAGATGTTCTTTATATATTAACAGAAAGTTTTTTCCCATTTATTTTCCTGCCAACATCATCTAGTAGCTGAAGCATAATTCTGTCTTTAAGTCACACATGTACTTTTAAAAAGCTTATTTATACTCTTCCTCAACCTTTCATTTTTTGGCTAAGCATTGTACATATTTTTAGATAAAGTCTCACAATGCTTTATGTAATGACATTAACGTTTCCCTTTCTTTGTTGGATATACATCTTATAGTCATTATAGTCATATTACTTTGAGCTTACAGACACTTCATGACAGAGGAGTGCATACAGGTTTTATAAATTCCCATCTTATTGCTGAAATTTATATTAGCCCTGTTCATTCTATTTCTGAATGTCTGTCATGATATCTGCAATTTTCCTGAAGTACCCCAACTCTGTGCATCACTAGCTTTTACTGTCACTATCATATTTTTTGTAGCAGAGCTGTTAATTCAGAAGTTAAGTCAGAAGTTTGTTTAGGCCAATACATGTGACACTCTAAGAATAGCCTCCTTTCCGCTTCATAGTTTGACTTGCAGCACAACCTCTTTTTCTTCTGCAGTTCCTTATCCCTTACAATTCTGGAAAGAACGTCCATTTTCTCCAGCTAAACAAAAAATTTCCAGGTGGAACCACATTACTTATTGGAAAAGATATGATCTAGTTTGCTACAATTAACCTTTGATAGGATCATGTGAAATTGTGTCACATTTTCCAATGACAATCATAGAACCATTTAGGCTGGAAAAAATCTTTAAGATCATCAAATCCAATGGTAAACCTAACACTGCCAAATCCATCATTAAACCATGTTCCTAAGAAACATATCTACACATCTTTAAATCCCTCCAGGGATGGTGACTCCACCCCTTCCCTGGGAAGCCTCATCCAATGCTTGATAAGTCCTTTGGGGAAGAAATTTTCCCTAATAACCAATCTAAATCTCCCCTGGTGCAACCTGAGGCCATTTCTTCTTATCCTATCGCTTATTACCTGGGAGAAGAGATTGACACCCACCTCGCTACAACCTCCTTTCAGGTAGATGTAGAGAGCAATAAGGTCTCCCCTCAGCCTCCTTTTCTCCAGGCTAAACAACCCCAGTTCCCTGTCATAACACTTGTGCTCTAGACCACTCACCAGCTTTGTTGCCCTTCTCTGAACATACTCCAGCACCTCAATGTCTTTCTTGTGGTGAGGGGCCCAAAACTGAACACAGTATTTGACATGCAGCCTCACCAGTGCTGAGTACAGGTGGACAGCGCCTTCCTTAGTCCTGTTGGCCACACTTTTGCTGACACAAGCCAGGTTTCCATTGGCCTTCTTGGCCACCTGGGCACACTGCTGGCTCATATTCAGCAAGCGGTCAACCAACATCCCCAGGTCCTTCTGTGATGGGCAGCTTTTCACCCACGCTTCCCCAAGCCTGTAGCACTGCATAGGGTTGTTGTGGTCCAAATATAGGACCTGAAAAAACTCACATGGAAGAAGGAAGTTTACAAAATGTGGAAAAAGGGACTGGCCACTTGGGAGAAGTATAGGAGCATTGTCAGAGTATGCAGGGATGCAATGAGGAAGGCTAGGGCCCACTTGGAATTAAACCTGGCAAGGGATGTCAAGGACAATAAGAATGGCTTCTTCAAGTACATCAGCAGAAAAAGGAAGACTAGGGAAAATGTGGGACCACTGCTGAATGAGGTAGATGCCCTGGTGAAAGAGGATGCAGGGAAGGTGGAGTTGCGGAATGCCTTCTTTGTTTCAGTCTTCACTGCTAAGGCCAGCTCTCAGGAACCCCAGACCCTGGAGATATGAGAGAAAGCCTGGAGTAAGGAAGACTCTCCCTTGATTGAGGAGGATCAGATTGGAGATTATTTAGGCAAACTTGACACCCACAAATCCATGGGCCCTGATGGGGTGCACCCGCAAGTGCTGAGGGAGCTGGCAGATGTTATTGCGAAGCCGCTCTCTGTCATCTTTCAAGGGTCATGGAGAACGAGAGAGGCGCCTGAGAACTGGAGGAAAGCTAATGTCATACCAGTCTTCAAAAAAGGCAAGAAGGAGGACCCAGGAAACTACAAGCTGGTCAGCCTCACCGCCATTCCTAGAAAGGTGATGGAACAGTTCATCCTGACTGTCATCTCTAAGTGTGTGAAGGAAAAGAACGTTATTAGGAGTGGTCAACATGGATTTACCAATGAGAAGTCATGTTTGACCAATCTGATAGCCTTCTGTGATGGAATGGATGGCTCAGTGGATGAGGGGAGAGCAGTGGATGTTGTCTACCTTGACTTCTGCAAGGCTTTTGATGCTGTCTCCTAACATCCTCAGAGGAAAGCTTAGGAAGTGCCAGCTCCCTCAGTACCCTTGGATGGATCTCATCTGGCTCCATAGATTTGTGTGTGTCTAAGTGGTGTAGCAGGTCACTAACCATTTCCCCTTGGATCGTGGGGGCTTCGTTCTGCTTCCTGTCCCTGTCTTCCAACTCATAGGGCTGGGTATCCAGAGAACAACTGGTTTTACTGTTAAAGACTAAGGCAAAGAAAGCATTAGGTACCTCAATGTTTTCCTCATCCTTTGTCACTGTGTTTCTCCCTACATCCAATAAAGGATGGAGATTCTCCTTAGCACTCTTTTTATTGCTAATGTATCTACAGAAACATTTTTTATTGTCTTTTATGGCAGTAGCCAGATTAAGTCCTTGTTGGGCTTTGGCCCTTTTAATTTTCTCTCTGCGTAACTTAACTTTCTTGTAGTCCTTCTGAGTGTCCTGCCCCTTATTCCAAAGGACATAAAGTCTTTATTTTTCCTGAGTTCCAGACAAAGCTCTCTCCATATTCCTTCTTTTGTTTTTCAAATTTTGTTCAGTCTTGCATGCTATTAAAAGCCTGGCCTCACCATGCAACAATATCTTTATCGCATTACTACTCAAACATACTGTACCATCACAAACTTAACAAACTGATTTAAAACAACAGAAGGTTTGCACTAGATTTGCATTTACTTTTTTTTTAATTAAAATAGAAATTTTATGTGTGTGGGCTAGTTCATCTTTTGCTTTTCCCATTGTGATGAATTTCTTTTCTTTATACCTTTTCTGGGCATTTTTCCTTTCTATTTTTATTCAATATAGTGTGTGAAACTCTTATTGAAAAAGTATGCAGCTACATATAGACTTTTTTCCCTTTTTTTTTTTTTTAATCTGTCTCTTCATTGCAAAGTGGCCTCATTTCTTCTTTCCTCATCCACCAGGTTCCTCATTCCCATTCAACTACTCTGTCAATCAAATTATTCTTTTTTTTCCCCCCTGTATTAGAATTGAGTGTCTCCGTTTCAATTTGACAGGGAGTAGAAACATTTTTCAGTCTGTTAGAATAGGCTAAGTTGCTTAGAAACTCAGTGCTTTGAGTTTCCTTCTGTATAAGAGGCCTATCCTTGTTTCCCTTTCCCCACAGTATTTCTGTAAAGTGTTTATACTGTGTGTTGCAGAGAAAACACTTTCTACATGCTTATAAAGGGTCTAGGTAACTGTAGTTTCTGTCCTCAACTAGTATAAGTAATCACGCTTATATGATGAAAAAGTTATGTGTGGAAGAGGAGGGACAGAATTAATTCTCCGTATTAAATATAAAACACAAAAATAGAGAATTTGAAAAAAAATTACCTTAGTTTTTTGAACTGGGAATTCACTCCTGACTGATGAAATTTGTGTGCCAAGAAGAGTTTCCCTATTACTCTCAATCAGTACGTAAGGCATTCGTTCACTTAACCACAGGAGAAAATGACACAAGGAATTAGGTAACATTCATGTTAAAACCCTAGCAGAAGACAGGTACTAACAAAGATATATTTTATATGACTCCATAAAAGACTGGATGTTCCTTGTTAAACAATAGGAATCTATCTTCATTGAAGCAGGGGAGTTGATCATTCATAAGTGACATAGGAAAAGAAAGTTGCAAAGAGACAATTAGTCACCATTTTAAAACAAAAATAAACTTTACATTCTCAGTAATTTTATGATTTATTATTTTTATAAAGTGAAATACTTTTTTTAAGTTGTCAGACCTCCTCAGCCCTCACTCTCTGCTCTCCAGACTGATCTTTTGATATTTGCCCTGTCCCCTGTCTTCGTTAAGCTCCTGCTGCTACTGCTTTTCTTGTATTTCTTCAGTTACATGCCAGTCCTCACTTGGTGTAGGTCCACATGGCAACGCTGAAGTTGCTGAAGTCAATTTAAATCAGCTAAGGAGCTGTTTCTAATGCAACTAATATGACCCACTGACTACGCTTTTAGATGTTTGCTGAATTATTTTATGATGCTATATGTATGTATGACATCTACATATATAAGAGGACCTTTCACTAAAATCTTGAAAATGCTTGCAGTATCACTACTCTGCATAGCAGCAATTGAAGGTTCTAAATTTTGCATGTGCAAAAGCCAAATCCCACTAAGTTTGCTTTAATCAACAAGTTACCACTGACTGTGACATACAGGCAAAAGATGACATTTAAAAAAAAAGGGACTGAACACCTGGTCTCAATGTTTAAGCAAATATATATATTTAAATATGCATTAGACATAAAGAACATTTTAGTGCCTGGATTCTCCGCTGCAAATATACAGTCTTCCAGTCTTTCAGTCAGGTCAGAGTGCAGCCTAATTCAATGATGGGTGTTATGAAGAAAGAGGAAAAAAACTCTTCTTGCCTGTAGCATTTCTAAGTTCAGACAGAATGGCTAAATTCAGCTGTGTGGGGGTATACAGAGCTGCTACCTGGCCACAGTAAACCAATCATGAGAGAAGGCAGAATTGCCTAGTTCATCACTTGGCAGCGCCAGTAAGATCATAGCAGTGACCTCTTATATACTAGGCACCTTATACTATCTAATATCTGTACTACTAACCACATTTTTATATCTTTTTTCTTGAGTTCCTTTTTCTTTTACTTATCCAAATTAATTGAATAGCTCTCTAGGTTTTGGGGTTTTTTTTGGTAACAGTACACTGAAACCCAAAATCTATGTGGTGTTTTATCAGACATTAGTTAACATTAAAAATTATCTACTGGCAGTCCTCAGCCTTTTTTTCCTAAAAATGAAAACGCATGAACTGAAGGTAGCCAAACCTAAAACAGTATGAGGTTGGACATGCCTCAGACAACTATGGCAGTCACTACTGTGTCTTTTTAAAATAATGTAACTTGTGTTTCCATGCTTGAATTTTCCTTTCACTCATTTCACTGCTCAGTGTTCCTGATGGTGAGCCATGTGAAGGAGCCATGGTAAGTTAAAAATGTAACTTTGTTTCTGTTACATGGAATGAAACAGAGATCTGATTAAAGAATAGAATTTACTAAAGCACTTACAGGAGTCTTTTAGTTTTGTGATAACATCTCCTTATTTCATAGCCCAGTTTAAAAAGAACAGACAGCTGTTCAGCCAGTTAACTTGACTTTTCCCTTGGTATATTAAAAGCTAGCAATAGAGCACAGGGACACAAATCATTGCTTTCACTCAGCTAGCTGTGCATAGGTAAAGGAAATGATGAATACTAGAGGAAATAGTCCTTAAGTACAGGTATGGAAAATTTGGATAAGAGTTATTATAAGATCTAGAGCAATGCTTTGGGAACATCCACAAAGGACAGTGTTTTATAATTATGTCTTCTAGATGTAAGAGACAGGACTGGTGCCTAATAAAAATTGCAGCCTCCTTGCGCTTAAGTAGGCACTGATGATTTACTCCTGAATTTTTTATATATTAACTCATTTATGTGAAAAGTGGGTACATAAGAAATGCATTGAAATGAAAACTGCAGCTTTTCATAGCCAGTTTAAGTCAGTGAAACTAACTATACAAGAAGGAAGCAATGAAGATTAAAGGCCAGTCTGTGTTAGAGTATCTTCAGATTTTTCTCTGGTAGCACAGAACATTGTTTGGTTTTCATTACATTTTGTTTTCTTTTGTGTTCACTGGGAAATGCACTTTATATTCTGTTTCCTTTGTACAAAATGTTTGATTAATCTTCTCATAGTTCTCTGTGTGTTTCTGTTTCACCAATGGCATTCCGTTCTTCGGCTCATTTATCATCAATAGGTTCTTCTGGATATAAATCAAGCTATATAACCTAGTGGGGAAAGCTCCTTGCCACTGTATCTTCAAAACATCAGTTCAATAAAATCCTATATCCATTAATTTCTTATACCTACCATGATATACAACTAACTATATTTTATCATTAATTGAAAGTAGTAAGGCAAATATAAAAATGCACACCTTTAGCCCTTCCATTACAGATTTCTCTTAACGGGGCTAACATAGTTGACTGTATTTAAACTTATTATGTGAATAAATATCAATAGCAATGGATGCATTCCTACCAACTTGTTAAAAATACATTATACATATATATATGTATATACAGAGAGATTAAAAAACAAGCAAACAAATAAACCAACCAACCCAAACAAACCAAAACCATAAAGAATAAGTCAAAGTATTTGATTTGGAACTCCTCCTGTTTGCCAGCTGCTTTACATAATATACATTTTTTTTTCCAGGATACATATTTACTCAATGGTCAGAGAGACTAAAATGTAGGTAAACAATACACTGCATGTTTTGAAAACTAAGATATTTATGGCAGCATAATAATTTTCCAAGCCCTTGTAGCTCTAGCATAAGGCATGTTCATTATTATATCTGACAACAGAGCCTTTTAAAGAAAATATGAAACATTTATATGCATATATAATACACTTTTGAATGAAAGGTTAAATATCAGAAAATTGTGCACTTGCAATTAAAAATTGGAAAAACACAATAAATAGTAAAGCATGTTTTAACACAAAAAAGAACCAGGCTTGGAAAATAAAAGTTAAGACTTTCTAGTTTTCATACCATTACATCATTTTTGGATGAACATTAACCCCTCTGATTCAGTATGGAGTAACTCTTCATGAATACTGAAATCAATAAGATTACTCGCCAGCCCTTTGTCCACAGGTTCTGACAGTGTTGCCTTCTGAAACAGTGTTTGAACTGATAGACAACCTCAGAGCCAGGTTTGAGTAGGCACATTTGTCTTTGCATATGAAACCCTCATTCACATTAATGCAGATATATAATCTCTTTCAGAACATAGAAATATTTGCAATATAGTTAAATCTATAGATTTAGATTAGATTAACATAATCTAGTTTGTGTTTCCTAGGGCATTACATTTACTTAGATATCAAAAGTTTTAAAATAGCAAAACCATTATTCTATCACAAAACCCACAAGGAAATAGATGCAAATCTTGATTGTCTATGCAAACACTAATCTCACATTCTGTTTTCACATTTGAATTGAGCAGTGGAGGTTTGCTTTTGAATTGAAATACTATTGATATCAGCATGCGCTTATCAGCTCAGGGTAGAGAAGTTGTCTCTGTTCCCACGATCTTACAATTTGCAAAGAGGTTGTTGTTTCAAATGTTATTTTTTTTTCTAGTAAAGAGACAGCTCATTAGAACTCATTACTAGTCAGCAGCTGTCACAGAGCATGGATTTCAAACTTATGGCAATACATCTCTTCACAAAAGCTTTCTCCAAAAATGGGGAAACAATTTATTTTGTCATTAACCTCAAACGACATTATACATGGCTGCATTTACACCTTTTGCTCTGCTGAAAAGCATTTCAAAATTCAGTAGTTTAAACTTGTTTTATGGCATTTGTTCTCTTTAAAATACTGATTTCTGCTATTGGAAAACTAAACCAATAAATGAAGTGAAAAGAAAGATATTTCATCATCAAATCCTGTCACAAAAATAAAAGGAAAATATTTTATTTTATTCTTCTAACAGCTGGTTTTCAAGGAAAGATATTCCAGGGAATCCATTGCTTCGATTAAATCAATAAGCAAACTTGAGCTAGAGAAGGTTGACCAGGCAACTCCCATTTGTACCATCAGAAACTGCAAGGTTAGTGTGTTACATTGAGGAAGAAAGAGGTCCAGGGAATTTTGGTAATGTAACTGCAGAGTATAATAATGTAATTTAACATTCCTGAAGAAGTGTATTCAAAAGGTCTTACTTCTGAAAAGGATTTTACAGCCCTTACATTAAAATTGGGAAAAAAAAAAAAAAAGGATTATTATTTGCAGAGCTAGAAACAATATACAATGATCTTACTGTTTGAACATTTTTTCCATCTTATAGAAAATATAAAATGAGAAACACAGTGTTGAAGGTCCAAGTGTTAAAAACCACAGAAACTGGCCACGAAGTGCTGTCATATCAAGCATTTTGCATCCTTAAGCAGGAACATGAGTTAGGGAGCAGTAACCAACATTTTCCAATTCATGGTGCTCTTATTAAAATCTGAAGGCCTAAGGGTGCTTACAGCCGACAACAGCTTCAGTAAGAAGAAAAAAAAAATTGGCAGCTTCTGATGCAGTTTAAGTTAGACATTTTCTGAAAAAAAGGAGATAGAAAAGATCTGATTTACAACATAGCTTATGACTCCAACGACACTTTTATACATTTCTGTTTGATCCTTAACATCACAGACTTACTTTTCCTATCTTTTTTTACAAAGCCTTTTACAGTGTTGTTTTCTTTGTTGTTTCCACTTGATGTACAGCATATAGGTGTGCCAAATTAGTGTCTTCCACAGGAGAAAGGCGATCTGTTCTTTTGTTGACTATTTTGCTTTTTAAACAAATGTTTTCTCATTTTACCATCTGCCACTTGTAAAATATTTACAGTGTGTAACTAAAGAATTCTATTAAATATTCTATAAAAAGCATGAATTCCAATGACTATTATGTACCACTGCCAAAACTTAGGATAAAAGAAAATAGTATGGAACATTAAAGTGAGGTGGTTTATAAAAGTCCCTTTTTAGGTTCTGAAGGGTGACACACACAAGTCTATGGGGTCAGATGGGATCCACGCACAGGTAGTGGGGAAACTGGCAGAAGTGCTCACCAAACCACTTTCCGTCACTTACCAGCAGTCCTGGCTAACCGGGGAGGTCCCAGTGGACTGGAGGTTAGCAAATGTGATGCCCACATTTGGGCCAGAAGGAGGATCCGGGAAACTACAGGCCTGTCAGTCTGACCTTGGTGCCAGAGAAGGTTATGGAGCAGATCATCTTGAGAGCCATCATGCAGCATGCACAGGACAACCAGGTGATCAGGCCCAGACAGCATGGGTTTATGAAAGGCAGGTCCTCCTTTACTAATCTGATTGTCTTCTACAACAAGGTGACCCACTGAGTGGATGAGGGAAAGGCTGTGGATGTTGTTTACCTAGACTTTAGTAAAGCCTTTGACCCCATTTCCATCAGCATTCTCCTGGAAAAACTGTCTGCTCATGGCTTGGATGGGTGTACTCTTTGCTGTGTAAAAAACTGGTTGGATGCCAGGCCTAAAAAGTTGTGCTGAATGGACTTAAATCCAGCTGGTGGCTGGTCATAAGTGGTGTTCCCCAGGGCTCGGTATTGGGGCCTGTTCTCTTTAATATCTTTATCAATGATCTGGAAGAGGGGATCGAGTGCACCCTCAGTAAGTTTGCAAATGACACCAAGTTAGGTGGGAGTATTGATCTTCTTGAGAATAGAAAAGCTCTACAGGAGGATCTGGACAGGCTGGATTGATGGGACGAGGCCAATTGTATGAGATTTGACAAGGCTAAGTGTTGGGTCCTGCATTTGGGTCACAACAACCCCATGCAAAACTACAGGCTTGGGGAAGAGTGGGTGGAAAGCTGCACTGCGGAAAAGGACCTGGGGGTGTTGGTCAACATCTTGCTGTATATGAGCCAGAAATGTGCCCAGGTGGACAAGGAGGCCAATGGAAACCTGGCTTGTATCAGCAACAGCGTCGCCAACAGGACTAAGGAAGTGATCATCCACCTGTACTCAGCACCAGTGAGGGCGCATCTTGAATGTGTTCAGTTTTGAGCCCCTCACTAAAAGAAAGACATTGAGGTGCTGGAGCATGTTCAGAGAAGGGCAATGAAGCTGGTGAGTGGTCTAGAACACAAGTCTTATGAGGAGTGGCTGAGGGAACTGAGGTTGTTTAGCCTGGAAAAAAGGAAGCTGAGGGGAGACCTTATCACTCTCTACAACTACCCGAAAGGAGGTTGTAGAGAGGTGGGTGTTGATCTCTTCTCCCAAGTAATAAGCAATAGACGAAGAGGACACAGCCTCAAGCTGCACCAGGGGAAGTTTAGATTGGATATTAGGGAAAATTTCTTCCCCAAAAGACTTATCAAGCATCGGATGAGACTTCCCAGGGAAGGGGTGGAGTGACCATTGCTAGAGGTATTTAAAAGATGTGTAGATGTGGCACTTAGGGACATGGTTTAGTGGTGGACTTGGTAGCACTAGGTTTACAGCTGGACTCAATGATCTTAAAGGTCTATGAATAAGCATATTTGGATATTTTATGGACAAAGGAGTGTTACCTACTTTGACAATTGAGATTTGCCCTTGGGTTGAAAAAAAATAAAGTAAAAGAAAGCTTCCGGGAATTTATTTAATTTACCTGAACTTGGTAAATTAATCAAAAACATGACTCAAAATATATATGAAAATGATTGTAATCAGTTCTTAAAACTTGGGATGCATGCACATGACATTAACCTAACAATACCAACAGCCAGGATGATGCAGCCTTAAGTAAGCTTTTGTACAGG
>NW_009648955.1:6827533-6924913 GCF_000708025.1 Charadrius vociferus
GCCCGTGTTTCATCTATAATACTCTGTAATACTTAGGGCATGTGACAGATCCTGCACCACCCATGCACGCTTGGGGCCTTCGGTCTCATGCCAACACAGCAGATTTCCAGTCAGCTGCCAGGGATAGCACTTGCATCTAGAATGAATTGCAGTCACCTGACGAGGTATGCTGGATTTCTGAGCTGCGCCTGGAGAAGGTAGGCACTGGAAAATGAAATCATAGAATCATAGAATATTTTGGGTTGGAAGAGACCTTTAAATTTCACCTTGTTACACCCCCCTGCAATGAACAGGGTCATCTTCAACTAGATCAGGTTGCTCAGAGCCCAGTCCAACCTGACCTTGAACGTTTCTATGCATGGGGCATCTACCAACTCTCTGGGCAACCTGCACCAGTGTTTCACCACCCTCATCATAAAAAATTTCTTCCTTCTATCTAGTCCGAATCTACTGTCTTTTAGTTTAAAACCATTACCCCTTGTCCTATTGCAAGAAGCCCTGCTAAAATTTGTCCCCCAAATGCTGAGATGTTGCTCAGTGGATCATCAGAGTCATCACACCCAGCTTTGTGCAGCTTAAAATGGTTTTGTAAGTTTCTGCTAGTCACTGTAGGCTCTGTTGTCAAAGCAAAGAGCTAGAGATCTCCAAAAGGTGATTCATCTCCCTTGCAGGTGATTCCCAATACACCAATAAAGCTAAATGAGAAGAGTCTGCCTCTGTACACCAGCACACTTACAGTGAAGCTACTAGAGAACAGGAATTGGTTTATATTAGGATCATGCTCTGAGTGCATTGGCCAGACAGAGGATTTAGGGAGAGGGACATCTAGTTTCTGAATCCTTGCCAAGATAAACAGGACTTTTTAAGCAATAAGCTGAGCTATGGAGAATGTAGTGACCTCTGCCAATATCCAGTTATGGCACTTTCAAGAACTCTAAAGGTAAAAATAATGATATCTGCAAAGTACAAGTACTGCCACAATGAACTGGCCTTGAGATCACAACTTAGGCATGTTTGTCCTTTTCTGATACCTAGATTTATGTGATACGCCAAAGTTCTCAAAGACAATCCATGGCAGAGAAAGGATTTGACCCAAGGCCTCAACTCCTGAGCTAATATTTGAAGTACTTTACAAATCAGTCTGTCTTTTTGACAGTTCACTATGTGAGAATGTAATTTGTTTCTAAGCAAAACACGTTCCAGATGGTTTGCATTTGTAACCACACTTGAGGAAGAATTATGAATGTACTTGTTTGGCTTCCATGTTAGAATTACATGATGAAATACTTGCCATTTATGAGTGTCTGGACCTAATCTTTACATACAGTTTTCACTTTCTACAGTCAGATTCATACCTATTTTTACCCCAGCTGCCCTTGATAGAAATTATATTGCATAGGCATGGACACAAAAGATTTTTTGCTTGTAATGAAGATGTCTGAAATGGAATTTCTCCACAGTCCAGGGTTTTGTGATTAGTAATACGCTAAGCAAGCTGCTGCTGAATTTTTCAAAAAGTGGGAATGTTTTCAAATTTGTGAGAATGAGGTCAAAACATTGAACTGAAAATATCAGGGAACACCAATGAAGGGGACAGCATCTTTTTAACATTTATTGCAACATATATGGTGTACCCCTGACTAAAACAGTTCAACTAGATTTAGCAGACCATATTTTTATACTTAAATCCTCCAAGAACATCCCATGATATTTCCGGTCATATTCATGAATAACGTAGCTAGATTCAGCTACGTTCCTTCAGCTAGGAACTAGCTTGGAGCATGCTGGACTGGTGAACATTTCCCTTTGAAATTCAAGCCAAATCTCCACTTAGCAGGAAATTAACATAATTTTTAATAAAATAAGCTGATTTAACATTCTTAGGTGATTTCAAGTTTAATATTAATATGTTCATTATCATCTGAAGGTGTGATAATAATAGTTATGGGTTTGTGTGCTAATACTGTTTTGGGTTTGGGATTTTTTAAGTGTTATTCAACAGTTTTACATTGTGTAAACAAAGGGTATCTTTCTCTGCTTTATCACAATTTATGATTTCTTTATGCAGATTATATGGTTTGTGGTTTCCTTTTCAAAAGTTAATCAAAGATCTCCAATATGATGAAACAAGTAGTCTTTAATTTGAAGCAGAGACAACAGAGAAGGCCATGAAATCTCTGGAGGTAGGGGAGTAAGAATGCCATTTTTGCAACAGCCAAGTCAATTTAGCCATAGTGAAAGACAGCAAATTTCAGACTGATGAGGGAAAATAATGATTTTCTAAAAAAAAATAGCAGAAATTCATTGCAACAAAATGTCGTTCACTGAATTTTCAAAAAATGTGAAACCTGGTCAGTGAAATACACAGTATTGTCTTAGGAAAAAAATCTGACTAAAGAAGAGACCAAAAATGAAACAACATTTTTTTGGTAAAAAATAATAAATTCATCTTCCATAAGGTATATTTATAAAACAGAAGTTTAAAAGGCCAATAAATCAGTGATTCTGTTTTCCTCTAAGGCCACTTTATCTAAAAATCATTTGTGGTCGTACTTCTGTTGAGGCTGTGGGTAAATAGCTTCACCAAAAAAAAATAATCCTTTTTATTCATTTTATTGTTTAATTCGGCAGCAGTCTTCTTAGGACAAGGTGACCCTTATTACAGTGATTGCACAGTCCTGGTTGTGATTGAAATCTCCGACTGTTATGGCATGCAGCAGTAGTAACATCTCTCTCTGATTGTTGATGACTGAAACTGTTAAAGTAGAGCTTATACATTGCAAAGTTCTTCCACTGGCTGTCCATAGAAGTAAATTTTACTCTTTAACTACGGAATAGTTGAAAGCTGTATAACTAAACAAAGGCCTATGTGCAGCAGGTGATGCAGTAAATCAGCAATGTATGAGAACTAAAAATAAGCAAAACTTACAGAACACTAGATGAGTTCCTTAAAGTAAATTGCTTTTCATACTATCACTAAAGATAAAACAATTATGATTTATACTAAGTATATTGCAAATAACATGAAAGACAATTTATTTTTCAGGCTATTTCATAGGAAGACACTAGACTTCAGTTTATCATGGTGTTCTTGCCACAAAATTTCTCTACTGTCTTACATTCTTAATGTGCCGTGACAGGTACATATTTTCTTATTCTGTGTAATTCATTTACCATTAATGATGGTAAGCTGCTCTTGTGTATTCTGGCAATTGCTGAGGCTTTGGTGAAATACTAACTTGGCTATGGAATTGAATTTATTTGACTATAGAAAGTAGCAATACATGTGCAATTTTCACATTGCTGTTCTTCCCTTTTTATATGCAGCTCCAGCTGCCTCAATGGGAAAGTAAAAGCTGTAATTCATTGGAAGGAGAAAACCATCAGACATGGTTCTAGTTGTTGATGTGTGTGCTCTGTAACATTAGGGTCATCTTCTGCTGCATCTGATTCTCTTCCTTTCTTTTTCCAGAAACCTCATGCATACTGTTCATAAGCATGTCCTATGGTCCAAATAGTCCAAAATACATTGGACTCTTGGACGCATCTATGGCACGTCCTTCAAATAGTAAAATGACATTTTTATTTGCTTTCTGTCTTGTGTGTTTTTTCTCTTAAATTAGTCAGAGTAAAATTTTGCTCATTTCTTTGTTTCTCCTAGGTGAGCCTTCTCATACAATGGTTCCAGAAGTTGGAACATGAAAAAAAAAATAAAAAATCATAATAACAGTAATCATATGGCATCAGCTGAGAAGTTAGACATCATATTTTTTTAAAGCAAAGAATCAAACCAACCTCTTCCGTCAGACACCCCCCTTCCACTACCACCCTCCCCCCTCCAAAAAAAAAAAAAAAAATAACCAAAGAGAAACCAGGGAATGGCTTGGAAAAGATTTTTGAAAGATACTATTTTTGCAGAAAAGCTCTATTTTCTGGAGTGTTCTTTATCAGTACATCTCAACCTTTCTTGGAAATCTCTTTTTTACAAAAAAGGAACTAAGGCATAATAATATGATGTTATTGTCTAAGGTCAAATGTGCTGCCGAGCGGGAAATAGAAGCTTAAATTCATCTCTAAGACAGATCATTGACTAAGACCTGCAGAAACTAGGATTAACCTCTGTGATCTGTTTGTTTGTGGGGTGGAAGAAGGTGTTAGGGGCTACAATCAAGTGTCAGTTTCAGCTTCCATAACACTCATTATAGAAAGAGAAGATGGCTTAACACTGCTTTTTAAGAGTCCAGCTGGTTAACTGCATTCTGTACTGCAATATAGTTTCTTCTGGCAACTTGGACTCTCAGTTGCAAAATACCCCTCCTGAGGGACTTCACACATAAAAATGGTATCAATAAATTGAAGACATTCTCATACCCTAACAGTGTATGATATTCAGGTCCCAAGTCTTTACTCACTCTTAGTCTTAGACTTACAAGTCTCCAGTCTCCTAAAGACTATTTCAGATGAAAAATATTCTGTAGGATGTTTTATTTACTACCTGTTGCTGAAGTTGAGCCTCTCTGTATGACAAAGAAGGTAGTGAAGCTGCCTTCTGATCCCAACTCCAAATTGGGTAGGCAGCAATTTGAATATGTGTCTTCCGCTTGCTAAATAAGTCTTCCAGGCAATTTGCTACCACATTCTGTTTTGGTTACCTTTTTGTCAGAGTATCACCACCATTTTAGGGCCAACTGTATGTGTAAGCATCAGTCTGGGGTTTCTTCCAGGGCTCTAAAAGTGTAAGGCTCAATGGTAAGACACAGGCAGATATCAAATGCTCAGCAGAAGAAAAGTAGGCACCTGTTAGACCTACTTATAGAAACTCAAGCTCCATGTGATTTTAAGTACTTGCTGAGCTAGGATACAAGTTAGTGACGACTTTGTGTTGGTAATTGTATTTGATAGTTCAAGATAGGTGCTTAAAGAGTCACATGTATTTCCAGTATTTCTTTGTGGAATTCCTTACAAAGTTTTTGTTTAAATCAAAATGAATTCTTACTCTGTTTCTGAAGAAAAAGTAGAGAAGTATAGATAGAATTGAATTTTAGCCTCAGAAAATGGCTTATTGTGTCTGGTTGATTGCATTTTAATGCACATCTATTTTAATTGCATGATCAGTATTTAAAACATTTTTGTTTGCTTCCTGCCACTTTATATCCATTCTCAAAACCTTTGTTTTGCCACCTTCTCCTTGACCTAGTTATTAGTGGCAGTCTAGCTTTACCAAAAAGAGACCAATCAATAATTTATTAGGATTAATAAATATGACAAATATTATGTTGTTGCATAATGAAACCAGAGCCTTCAATATCATTGTTAAAAAATGTTGTCTAGAGTAAGTTTATGATTTCAGTGGGCAGATTTGTACATTATAGCTTGAGCACAAAGGAGTTAAAATAAAAATTGAGAAACCTTGACAAGGTCATACAGAACACAGGAACCTACAAACCCAGATGTTACCAGTAAAATGTCTAGCTCTTCATTTTCCAGGCAAAGTGATGGAATTAAGGTTTAGATTTAAGTCAGCTGAGCTACATTGCTTTCAGTGGAATTACAATGATTGTCACCAGTGGGGAACTTCACATGTCTGAAAACTCGATGCGTTCCCATTCTCTGCACTTGTTCCTCTTATAGTTAGTGGATCTTTAACCTATGAAGTCCTTTGTTGCAAGATAAATATGTGATATTAATCAATGGGATTTGCATCAGAGAGGTATATTACATGATTTGTTTATGTAAATAACACAAGAAGTGAACACTCCAAGGGCAAACAGTAAGTGATGTTTGATTGGAGCTATTAAGACTGACGTGAAATGCTGCTTAATAGAATAATGCCATGTGACTTTTAGCACTAGATTAATCAAAAAGGTTAACATGTCATTTAAACAGAGAGAAGGAACAAATAGCATCTCTATTTACTGTTTATGGATAGGGATTATATTTCTGCTGTTATACTTCAAAAATAATTGTAAATAATTGTCTGTTATCATTTGAGAATGGCCATGTATCTAATGAATTTGTGTGTTCAGAGAATCATTCCATGATAGTAATTTATTATTATTAAAGATAGAGAAAGTAAGTGTATTTTCACATAAGAATTAATTACTTCTGTGATTTCTTATAGAAATGCAGATGCCAGAAAAGTGAGAATTTATTGATCTACTGACAAATAAATGCAGTCTTGAGGAAAAAGTCTGATTTTCTTGAAATGTGCCAAAAAACTTTTCCTGTTGTCTTCATCACAGACAGCAGGGGAGATTTACCTCTTCAGTCTTCTCATTTCTTTTGAGGACTTGTTTTCTGCTGGACCTCTGAACAGGTATTTCTTATACTCTTTCTACATGCATCATTTCATTCAGTCAGATAAAGTTTAGAGAACCAAAATAATTTGAATCTTATTTAAGTGTTATCGTAAATAAGAACTTACATAATGCACAAGGCTTTTGCTTGAGGCTTTGACGCAAGAATGAACTTTTCTCTTGTTCAATGCATTCATTATCTAGTCCAGGGGCAGAAATACTGTTTTCCAGTTTATGTGACAAGTTCCACACCTGGTTAATTACAAACAAAAATATTCTTGTATTTGCAATGGCATAAAAAGATACATATGCTTATGTCATTCCAGGAACTCAGGAAATCACTCATTTCCTGCTCCTAACTGATTCTATAGCTTCTGCACCCATTCGTCTAGCGAAGCTCATTCATCCCTTTGCACTAGCTCAGATACAAGATCAATAAGGTTAATGACTGTGTATATAAGATAATTCTATCAATTTGTTTCATTTCCACACATAAGGGAATAGTGGCTATACAAAAGGTGCTTCTTTCTCTCACTTGTAAAGTGTTTTGATTCCCAAGGAAAATCACACACAGCCATCCCTCCCTTTGCCTCTAAGTTCTTTCCAATCACTAGCTTCCTGCTAATTGCTCTTTGTAGGACTACTGCTCTTCTACTGTAGAATGGCAGCAACAGAGACAATAATAGCACGTGTCTCTGCTCTTAGAAATTATTTTACCAAGATAAAGTCTTTGAGTCAATAGAAGTGTTGAAAAATTAATTATTAACAGCACAATGTTTCTTTCCTCAGTTTCAATGATTTAGTCTTACTGTTTTACAGTTTTTTTACTGTTTTACAGTTTTTTTACTGTTTTACTGCTTGATGATGCAAATCAGTTGCTGTTCAAATCAGATAGTCATAGCCATTTTGCCTCAAGGGAACCCTACAACAGAGAGCGTTCTGAGAAACCTTATCCATTGTTCACAATGAAGAAACATGGCTACTTAGTAATATCAGCATTGCCATCTTGGACCAGATCCATGTTTTGTGAAATTATACGTCCTATGGCCAACACTAGACCATTTGCAAGTGTGACAACTTACAATGTTTTTTTTGCTACCTTGAGTAAGTAGGAACTGCCCATCCTTCTGATGAGCAGCTTTGATATTATTGTTCCCACCTATATATATGAGGTCCCACCAATCAAGAGTTATCACCTCCATAGTACAGACAGCATAGGAAAAAAAGGATGTTTGCACTGTAGCTGCTCTGAATTGGAATAGCTAAGGCAGGGACTGACGTCCTATTCTGGAAGATGCTACTGCAAAACAAAATTGAATGTAGTGCTATGTGCTGGCTTCAGATACTGAAGGACTATCCATCATGTCTCTAGAACTTGAAATACAGGGTAACAAATGCCCTCAAATGGCTTAAATATCTAATTTATCTACCCTGAAATTTGTAGTGCTCTGCTGCAAGGCACCGCAGCTAGTGTTTGTTATGATCCCAGTGAAAAGGTCACTTGGCCTCATTAAGGTATTTCTTAAAATACCATTTATTGAAGTTAACACTGTAGTGAAAATGAGGATAGTATGCTTAATCTCACATGCCTTCAGATGCAGGGAACAGTTGTGCATCATCAGACAGACCTCCAGTCAGACAACAACAGATAGCACAGATCCCATCCATTTGATGGCACTTTGGTCTTTAGATATTCTTGGGATATTCTTGGATATACTTATAAAGAACAATTCTATTAATTTCTACTGTCAAACAAAAGGATGTTCACATGAAAATGCTCTGCTTCACTTAAAGATAAATACAAGGACACATAGATGTGTAATTGCTGATGCAAATGGCAGCTGCCTACCTATTACTAGCTAAGTCTACCCTGCAGTCAAGTGACTTGCACAGCGCAACACAACCGTGAAGGCCGAGCTATACGTGCATCATAACACACCACGGCACAGCAAAGTCCTCCACCTTCTCAGGTAAACCTTTATGTGGATCATTAATTCTTCAGTGTACAATGGCCTTCCATTTAAGGTCACTACTGGGTTATCTAAAATATTTCTACCATCAGCTGCTGTGCTTGCCATTCTCAAAATAAATTCTTCAAATGCTCAAATGGTTAGTAATACTCTATGTTTTCTTCTCAGTGTCCTCAGCCAACTCTTCAGTGTACTTCAGTTGTATTCCACCATGGAGACAGCATACTCCACCATAGAGAGTATGCACTAATGAACTGACCTAAAGACTGGAACATGGACACACTTTACTAGTCCTTTCAGTCTATAGCTGTAAATTTGTACAGGCAGATAATAGTCCTGTCTGCATTACACACATGAACAAAACTTGTCTCTTGTCTTGTCTCTATCAGTCTCATCTTGGTCTCTAGTAACTGCCCAACACTCTACAGCTCAAAGTCTCATATCTACTCCAAATAGTAATTGATTATAATTCCAAAATACCCCCAAATGTATATACCATTATTGCCTTTGGTAGACAGTTGAGTTTGTTGTTTTTTGTTTTTTGTTTTTTGGTTTTTTTTTCACTTAGGGTTCTGTGGCAGCAACCTCTATGATTTAATTATACATTGTGATAAAATTTCATCTTTTGTTTTATCAGGCAGCCTGTATTTTTTGTTATCATAGTACGTTACAGGGATGACAGCAGTTTTAAATCTAAACTCTTTAGAACATTTATTCTTGCACATATTCTTATTTCACGTTTTTATTTGTCTGTGAAGAAAACAACTGCAGTTCATTCTGTCTTGGTTCTTCCCTTCCCTTCCCTTCCCTTCCCTTCCCTTCCCTTCTCTAGAATAGTTTAGTATTCTCCCTATTCTAACAAACTTCTAGTTCATTCCTCTGAAAAAAGGTACCAATACAATATATTGTAATACGTTATGCTTTTGATGTCTATACATGACACTATGAGATTTGTTGCATAATTCTCCAGTCTCATTGCTTATGCAACCTTGCATCTTTGCTCTTTAGAAACCACTTACACACTGAATGTGTTTCCATTGAGGTCTCTGAAGTGATACCAAATTTGAAAAAAACTCTACCTAAGTTTCACACTGGATCTTAAACTTGACAGTTTCTGTTCAGTAAAGACCTGATGCTGTAATTTAAAATGGTTTAATTTACATTTCATGGCATCTCAATTGGAAACAAAACATTTTGAGTACATATTGCTAATATTTTAAAAGATTTTTCATCGTGATATAAGTTTTGTGAAGCCTTCCACATTGTGCATTTATTTTTTCATCTCTGTTTTGTGTAGTTATAATTATATTAATTATTCCTATCAATCTTCAGAATCTCACATATGCAACTCTCAAGGCACAGTGAATGGAATAGAATTATAGAATAATAGAATGGTTTGTGTTGGGAGGGACTATTAAGGATCATCTATTCCAATCCCATTGCCATGAGCAGGGTTATCGTTCACTAGATCAGGTTGCTCAAAGCCCCATCCAACCTGACCTTGAAGACTTCCAGGAGCAGGGCATCTGCAACTTCTCTGGGCAACCTGTTTCAGTGTCTCACAACTTACTGTAAAAAGCAATAATGTCTCCCCAGAGCCTTTTCTTCTCCAGGCTGAACAATCCCAACTGTCTCAGCCATTCTTCATAAGACAGATGTTTCAGCCCTCTGATCATTTTTGCAGGCCCCCTCTGGTCCCGCTCCAAGAGATCCATATTTTTCTTATGCTGGGGACCAAGAACTGGATGCAGTACTCCATGTGATGTCTCATAGAGTGGAGTAGAGGAGGAGAATCACCTTCCTCCACCTGGTGGCCACACCTCTTTTGATGCAACCCAGGATACAGTCAGCTTTCTGGGCTGCAAGTGGATGCTGCTGGCTCATATCTAATTTTCTATCTACCTGTATCCCCAAATCCTTCTCTGCAGGGTTGCTCTCAATCCATTCATCACCCAATCTGTACTGATACCGATTCAGACTGTACGAGAGCTTTTTCTTTTCTCCTGCTAGACTATTGGCATATGTTCAAGCTGCAGTGTGAAAATAAAAATAAAAATAAAAAATAAAATTAGAAGCTTAGCTTTGGCCCCTTATATCATAATGGATTGCCTTTGTTTTCTCATTATTTGGCACTGTTACAAACCTCTAGTTAATGGGAAGCTCAATGATTTGCCTACTAAGTTTGATGAAAATGCCAGTGTAAGTTCAAAACACAGTTCAGCTTTTGTTCCAGCAAATGGCCATATGAAAAATTTCTTCATGCATGAAAGAAGATGTTTCTTCGTGCATGAGGAGAAGACACTCATTCTGATAAGAATCTATCTTACAGTTTCAGATTTAAAATAAATATACCTCCAAAAAAAAGAAATACTGGATTGATAATGGCTTAAGTAGACAGATTTTTCTATCTTTAGTAAACATTACTAAAAAGTAACTCTAGCAAAATTGCAATGGCAGCCGACCCCAAATCTCACAGACCGCAGGGAACTTCAAGGTATGTCTTATTTCTGGCATGTACTTCACTTTTTCACTTACAGCAGTGCGAGTTAGGAGGCATTCATCTGATGATGACAGTAGCTGAGCATTCTGGAGAAGCAAAATCAACTTTTTTTTGATAGTATTTCTTTCAGAATGAGAGAGACAAGAATAACCTTACATGTAGGGAACTGAGCTTTCCAGCTTGACAGGATTTGAACCTTATTGTCTCAGGAAAATAAACTCTGGGGTTAACGTCTATAGTTCTTTAGCTGACTACTGAAAAGACTAGACCCTTGTACAGACAAAAGTTGCTCATGAAAATTGTTTTTCCATTTAAAAATCTTTTTCCACATGCAGCTCATGTGTAATGCACTCCTGCATGTTTCCTATTCTCAGATATTTTACAGAAATGTAAATCAGAACTAACTATAATTATTTTTTCTCAGCCATTTGCTTCTACCAAAATGTCTTCAACTGAAACAAAAACCTACAAATATTGGAAATACTGCAATTACATGTTTTAATATTCCCTATTGATTTCATCATTATGAAAGAATATGTTGTGGAGTCCTAGTTTTCTTAACTAGTGACAGTGGGCACCTCTCTGTTTTTTCTTGCTAAATGAAGAAATGCCACTTATTAAATCTAAACTTCCAAGATTCTTATATGTGGAAGGGATGTCAGTTCTTAGTTTATCTCCAAAACCATGTTTTTAATAGAAGACTCTTATATTTATGTTCTATTTGGCTAAAGGTTTTTCTGCATTCTGAAAGATAATAAGATGTATCAGATGTTACCATCGTGACAACTGTAACTCAAATCAAGGACATCTTAATTTTATTAGCAGCAATTTGTCTAACCACAATAAATCCTGAATTATCTGGGTTTACCTTTTTAGCTAATAAACCTCTTTTTATACTCGCCAAAACTGTGGCAGAAACCTTTAACTATTATTTTTAATGATATATGTCGTGAACAGGAATTATCCTATTTCTTTTCTACTGTAAGGAAACGTTCTTTATTTTAAGAGCATTTTAAATAAGCCTATTGATAGAGAGAGTAAGACACCTTCAAAAATTAGCAACCAACCTGTCTGACTGTGTTTTCTGTCTTCAAGACAATACCCACTGTCACCTTTATATAAGGGGGTCTGTGAGGAAATACCTTTCTTCTGTTTCTAACTAAATAAAAGTAGAGCCTTATAACCAACTGAAAGGATTGGTTGAGATATGATGACACTTTAAAAATTGTTTCCAAACATCTGATGCTTCTGCTAAGTTAATCATTAATGAGATTGTTATGTTGTCCATTTTTTGTAGGTTTTCTCCCAAAGGCTTCTTTTTTTTGTATTTTTAGTAATGTTACTATTTTAATTTAAGTTTATACTTATTTTAGACTTTAAAAATATTTTGCTTTAGCAACTTAAAGGAAACTAATTTTAATATTTTTCTATAAAGCATTTTAGCTATGCTTTTGATTCCGTTTTAGTTCAGATACTACTATTGCTTGATGTCAAGTATTGGAGCATTAATAGTACAAATTCCTCTTGCTTTTCTAATGATTGTTACTTGTCTAGATCGTTGCGACTACTTAACAAATTAACATAACCAGGGCTGAATTTAAAGCCCTCTTTAAAATCTTTCTTTCCTAAAATAGTTAAAATAATCAAACAATAAAAAACTATTTTTTAAAAAAGTACTTAGACAAGGTCTTATATGATCTCACTGCTGTTAGTTTCTATTTACATTTGACAGAATATATCTGCCTTCTTCATTTATTATTTGCTGTTACGACTTTAAATCTCTCTTTATGATATGAATGCTTATACATACAGAAAGCTACTAAAATTGCTACCTTTTCCCTAACCCCTAACCAATTTATTGTAATCATTGTTGTTATTATTTTTCTTCCAGTTCTTAATATTTTTTTTCAGATGAGCAGCTGAACTGAAAAATCAATTATTTATAAAGCCTGAGTCCAGATACATTAGATGTACTTCATTTCCCTTTTCTAAAAATTCACATATCAAAAAAAAGATATCAAATTAATCAGGCATGAACTACCTTTGTTAAATGTGTGTTGTATTTCATCCCATTTCCCACATTCTTCCATTTATTTGATCATATATTCCTTTAAAAGTTTGTCCATAGCTTTCAATACTGTTGATTCATATGACAATGAGTCTACACTTATTCAGATTGCTATTTTCTTTCCTCTTAAAAGCAGACATTGCATTTTCCCATCTCAGTTATATGACACCACCTTCACAGGCTTCCTAATGATAGATTGGCAATTTCACCTACAGCGTGTTCCAACATAGTACAATAGAGAGTATTAGTTCCATTGACTGAGATCTTTTATGGTTTGTTTTGTTTTTTTTACCACACGCTTTCTTTGCGATGTGTCAATTACCTTCTTCCCCGCTAACCACATAGTTTTTGCTCTAACTCTTAGTACCTCCATCCTGGAGAAAAACAAGCGAAATATTAATTTAGTTTTAAGACTGTTGCTGAATTATTTTTAATGGCAGGGCTTTCTTGCTACATCACTACATTAGACATCACTAAACAGAATTCACATTTATAAGGATGAGCTTACATAATATGCTAATTAATAATTCTGGCTAAAAAAATAGGAGTGGGCTAATAAAATGTGTTGATTCAGTAAATATAGAGATATGATCAATATTAAAAAAGAATCAAATACCATACTGTGAGACCTGTAATAAGAGAAACCGAACCGAACTGAGCAGAATAGAACAGAACAGAACAGAACAGAACAGAATAGAATAGAATAGAATAGAATAGAATAGAATAGAATAGAATAGAATAGAATAGAATAGAATAGAATAGAATAGAATAGAATAGAATAGAATAGAATAGAATAGAATAGAATAGAATAGAATAGAATAGAATAGAATAGAATAGAATAGAATAGAATAGAATAGAATAGAATAGAATAGAATAGAATAGAATAGAATAGAATAATTTTGGTTGGAAGGGACCTACAACGATCATCTAGTTCAACTGCCTGACCACTTCAGGGCTGACCAAAAGTTAGAGCATGTTATTAAGGGCATTATACAAAAGCCCCTTAAATACTGATACGCTTGGGGGAATTAGGGTGAATTGGTAGTGAAAATTTGCAGTGCCAGGCCTACAGTCCAAGGAGAGTAATTTCAGTAACTGCAAGCTCATCAGAAGGAAACAACTGAGAACAAGGACATGGGTTTACAAAAGTATTGAGGATGAAAAGGAAAAGCTAGTGTGCTAAGGCTACAGAAAGGCAAATGTCACTCAAGGTTATATTGAAAGAGATAGGAAACGATAATATTGTTCAAGGAAATTATGATAATCACTTTGAAATACTATGTATGATGCTAGTTGTCATGAAAGATTAGCTCAGTTTGGAGCAGATAAAAGAGGCCAATTTATTTAGTCTAGAAAACAACTAATTATGATTTTTGTCTGTGAATCCAGCATGGGTGCTTTCCAGAAGACAGAGAGAAAACAGGCAAGTAATCCAGAACATGGGATGGCAGAAGGACAAATGGAATAGACTGGGCATGAATATATTCTTTTTAGAAAAATATGATAAAGTTGCTAACTTTCAGAGTGACATTCTGAAGCAATTTACTGAAAGAAATGAGAAGGCAAACATCTGATTAAACTAGAGTTAAGTAGCTGACCAAATGCAGACTAACACCTATATCTACGTCTGAGCCACTTACACTAATAGAGTTACACATCTTAACATATGATCTAACTCATCCAAAAGTAGGTCAACTAGGTCAGATGAAAGTGTGTTCTAAAGGTATTTATTTCCTCCCATCAACTACAATAAGAATGTAAAGCAACTAGTACCTCCGCATCTCAAGTGAAATGAAGTCCACTCCAGGTGACTGTACTTGGCTATTTATTTGCAAAATTTGTCATTTATTGAAGGTACATAGTATTTACTGGGAATTCTACTACAAGGTATTCTGGTCATATTTTCATGTTATCAGACAATACTCTAAATGTGTAAAATGGAAGGTGATTGGAACATATCAACAGTTCTTTTTCTTTCTCCCTGTTTGCTTAGGTAAAAGAAGTGCAAGTTGTTCTATATACTTATTTTTTCCTTCTATGTCTAGATTCATGCCATGCATTTAATATTATCAGTGATGGAGATATGTAGTTATTTGCATTAAAAATATACCATTGATTTTAATTTCTGTCTGCATTCAGAAAAATACTTATTTTATAGAAATGAAATTAATTTCGAAACTGCAGCTCAAATATTCAGAACTAATGTAAGAGAAAAATAGAGAGAGATACAGGGTTAGCACTGACTTATTAAACTTCAGTGAAAATTTTGTTTAGCTCTTTCCCATAGTTTTTTCTTGTTACAACCATAAAAGAAGTTGAAGTCCATGGTTTTCTTGATCATCAGTACTATGCACAACCACTTCTTAGAAAAAAACAGTTTTAACTTCCAGTTGTTACCGATACTGTTAGTAACTGGCTCAACTACTCTCTTCTACTATAACCTTCCCAGTTGAACTGTATTGATTTACAATCCCTTTACATGTCTAGCCCAGTTTTAGTTGGATACTCACATGACACTATTTGTTGTTCTGTATCAATAAAGCTTCTTAAAAATATATGTGCAGCTAGCCCATACACCATCTGTCTTAAAACAGAAGAGGGACTAAAAGGGTTATTAAAAATACTTAATTTCAGGGGCTATTTTGTAGCTATTTTAGCTTTCCTAAAATTGTGCCAGCATCCAGAAATATAGAAATTATAGAAAGATTTGGCTACTTGTATGTGATTTTATTTTTAATGAATTTCTGATACTTTTAAATCTAAGGCACAATTTATATCATAATCATTTCTTTTTCCCAGTACCCATTCCGATTTATATAAATGCTTGTTTACTCCATTTTGGTGATATATAATAATTCTGAAGTGCAAGAGAATTGCCCTTTAACATTCTGAAAGTGATAGATGAAAGGGAGTCAGGATCTTAGTGGTCATTTTCCATATGTTTTATGGTCCCTGACAACAGCACCCAGTGTTGCCTTTCCACTCATTTTAAAGCTTTTTTTACTCACCAATATGTTTATGTCAGGCATTAAAAGCTGGAGTTAAGGAGATGTAAAACACTTCAGAAAACACATGACCTTAGATATTGTTTCCTCCTGCCTTTTAGTTTCATTTTTGCTTTAAAAAATGCAATTTGAATTATTTTTTTTTTCTTTTAAACATTGATATTCTAATGTAGTAGAGTGAAACTAGCTTTATCCTTTGAAGGTATTGATTGTGCACTATGGTTAATTTTCTAGAAAAAAAAAAAGTCTGTTGCTTCTAAAATACCTTTCAGGTTATTTTTCGTAAGTCCTGCACATGTATTTTAATACCTTGCTATGTAATTTATGACATGCAATTGATAGAATGATAGATAGGTTTTCAATATAAGTAACATGAAATTCATGATCTAAAGAAATCAAATATGTATGTATTTTTATCATTTTATTGAAGGCAACTTCTGAATTAATAAGGAAAGTTCTTATAACTAGCAGCTAGTAAAAGATGTTGCCTTCCTGAAAAGAAGATATAAAATGATCTAATTGTACAGATGCTTTTATCCGAGGATCCATCTTTTAAACTAGAGTTCCTAAAGTAGTAATAATTTTTTTATCTGAGTCCTCAAATTAATGGTCCATATTAAAGGACGTGTCATGAAAATCAGGTTTTAAATTGCATCATTTTGACAAAAGGACCACTTTTAAAAAATGAGTCCTCCATGTCCTTGTTTACTGTTGAGATGGTCACTTGAAAGTATCAGGTACTCCACCTAGAAGTTTTATAAATCAGGAATGGCTAACAATGGAAATTAAAAGTTTCTGTGAAAGAAAGAAAAAAGCATAGCACTGGCCAAAACTGCCTATGAATATCATGTGGACTGTTAAAGCCAGGTAGACATCTGTCTTCTCACTGGAGCTAAACAGGGAGCTGCCAAGAAAACTTCAAAAATCTGGATTTCACTGCCCAGGGAGTTTCTCACTTGATTTTGGTCGTCTACAAAACAATTAGTATAGATAAAAGCCTTATAGGCTAGAAAATTCCTAATCTGCAACTACTTTCGTAGGGCTTTACTTAAAACCTGAAGAAATGTAAAGAAAGAAAATTAGTTCACCATGCTCATTTATTCTTTATCCACTTTAAATAATAACTTCCAATAATGGTACATGTTTTTGCAACTTGGGTCCGTTTACTGTCAGTGCAGTAAATGAATGCAGATCATTTATAAATATCACTGTGTATATGTTTAGAAAGGACATGTATTCAGTTCATTTAAATTCTGGGCTCCAGGCCTACAATTCTGAAGTCAACTTTTTAAAAATGAGGTGGGAGAAAAGTTCATTGAATATCTACCTTTAGCAGTGCTCCTGAGATACGTATCTCTGCTTAATTTTACCTTAAGAAATGCTAAATGCTGCTTTTTAAGTAGAAAGGGCTTACCAACTTACAGGGTCAAGTTATCACGCTCTTGCTGCCACAAGACAGGGAAACTGGTTAGAGGGCCAGAAGTAACCATGAAGAACTTCTGGAAGTCAGAGTAACTAACAAAACATGAGTCTGGTTCATGCTGTGAAACACAGTCTCCATTAATCCTAGGAACATCCAAGAAGAGGTGAAATAGGCAGATAAAGCGTTGCTTGACATGGCCTCAGTCTTGCATATTAATATTGGAAGGAGCCAAATTAGTACATAGCAGCAACTTGTAGAGATAGAAGTAGAGACCTAAATGAATCAAAGAGCATGAAAAAAGACAGATAAGACAGGCAGAAAAGAGAGACAGACAAAAGCAAAGGAAAGAATGTGCAGAAAGCACAAAAAAAAATTGAAGGAAATATTTTGGTACATATACTTTAAGCTTTATTTGTTGTAAAACAAAAAAGTATGTTACATTGATTTTCAAGAGTGGAACCACAAAGAACACAGAAAAGCATGAAAAATTAAATACATTTAATTTAAAGATATAAAACTGGAGGTGAGGGACTAAGTGAGTGAAGTCCAAATGTAAGCATTTTGTAAAACATAATAGTTCTATGGTTCATTAATGTTTTCTAGGATCCGTATTCCTGTCACCCTCTAGTGTTATCTACATTAGCAGTTCTTTGGGATGATATACATGACCAGCATGCTGAATGGTTAAGGGAAAACACATAAGTAGTCACACTTTTTCACAATATACTACTTTTTCAGGATACTGCAATAAGTTACCTTATTGCCTTTCTATTCTACACTGTACCAAGTGGAAGCAAAGGTCTTTATTTCCTGTCTGTGCAAAGCGAATGAACTAAAATGAAATACTAGCCAAAAAAGGGAGAGTGGGGTGTTCTACAACTGGATGAATATAAACTGAGCATAGCTAAATGCAGTAAAAAACTTACTTGAAAACTGGCTCCATTTTCAATTTAGATAAATTCTGAACAACATATTTACTGACACTATAAATGTGAGTACTACAATGGGAGAAATTCTACTTCAGTTTTATATATTTTAATAGCAAATACATAGCTCTGCAATGAAAGCCAGAAGCAAGAAAAGAGAAAACAAGTAACTTTGATGGATATTTTGAAGTATTAGCCTCCCTTATTATGAGAGTTTCTGAAGCAGTTGTGAGTACTGCACTAAGTGAACTGTGTAGTTTGTATTCTGAAACTGCTGTGACCCTTTCTCCAGCAGAAGAGAAGAGAAATGAATTGTGGTAAATAGGGGAAGAAATCAGAAATAACTGTTAGAAGGCCAACCACGAGGCTAAATGCCTTTGCGAAGAGGTCAGTGTTTGATATGTCTTTTGCTGCTGGGCAACGTATTGTACTTCATAAAAATACTTTGATCGGGTGGGTTTTAACTTATTTGCTCCTATCCTTCAGCTCTCAACAAGCATTAAAGCATATAATTAAGCAAAAGCTCCCTTGCTTCAATCCAGGATAAAGGAAGAAATTCTTTGAAAACAGAAGATCCAATTAGGTCAATAACAGAGGGAGTACATGACGGTTCAAGTTGCTAAAAGCTGCCAAAGATATTTACTTGGAAGCAAGAATGTTTCCTCATAAGTCAGTTTGCTTCATAGCAATCAACAGCAGACTCCTTGTTCACTTGCAATGAAAAGGTCTTCATAACACATCTTTATGGTCTTGTCTGTGCAGTCTCTTATTTTTAGTCATGATTGTTGAAGACATTCATGTTAAACACACAAAATGTTTTCAGGTCAAGGTCTCATCTAAATCCTTTAACCATGACCAAAAACATTCTTTTGTCTTAAATAAACTCAGGATCAAACTTTTTTGGTCTAAGATTTAAGATTTTCACTTTAAAGCAATTTAAACAGATGTATACAAGGTGGGTTAGCCAGGAAAACAGTACATTTGTGAACAATGTCACGACAAGGAATATTACAGGCATTACGTATGCCCGTGTTCCGTAGGTGCTATAGAAGAGCTGAATTCAAGAAGTGATTTAATAGTGTGAAGTGTTTTAAAGAACTAGACCTTCCTAACTCATCCTTATAAAATACTAGGCTGTTAAGTGGTATGGCTATCTATGCATGTTGTTCAGTCTAGATTTACAAGGCCTGTGTAGAAGTCTCTGCTCAAATTGCCTTTAAGAAGCTAACAAAATTCTCTGAAGATCTACCTTCTGCCTGTGAATATCTGAGTTTCTGAACTGCCTGTCTCCACTGGCAGACTTTGCCACATGCCTAAATACTTGGTAACGGGAATATACACAACTGCCTCTGACAGTGCTGAGCAGAGGAGGCAGCTCTGTACAGCCTTGCCTTTTTCTAGCACAGTTATATTACAATAGCTTTAGCTATTATTTTTTTTTTTCCCCTCTAATGAATGAATTAGGCTTAAGGAGGTTATTGTCCAATAAATGGCCCAAATGTTCTTGTGATTGCAAGTTAATAAACATTGGTATAGTTAATGTTATACAGTATAGTTATGTGGAAGAATCATATAATGTTACATTAAGACCATTAAGCACAAGAAGCCAAACACCTGAGGGATGAATTCAGCAACCATAAAGAGAAAGGAGATGCAGCTAGACCCATAACCATGACCTATCTTATTATATTCATATCATCATTGCCATTTCATTTTATAATTGTAATTATAAAACTGTGTAGAAGGCAAAACTTCTTTATTTCTAACACACATTGTAAAATCTGTTATGTTAATTGCAGACTATATTGACTTTCTTGCCATGGTTTTTATTTGGTTTGCCTGTATAACCACAGTTGACTTCTACATAGATACTAGGCTAAATTCAGCAGTGATTTCTAGTCCACACACATTTACTGACTTTACAGGAACTATATTAGATGTTACTCAGTACAAAATATTCACCACTATGTGTAAAAACCTAGAAACTCCATAGCCATTTATTGAGGCCATTTTAAAAATACACAAGAGGATTGAAATTTAAATTAATAATTAGTTTCAAAAGGTGTTGTAATCAAAATTAGAAGTAGCACTTGTATTTTTGAGTCAGTCCAAATAATAAAAAGAACAATAAATGGGTGGGATGTCACAGCCCTGGCTTATTAAAATATTTTCTCACATCTTCAGCACATTTTATTATCTCATATCTACTATCTTTGATGCAGCAAAATATTTAGACGTATGTGTCCATTCCAGAACATGAGGAATCTGTACATGTATTCAGAGCTTGGAGGACTCAGGGCTTGTGTCTCCACCACTTTATACCTAAGTCCTCAAATTTAGATATTCCTTAAATTCAGCTGATGTTTCCAAATACATGCCCTGAGATGTAGTACTAAAACAAGCTCTGACAGGAAGCATAGAATAATGAAATACTTATCCATTATTTTAATACATTCCATTCATATGACATGGTTGCCTTAAATATACATGACTGAATGAGAATTTTTGTAAGGATCTGAATATTAATCTTTTACTGCTTTCAGTTTATTGAGTATTTGCAGCAAGCCACTTTGTTAAATTCCTTATATTTAATGATGTACTTTACTTTCATTAAGTCCTCTTCCTTCTGGTTTTGGGGTTTCTAAATTCAATGTTTAGGGCTTGATTCAATTGCCTAAACATAGGGGCTTGAAGATATCCTATGTAGTATCCTCTGCCAGTCCAGAAAAACTCGTCTCTGTTCATCCTGTGTGGCATTAGTCAGCTTCTATGTGGACTTCTCAGATGTTCTCAGCCTCCCAAATGGCCCTAGAGTCTTATTTTTAAGCAACTGTATTTAGCATGGAGTAAAGTTCACATTTTTTTTTAATCCATTTTAGGTAACAGTTTAGTTAATTTTTCAGTCAATATGGAAAAGCAGGGACTTATTCTCATATTAGGAATCCAAAGCAGATGGAAGAAATTATATCTTCAACATATCTATCTCCCACTGTTGATTATTCAAGGAGCCTGAAAGTTTATCTTCGAGTATGCATGGAGTCGATTTGACCAAACAGTCATGTACATCTGAGCAGTTCAAATTATCTTCCCTTTACAGCTGATGAAAATGCATAGGATCTCTGAGGATGCAGGTGGTCACATCCCGATTTAGATAGCAATAGCTAGTGAAAGGATTCATTGTTTGTATCACTGTGTTAAATAGAAAGAGAATCAATTGCATTTTTTTAGGTTGTCAATTTTGTGTTGCAGAAGACTAACTTTACTTGATACAAATCCTAGCTGAAGTGTCTAAATTTTAGATGGCTTAAGTAAGTTGTAGCAGAACCCACCATAAAACAGATTATTTTTATTTTTGGTAACAGCAAGATCATTAAGCCATTAAGAGCAAATGTTGATAATGTGATTATTAAATTCTACTGTGATCTGCAGATTTAGACATTCTTCCATGCTTTTTCTTCCATTTTTCTTCCATTATTTTTAAGGGAATCATAAATATATTAACTCAGCAGTGTTAAAGGAAGAAAGAGAAGGAAAAAGAAAAAGAAACAATCCCAAACCTTTCACAACTTTTTTTTTTTTTTGCGGGGGGAAAGCGAGGAGGGATGCATGCCAACATAGTTTTTCTGTGTTCCAAATCACTTATCTGTCTTGTTATTAGTTACTGACCACAAGATTACTGATAGATTAGCCCACACCTACCAACTAAATTAAGGACACTGTTGTGGTTTAACCCCAGGAGACAGGTATGCTCCACACAGCTACTCACTCACTTCCCACCAGTGGGATGAGGAAGAGAATCAGAAAGGAAAAAGTGCAAAAACTCATGGGCTGAGATAAAGACAGTTTAACAGGTAAAGCAAAAGCTTCACGTGCAAGCAAAGTACCGTAAGGACTTCATTTGCTGCTTCTCATAAACAGGCAGATGTTTAGCCAGCCCCAGGAAAGCAGGGCACCATCACATGTGAAGCTTCCTTGGGAAAACAAACGCCATTGCTCTGAATATCCCCCTCAACTTCCTCCTTTCCCCCCCAGTTTTTATTGCTGAGCATGACATCATACAGTATGGGATATCCCTTTGGTCAGTCGGGGTCAGCTGTCCTAGCTTTCTCTCCTCCAAACTTCTTGTGCATCCCCAGCCTACTCGCTGGAGGGGCAGTGTGAGAAGAACAAAAGGCCTTGACGTGTAGGCACTGCTCAGCAATAACTAAAATGGATGTGTTAACAACACTGTTTTGGTGACAAATCCAAAACATAGCACCATACCAGCTATTATGAAGACAAGCCAAAAACACTGCACTGACTTCAGAATCCTGTCAAATATACGTGGGATGCCTAATCATTGTCCACATACAGCTTTGTAAAGTTTGACTAAGCTTATACTCTGTGTCTCGCACAGACTGAAAATGGACTTCTTTTGTTTAAGGTACCAAGCAATACTAACTACTTATAGAAAAATTTCATATTGGTATAATTAAAAATATATTTAATTTTGACTCATCTTTCGTTGTGATGCATCACATAATATTAGAGGGGAGAATCTGAATTGTTTTGTATCAAACAAAATGGTAAAATTTCACAGATATTTTCAAACTGGAATTCCCATTTGCTTGCACTGAAGTGTGGGTTTATGTGTCTGCATTATGAAAAAAGAAATACCAAGTTTCCCCATGGCTATATACAGTATCTGAACCAGCAGTGAAACTTTTTTATTCCACAGGAGTGGTAGGTCTTGAGATCTGGAAATTTATTTTGAGCCAATAACTATGAAACATTATTATGATTTACATCACAACTAGAAAAGATCGATACAGGATTGGACTGCCAGGCCTCAGTGCTTGATTAAGTTCTGTCAGGGACTTTTCAACAACAAAATTATCTTACCTCATACTTCAAAAGAAGTTGACACTGGAGAAAAAAAAAAAAACAAACAAAAAAACAACTACATAAATGGTCCAAATAAGTATTTCTCACTTTTTTTTTTTTAATTCTGTATTTTTTTGTTTGTTTGTTTGTTTTTTAAGGGAAAAGATATTATTCCGTTAAAGCCAATTTTCTTTGTGACATTCACATCCATGAGAATGGGATTGGGCAAAAAATGAGTAATGGCAAACAATGTATGAGAATACTAATCCCAGTTACTTCACAAATGTAACTAAAGTAAGTTCTGTATGAAAGTGTGTCTTTATTTCAGTATCTTTATTTTAAAATTACAATATTTCAGAAAGAGGGATGTCCACAGGAAATGCAGGTTGGGGCTACATGATGGCTTGATCCAGGTTAATAACAGGAGATGGACTGACTGATTTTAATTGACAATGGAGAACTAAAGAGGGAAGCTAAACTAAATAGCTATGGAGTCATTGCTAAAGGGTGTACTGTGGAACCTGTAAATAGGAAAAAAAAAGTTTTTATATAGCATATGGAATTTTATTATGGTGAAAACACTTTAAAAGTAAAATTAAAAAATAGCTATGAATGAGACTGTATTTTTAAATAGATTAAATAAAATGAGAAAGATTCTTGTAAAAATTTTACTATTAATACTGTTATTATTTGATTCTAAGAGTTAACTGGTATATTTGCAAATAACTACATTTATTTTCATTTTATTTTTAGTAACATAGTATATGTTAAATTTGAAAGTACTTTACATATATAAAGGTGTACGGTATCACTAATAAGTAGGCCACTCTGGATGTGGTTGGTAATGTGATATAGAAATAAACTTGTTTCACAGTGTCTTGAGGGAAAAAATCCACATATTTCAACAAGGGCACATAGGAACTATAACTTTTATTTTATTTTTTTTTTTAAGTTAGATATCATATGTAAGCTAGTTTTCAGTTAGTTAAACATCTAGCTTTAACTAAATGCCTATTTTTATAAGATAAAGGTGAGCTGAATACCATCCTTAAAGTACATACAAGACAGACAACAGGAACATGATCCATAGTACCTCAGCTAACATACTCACACAATGAACTACAGATCTTAGGCTGTGTTCCTAAAGTCAGTCTTCTGATGATCTGAACCTTAGTTTTCTAGAATGTCGTTTACAGCTGTGTATCCCTAATCAAAGGGGTTTGTAACTGCCTTCTCCACAAATAAAGAAAACAACCAGAGAAGAATCAAAAGAAACTGCAGAATGTTATCTGTACCGCTGGAGAAGCTCTCCTCAAAGCCTTAGAAAGCAGACAGTGAACCACCACTCTGACAAGACATTTCTGAAAGCAGAAATGCAAAATTGGCTTCTGAGATGCTGGACAATGAAGCCAGATTGCTGCAGAATTAAGTCTATACTACAAATTGCATTTGAAACATAAAACTTTGTGGGTTTTGGTTTTGGTTTTGTTTTTGTTTGGTTTTTTTTTTCTGAACATTAGTCTTTAATGGTCAATTAATGGTCGAATTCTGTCTCATACCAGATATAAATGTTGTGGAGTTCTTTCCAGAGTATTATAAAATAATCTCCTTGTCTGTTGAGGACTCCAGCCAAAATACATTAAGAAAGGAAATTAATAGGCTATCCATAGATCAGATAGCAATTAGAGTTACTGGAGAAGCTCTCCTCAAAGCCTGGTGACAGTTCTCTATCACATACGTTCAAGCATGAGCAAACAAGGATTGTTTATGTCCTCAGCATGAGAACATCTGAAGCTCATAAATAGTTTTATAGAAGCTAGTTCAGAGTTTCATTCTAGAACTGTAATTTGAAGTGATTCACATTTCTTTTACTCACTCTTCATTTTATCCTGTTTTAGCTAGATTCTGTCACCCTGATTCAGAATGAACAGTAATTTACATTGCAAATCACCCCAGTGATATCACTAACATCACTCAATAAATAAAGCATTCTTTGGAGAGAACATGAAAAGGAGTCTTGATGTACTCCGTATGTACTTGATATTTTGATACAGTTGATATATCTGTTACATATGATATTTCTTTCTATGAAGGATATGGGGGGAACAGTTTTCAGTTTTGGACCAGTTTTGTATTTTTATCCTTGTGTGTGTAACATCTTGAAGTAGCAACAAAGCCCTGGTGCTTCCCACAACTCTCCAGGCAGAGAAGATCTTCATTCTCTTTTGAAGATAGTTGTCCTAATGACGTGAACAGTTGCTCTGAAGAGCAAGCTGAAGCATCACACTCTAGACTGCTGCTGTTCACATATCTGAAAGGAAAGTAAGAATTTTTGAAGACCTTGACAGTCAGAAATATCAGAATGCCAGGTCCCCACATGGAGGAGCATACAGTCTTTACACATAGCAAGCAGTACTTAATTTATGAAGTTTTATAGTTTATACATTGTATCCCATGTATTTCTGCTCATTTTATTGTTATAAATGACCAAGCGGTAATCGTTTGAAGACACTGCAACCAGTTAAGCACTGTCTGTAGTTATGTGAGCAAGACTATTCAGGTTTTCTTTTTATTATGCCATGAGTATGAAAAAGAAAACTTACTGAGGACCTTGGGGCTGACCTTTACTAGGAATTGATTTTGAAAATGAGTTAGGCAATTAGAATTGCATATTATTTTGTTCTGAAATCACGCTTTGATATTCAATATTGTTATTATTTTATGTAAATATACTACAATCTCAGGGAACCTTTGCAAGTTTCGACATGATTAGCGCCAAGGTTGATTTTATAACGAGAGAAGACTCTAAAATCAAGGTCCAGAATCTTGGTTATAAGCTTTCTTTGTAAAACGTAATTCCTTCATTAACAGTATTTCTGTTTTTCCAAGTAACCCATAACAGACTTTATATTTTTCCCAGAACTCAAATGGTTTGAGCAGAGAAGTGGGTCTTCTCTGATAATCAGGACATTTGAACCTATTGTTCATCTATATGATGAGCCATCCACAAAATTCACTTTATTTTCTTTCATTTATCGATGAACATTTAAAGAGAGAGAAAAAGAGAGTGTAGGAAAGAGAGAGAGATATATTGAAAATATACTGATGTAATTACATGTTCTGGTTAATGCCCTTAGGAGACTGATACATTTCTTACCATTCCGGGGCTAAATTCATCTCTGTTAATAAGAGTTTAAATTCTCCAGTTGGTTATTTTAAATTGTTTTTCTCCGTTGGAAGAAGCTGAGGGATGGGAATTTTTTATTCAATTCCTTATTAACTTAGAAGCAGCAAACCAGGTGTGTGGACAACTTGCACAAAGTATATTACAATATTAGAAGTGTAAGTGAAGCTCTGAAATGCAGCGTAAGTCAGTACTTGCTCATTCAAAAGTGTCTGAGAACTTTGAGGAAGGTATATTCAGAAACACTGGCACTACAAGCTTTTTGCATGATATTTACCTCCTGATTTAGGTGTTAAATCTTCTCAATCTTAAGGAAAAGCATTTTACACATAAATAATCTTCCTAGTCTATCTATATGTATGTTGCATATTGCAAATAACTTAGTAGACTAGACCTATTCAGCCTGTAAAAGCAAAGTCTGAGGGTCCTGATGGCTCTGGTCTTTAAAATCAGAAGAGCCTCAGACAGCAGAAATGGGGAACAATCATTCATTGATGACAGTAAACATTTATCATGAATGGTGGAGGAACCAAATAAAATAAAAATGTGTCAGGTTTAAAAAACAAACAAACAAAAAAAAAACCACAATAAAAGCATTGCCACAAGACACAAATACTCATAATTTTGCATGACTACAAAAATCAATTAAACAAATGGATAGAATAAAAAGGCATCACTGTTCCATAAAATAAATTTTTGGGTTGCACGGTACTAGATGCTAGTGAGCTTCCCTATGTGCCTAACCTGTTCTGCTCTTTCCCAAGATATTTATTGAGCTACTGGCTGTTACTAGAGACAAGCTGCTGAGCTGAAGGGATTTTTGGTCATTAAGGGTGGTCATTTTTATATATAAGATGTTACAATGAGGTTTGAAACACTGTTTAAGTGTTTTAGAGTATCAGCTTCTACAGAAGTTTGAAAACATCTGAGAGTTTTTTTATTTAAAAGAGAGCAAATAAGCTAACATGTAACAAAAAAATACCCACATCTGAGAAACCCTCATAGAGAAGACTAAAATAAAAGGTAGCCCCATACCTGTGAAATTTTTATGTCATTCTTTTATTGGAGAGGGAAAGGAAGAAACAGAGATATATTCCAAAAACATTTTATTCTGAATTTAATACACAATTCTATTTTGTCTTTATGTAGCTGAATATATATTTCTATTATCTTTGAGTAGTTTCTTAGAACAGTTGTGAGTATATTATGCAATTATGGTATATGTCTTTTTAACTCATTTTTCTACATTAGTCATAGTAGGAGGAAACAGCTGAGCATAACAGTAACATTAATTTAAGATTTTTTTAAATCTCCATCTTTAATAAAAATGTAAAAATGAATTTAAAAAAGCAAACATCATGTTGGGATGGAGTAAGTGAAAATCTAGAAATGAATATGTGAAAAACAATGGGCATAGCTACTCTTTGAAACAACTGTTTGAAAATGTGGAAATACAGAAAAAAATATTACAGAAAAGAATTCTAAACACTGGCAATGCGTTGTACTATTTCTGCAATAAATCATTATTTTTTTCTGTCCCCCTCCCAGCCCTATGCAAATTATTTTCTATGGCTTTTTGTCGTGGCTTGTGCCAGACTGGCCACTGAAATGAATGACAGATGCTTTCTTTTACTTCTTTCCCTTTCAGATTCTTTCCCTTGAGAAAATTCAGAAATTTGAAAGGCATCCTGTACCTACAGAACAGAAGAGACTGAACAAGACATCTAACAGTATTGAGTAAAAATAGTTCCTAGCAAAGAATGTGATTCCTGAGGGAAACCAGAAAAAGAAAAGGGAAAGTTGAAAGAAGTAAGGCTCTTCCACTCATGAAACAAGAACATTTTTGTGAGATGCTGACTGCAACTTCATATCTCAGCTATTAAATAGAAAAATCACAAAAAACTCAAAGTAAATACCACTATCAAGAGGGAGACAAAATGATTGCAATCAAGTGGCCAGAAATGTCTAACTATGTAATGTAGGTGCCTCACCTGAAATATCCTACATTATCTTAAAAAAACAAACCAAAACAGTTAAATATCTGAGTCAAACAACTATGTCAAAGATTGACAAGAGACACTATTCATTGTATATCCTCAAACTTGTTTAAGTCACACTATTTTGTCCAAGATAATTGGATGCATCATTATTATTCTTGCTTGTAATAGGATACATATAAATTAGAAATAATGTGACGGATCATCTGCTGGTGAATATCAACAAAACTCCATTGACTGAAATGGAGATGTATTGAATTCAGTTAATTGCACGTTCTGGTTCATACCAGCTGAGGAGCTGTGACAATTTATATTTGTGTTTTTGCTAATATGTCTTATTAATACATTGACAGTATTATCTCTGAGTCCACCAGTTTGGATTAAATCATAGACAGTGATAAATATTCTACATTTGAATATTGTGCGTATCACAGAAAACCGTCATTTTACTACAAAATTTCATGGGATGTTAATCATTCAATAATTCATGGCAATTTTTTCTTCCTCATAGCATATTTCACATTCTATGGGAATTCTCAAGGAGTACAATACACAGGCAAAAAAATCCCACATGTAATTTTAAATATAAAGAAAAAATAAGTCTAGATAAAATACTTGTTGACAACTTTAATAGACAAATAATAAGAATCTAACAACAGATAAAGTAACAATACTGTACAGCAACAATTCAAGAGTGAAGTGATTTTAAACAATCTGATTGTGAACTTATTTTACTAGAAATTGTGTGTTGTCATCTTTTACTTCAAGCACTTAAACTGGTTATTCAGTTTAGATGTGTCAGTTCCTGCAGACAAAGATTTAGAACAATTAAGTTAAAGAGCAATCAGTCTTTTAATCTGGGTATGCTGAATTGCCTTCTGGAATACTAGCACAATAAAAAAAAAAAAAAAAATAGCCTGAAAGTCATACAACTAAAGAAATATTCTACGTAGTCACAGGCCCTTCACCCCACCAAGGGAGCTAGAATGTCCAGACTAATTTTCCATGGCTCTATATCTGGGCAGAAAAAAAGAAACTCATCCAGAAACCACAGTGCACCTCAGCAGACAAGTCTGGAAGTAACCTGAATCATCCTCTGTAGGAATATAAACAGACTATCCAGATCTGGAGTTTAGGTGGTACCAGGTTGTAACCTACTTTAATCATGTACATACAAATCTGAGCTTTATTGTGTATTTATATATATTAAAAAAAAAAAAAAAGTTTCTGAAACTCTGTTAAGGTTTTACAGATAAACTGTTAGTCACAAACATGAAATCATTATGACTGCGCTTGAGTGAGGTGAGTCCCATTGTGTTCAGGATTAATTTTTTTCTGCTGTTTACAAGGTCATTCTGAGTTTTTTGTGCAACCTTAGCCCCACAGGACATCTCAGGCTGTGAATGATGCGAATGGTGCATGTGCTTTTTTCGGAGGTCCTGTCCTACAGATACTGTAGCCTCCAGACTATTGGCTCTGTTTTTCAAGCACTTCAATTTACTTTTCTCATAGTTTTGCAAACTGTATTTCATACAACAGATTCTATCCTCTCAAATAAATGAACTGTTTGTGTAAATGAGCAAAGAAATAGAAGAAAAGCTACATTGTCCATGACTGAATTTTATATCTTAAAAAAATCCAGAACAACGAAATAAACAACAAACCAAAACAATCCAAACAAAAACAACCCTTAATGCAATGTCTTTGAGGTTTAGGGATGTAACAGGCACCAGGACAGGAAACTATTGAGGTCTTTCTGGTACTTTGATGTAACAGTATGTGAGCAGTCTGTACATTTGAAAGGTGTGAGAAGATAAAACACAGAAAAGAGAGGATTATTCAAACACAGGAATACAAATTCTGGTACTGATCAACTGAAAAAATAACATCACTGAGAACTTGCTGCAGAGCCTGAAAGTGGCCATGCTGACTAGCAGGAATATTGGATGACTCAATTTCCTGGAAAGCAATGCACGAGCCAAGAGTGTGGATTTCTTAGATCTTTATTAGTGATGATCTTTTGTGAACAAAGCACTTACTGCTAACTTTGAGAGGATAACAAGGACTTTCAGTAAGACTCTTCGTGGAGACCCTCAAGTAATTTGCAAGATCCATCATAGACTGTGGCCTCATGGAATCATAGAATTATTTAGGTTGGAAAAGACCTTTAAGGTCATTGAGTCCAACCATTAGCCTAACACTGCCAAATCCACCACTAAACCGTGTCCCTAAGAACCACATCTACACATCTTTTAAATACCTCCAGGAATGGTGACTCAATCACTTTCCCGGGAAGCCTCATTCAATGCTTGACAACTCTTTCTGTGAAGAAATTTTGCCTAATATCCAATCTAAGCTTCCTCTGGTGCAACTTGAGGCCATGTCTTCTTCTCCTATTGCTTGTTACTTGGAAGAAGAGACCAACAACCACCTTGCTACAACGGCCTTTCAGGTAGTTGTAGAGAGTGATAAGGTCTCTCCTCAGCCTACTTTTCCCTCAGCACTCGTCATAAAACTTGTTCTCTAGACCCTTCACCACCTCAGAAGCTTTTAATGGAATCAATTTATATGAAAAGCAAAATATTTTGCCATTTTATTTTAACAGTATTTCTTTTGCTTCTGCTGCTTTCAACAAAAGCTTATGTAATGTTTTTATTTAGGTGAAAATTGTGCCATTCAAATCTTGCCAAACATTTCCACTAAACAATTAATGACAGATATTCAATATAGAGGTGGAAACTAGGCTGGTAAATTGAAAGTGTTGGAGATCATTCCTTCATATTGAGGCAAATGGTACAAAGCAGTCTCCATCCATGTGATTATTTTCTCTTACCCCAGAGACAGGTAACTGCATCCAAGTGTTGGAAATCATCTCTGGGGCATAGTAGTGCTTTAGCTCTGCCCAGGAAATGGTACAGTGTTAGTTGGTCAAGGCCACAACTGCAAGGACTGCTCTAACTATTTGGAAATACAGAGAATAAAGTCCCAGTTCCTAGGAACATTTTCTGTCACTTCATGATTTACTAGAAGATATGTAGCCAGGGAGTAAAGGCATGTAGGAATATTGAAAGCTACAGTGGATCACTGGTTATCTTATATGAGAACTGTGAACACAGTTTTTCTTTGAACACTGGCTAACAGGCTGAACCTGCATCATATGCTGCTGTTTTTCAGAACTGACATGTTTCAGAAGACATTTGGAAGATAAAAAAAAACATCTGAAGTTTTTTTGTGTGTTTTACTAAATAGCTGCATTGAAAGAAAGCATTATTAACAGTATCACTTAATATTTTCATTAGTCTTAGTTTTAGATTTGATGTGATCAACAGTTTTGAAAAGAAAGAAAGGGAAAAGAGTAAGAAACTTAATTTCATAAAATAGTTTAATTAGAAATTTAATTTAAACCTGAATTTTTTATTTTTTTTTTCCAGAAACATTTCGACTTCTTCAACAATCAGTTCTAGAGATGGGAGTGTTGCTGTGATTCGCTGATTCTGGTTACTTTCATACTAGTCAGAATGATTAGCCTTTCTTGAAGATGTGACCACTGCTAGGTGTCTCAGCTTGGGCGCACCAATCAGTATCATTTTTCAAAGTACTGGAGGGATGTTTTTATTTAGAAAAATTAATGAAGAATAAAGATCTGAACTTTCCACAAATTAACTTGAGATGTTTTCATTTCACTTCAGATGGTGGAATGTTATTTCATAACATAACCTCAATGTTATAGATGTTGATGAGGCCCTTCAGGAAGTACAAGCTGATGGAAGATCATAAAATTGTGTACTAATACGGTACACCTGACTACAAGGTCCAGAAGAAAATCTGCTTAACTTGAAGCCAGGAAGGAAATAAAAACTCATATCAACTTTTTGGTAACGAGGAAAACATCCAGTGATCTCACCTGGAGTCATTACATATTCCCACGGAACTGAAAAGAAATATTGAAAAGCAAAATTACCTTTCTCATGTCTTGATAAGTATAAATCAAAATTATTGCATCTTTTGTGTAATAGTTCGAAGTGAAACACATGAGTTTTGAATTTTTCCTTTCTTTAATAGAAGGGATAGGTCCCATAAATGTCATAGCACCCCAGTTACATGATTTGATTTCATATTTGGAGAAAGACATTGTGATTTTGTTACATTTGCAAATAGCTTAGCTGAAAAGTATATGATCCCTTCAAATAACAGGAAATACCTTCTTGTGGTTTAGTGAATATTGTTTAGTGGGGGGGACAAAAACACTTCTTAATGATCACATTAGAAATAATAGATGAGTTCAGTCCAGGAAACATGATTATAATCAGAAAATGAAGGCTGACACTGAAATTGATTCCTTTCACTTTGACTCATCCAGCTGTGATAACACCAATAGCAAAAGAAGGGAAACTCCACTCCCACTGCTTGGTATTTTTGCTCATTCCTCTGTTATTTGTTCTCTTGGGGCTCTTCTGGCCATTTTATAGTGGTTTGGGGAATAGGAAGCATGTTCCTTCAATGTTTCGTCTGCGACTGCTGTTTATTCTTCTGACTGTAAGCTTCTAGATGACAGGTGAAAGACAGTTTTCCTGTTTCATAAAAATTTCAAAATATAAAATTGAATGAAAAGGTCAAAATCTCTTTCATGCATTCAAAAGAGAAAAAAAATAAAAGCTTAATTGAGAGAATACATTTCCTTTTGGTAGACTCACAACCCTTCACACATATTTTGATTGTTTTAAATGATGCATACCCAGCTTAACATTCAAAATGAAAAGTCATGTTGAAGAGGAAAAACATATTTTTGTATATATATTGGCATCATACATATGCATATGTTTTTTATCAAATATTTGTTTTAATCCATTAAATCCTCAAAAATACGTCTTTTCGAAAAAAAGTATGAACTAGACTTTTTAAATAATATCCTTATCCTTTTTAATGCTAGAAGAAAGATTTTCCAATTTAGTTGTAATATTGGCTTCAATTTTTCATTAAATTTTAATCATAACGACCTATATTCTGTATTCCTGTACTTTCTCATACTTCCTTCTCTCCCACTCTTTGAGTATAACTTCTAGAAGACAGAAAACCAAGGAGAGAGAGAGAAATGATAGGAGAGACTAAGCAAACTGATGTTACAACAGAACTGAAGATTAGGGATGTAAACGGTAGAGCTTTTTCTCTCCTTATGTCTCTCACTTCAGTCTCCATCAGGCATTAATGTTTTTGAAGGAGTCCAATTAGCTGATCAGAGACTTACAGCTAAAGAAACAGAAACAGAGGGCACTTCAAAAGTTTCATTACAAAAAATCACAGCAGATAGTTAGTCACACCATTCTACATTTGATCTGTGTGTAACAAAGTTGTATTTGACCACACAAAAGTGATAGAAGTGGAACAAAAATGTAACTCCTGGAAGAAAGAAGTGAACCTTTGGAAAGACTATCTTGACTGTAGAATTAGCTTTTGGTCAACTGAAGTATTCTGAAGGTATTCAGAATTACTTACTTTTCTGCGATATCTCTGTTTTTGTGTAGTTTCCCATCTCAAATGGAAGAACTATATACTTAGTCCCAGCAGTTTAGTCAGTAAGGAAGCGGAACGGAGATGCAAGATTTTAGACATGGCAAGGTAGGTGCAGGAAACACCTGAGTACTGGAAAAGTAGTTGAACATAGTGTTGGGAAGCAATTTTGATAAATTCAAAGGGGTATGTCAAAACTAATAGATATTAATAGTAGGTAGCTACAAAAGTATAGTGTATCTATGGATATACACATATATCTTCTAATCAATCATGATTTCTGTAGAGGCAACTATTAAAACCCTAAAACCATGTTTTATCTTTGACTATGTTGTACTAATAAAGCAGTACCCAGGCAACTTGAAGGATGTTGATGTCAAATAATGGTTTATAACAGGGATGCCCAAATGTACCACAAGACAACATCACAGGCCTTGAAAGTGCAGGCACAGGGTGATACCAGATGTCCCAGACCTATAAATGCTATGCAGAAACGGTGAATTGCTATTTGCTAAAGAAATGCAGCCCTGGGAACAGAGTAGAATAACTTCACAAATATCAGAGAGAGCAATGAAAAGTGGCCAGCGTACGTAAACCTTAAATATAACATGATATTTTGAGATAAAGAATGAAAAAAAAAAATGTGAAAAAAGTAAGCTACTGTTGGCAAATATACCAAATAACCTCAAGGACACCCAGCAACAAGATAGAACAAGTCCCCATTGTGAAAATTAATTTCAAAAGAAGTTGGGATGCTCATGACTTACCACAACAATACACTGATAACATCAAGTGTAACCTCAAAAAAGATGGTAGGTATTAGAATGTTTATGTGTGTCAGCTTTAACTGTAACTTAATTTGGAATGGTCTCTAATTGAATACTTTGAACTAGAAGGGCTGGTACAGTTCTAAACAAACTAATATTAACTCTTTGATTAGACTATTAAGACTTTAATTAGACTATCAGTAAATTCTTGTTTTCAACTATAACGTGTGCCCCCCCCGTGCACAAAAATGCATGAGGTGCTTCATCTAATTGCTCACTGTTGGCATATGATTGCAATTTGAATGCAAGAATAACTTGGGGGAGGATGTAACACCATATTTTGAAGAATCTGATCTTTTTTTTTTTAATATTTCCACAGCTTTTAAAATAGAAAATAAAAGTCTGATTTTTATATCTCATGTAAAGTGCTTGTTTCATGCTTTAAAAATTAGGATTTAAGATATTAATTGGAATTTAAGATTGGAAAAATTGGAATTTAAGATATTAATACAGAGACAAATGTTTTCACTTACACTGCAGTAACTTTTGGGTTTTTCAACTGTACATCTTTCCCTTTGGCAGCTGATTTTGGCTTACTGTCCTTGTTTCCTATATGAATGGTTCATCAGACCTTACATTAAAACCGTGCAAGAAATAACTGAAAACAGGATACATAGAAAAAAGTTGGATGAAATTTCACATGGTCTTTATAAAGACTGACTGTAATAATGGCTACAGGTATCTACCTTTGAGAAATTAGTGTAATTATACACCAAGTAAAAGTGGTAGGACTAACCTGCCTATCTTTCCATAAAATGAGTGACATGGTATTTTAATTAAATTTTTGAAGTTGGCGAGTGGTACAAAAAAGTTAAGCCAAGTAAGAAACTACCTGAGAAAGATATAACATTGTAAGGATTGGTTTCAGTAGAGCACTTGGACATAAGACTATAGGACTCTACAATACATACATTTGTGAAAGCTACATTTGTATGTAAATCTACAGCTTGACTTGGTTATCTAAATATAGGAGTTTAATGACATCTGAAATCCTCTAGACTATTTGAGAACACCCAGACAGGATGAAAAGTGTTGAAGACCCACAGGACAACCACAACCTTCTGAACCAGCAGCTAAGATCAGAAGGGATGCATCAAAGCACCTCAAATACCACTACCCATGTGTGGACAACTGAATCCAGCAGCAATTGTCCTGTGCCTGCAGGAGTTAATATACCTTGCACATATGCAGATCAAATTTTGGACATGTACAGGCTTACATGTATATGTAGACACCTATGTGTGGGTAACTTCCTACTCATAAGTTTTTTTAGAAGGGATACATAGCCTGAGTAAAGTTTAGATCTAGACTTCACCAACTATTAATTTCAGCCCCAATAAACATTCAGAACTCTGGTACAAGAGGGTAGAGTTTGTAATAAAAACTATTGGTAACAATGTGTCACACTGTCATTCATGAGGAAGATCTCTCTTTGTGGTTGATCTTAAGGAGTCGAGTAATGGAAATAGAGGTAAATTTAACAACAAAACATAAAAATTGGTCATGCAGTCTTTGGGAGTCCCCCAGAGTCAGAGACAGCTCTACTATAGTTTTTGCTTGTAACTCAAATTGAGTGGCTTATTAAGATGATCTCGAAGTGCAAAACTACAATTCTTACGTAGGTTGTGTATATAGCTCCCAGGAAGAAGGACCCTGACTATGATGACTGTCCCTCAGTTGATGGTTAAATATTTGAGACACATTGCCAAAGTGTAAGGCTGATCTTTGCAGCTGGCTAACACAGAGGCTGCTAACGGTGACACTATTACCAGGTGGAATGTGAAAACTGTCAGTCAGCTCTCATTTCAATGAATTTCAGATTCACAGACAATAGTGGCATTACAACCTGTGTGCTAATGTTAGTGAGAACACGTATTTTGAGGATACTGGGATACTGGCCATCTTTCTGCATACGTATTTATTATGACAATGATTGACTAGTTGTTTCCCAATGGTGAAATGTCATAATGTTGGGACAAAGAAAAAAAGAGTATGTTTGTGGCATGGTGGAATGTGCATTTTGTCCTTTCATATTCAGTACATGCCTCAAATGATTATGTGAACATGCACTAAGTGACTAGAAAGAAAAAGGAATCTCTGTTATGAACTAGAAACTTATGCATGAGAAAAGACAGTAAAAGAAAAGTGACTATGTGTGTGATTTTTTCACAAGCTATCCCACCAACACTGTTCTTTAAAAGATACAGCTTAGAAGGAAGTTGTAAAAGCATTCCTGGATTTGATAGCAAAATCTTAATGCACCAGTATGATCTAGGTTGAAATATTATCTCCAGCTCTAACCATGTAAGTTTCCAGAAATATAAACTCAGACTGGAAAAGTCCCTGAGAATGTCTATTCAGATCACTGGTGTAACTTATATTCAATAGCAAGCATAAATCCTAAAAGAATTTATTCAAAAAAAAAAAAAAAAAGAAAAACAGAAATCTCTGATCTCTGTGAGGATGTTATTTCCCCCTATAAATACACTGAGGAAATAAAAAACAGACAAGATGATCCACTGGAGCTTCAAAAAACCCACCCCACAGTATAGTCAGAAGTATAAACATGAATTTCTCATGGATAAATTTGGGTTTCATGAAAGAAGCAAGTTTCTGAGCAGCTATTTGTCAATCAGAGAATCCCATGGAAAAGTTCCCATCTGTAAAAAAAGGTAAAATTAACAAGACATTATTACATTAGACATCCATTTTGACTCTGAGAGAAGAGTCGTATACCATCTTTTCCTTTTGCTACTGCATTAAAGTTCATAAGGCCAGATCTCTTACTTCTGTTCTAGAAGGAAAATGAAAGCCAGTAAGGAAGGAGAGAATAACATAAATAAATAAATATCAAGCAGGGAGAAAAAGTGGTGAGCATAATAGACTTTTAAAACAGCAGACCAAAATGCTGAACAAATTAGAAGATTTTAGAAGAAGCTAAAATAGTATGGAAAATAAGGAGGGCAGGCACTATGTTATTGATCTATCATAATGGGGTTTTATCACATATCAGTTTTGTTGGTTCTCCTGATTTGACAGGCTAGGAAGATGTGTAGTAGAATGATGTAATTTTCTTAGAGAAAGGGCTATGAAGATGATTAGGGGATTAGAACATCTCTCATATGAGGAAAGGCTTAGGGACTTGGGTCTCTTTAGTCTAGAGAAAGGAAGGTTGAGGGGGGATCTTATTAACACTTACAAATACTTAAAGGGAGGGTGCCAGGGGGATGGGAGCAGTCTTTTTTCAGTGGTGCCCAGTGATAGGATGAGGGGTAATGGGCACAAGCTTGAACATAGGAAGTTCCACCTTAACATGAGGAGGAACTTCTTTACTTTGAGGGTAGTGGAGCACTGGAACAGGCTGCCCAGAGAGGTTGTGGAGTCTCCCCCTCTGGAGACATTCAAAACCCGCCTGGATGCCGTCCTGTGCAACCTGCTGTAGGTGACCCTGCTCTGGCAGGGGGGTTGGACTAGATGATCTCCAGAGGTCCCTTCCAACCCTGACCATTCTGTGATTCTGTGAAGTCATGATATTGGACATTCCAAAAAGAGAGTTTTAGCATATCTTTCTAATCAAGATATGAAGAGTTAACATATATAATATCATTCTTTCATGAATGTTTATTACTTTTAAGTTTAGGAGGGCTCTTTAGACCTGTCTGAAATATGTCTTCTGTGAACACATTTTACTTTTATTAGGAAACAAAATCTCTTTTTTTTTTGGTCTGTTCTTTCCTACCAAATAAGCTAAATGAAACTTACATATATTTTTATTACAACAATCAGAAACTAATTTTCCAAATTATTTTTTTTAAAGTAAAGAATTTGTGATATTTTTCAGTTGAAAATTCCATTTGCTTTGAAAAACTAAGTTATACCACCACACAACTCTGTACTGACAAGTGGTTGGCCTTGTCTTGAATTGCCCATGATTTAGGCCTCAGTGCTTTAAAATTATTCTTAAAAGTGGAAAAGTTCTTTTAAAATTTTTGAGAAAAATAGGCTTAATAATATTTTATTCCTCTCCTCTGAGTTACATAAATATTATTTAAAATAATACTAAATTTAAGAAATAATGAAAAACTAAAACAGTAAGATCCAGATTTCAAAACTAAACTTGGATGACAACAGAAGCAGCTCTTGAATAAGAAATGTTCATTGTCCTTTGTCCATAACTGGACATAACATAAAGGAAATATATGGCCATTAAACAAAGGGTTGTGAAGGGATTTTCCCTCCTTTTTTTTCTGATATGATGTCAGTCAGGATTTTTCAAACAGTCCTCACTAAAAATCCCTAAGAGTTAATCAGTAAGTTAAAAAAGTAAATCTTGTTTTTCCTTTCTGAATAATGAAATAAATTTTGGAAGTAGCTTCCTTTTGATACTTATTTTGTATTAAATCCCTTATAAAGCATGAAAATATGTATCATTTGGGGGGGGTCCCTAGAAAATACCAAAGCTTGTTGGGGGACCACAATGCAAAATAAAAGAAATCAAAGGAACTCACAAAATTCTATTTCACTGACTAAAGTTTTCATCTTGGGAACTAAACAAGGACTTGATGCTTTATTAATCTAGAGCTTTTCATAAGAGCTGCTATCAGTTTTAGCTGTTCTTGGAAATTTTAACTACAGATATTCATTGCGAGAGGTAATAATCAGAATGTTCAAAGATTCGCTCACAAGCTAATAAGATTATGCTATGTACCTTCCTCATGTTCATTCTGTCTTCTAAAGCAACTAGGATCCAGTTGCATGATATGGTTAAATAGCATCATAATGTATTTGATTACAATGACATCTGGAAACATCCATGTATTAGAAAATAAACTATGCCTGCGCTGTGCAAGCTTTTTGGGAAACTGGGACCTTAATTCAGATATGCACAGTGCAATGCTAATGCAGCACATTGAAAAGCATAGATGATGAAATGATAGTATTCAGTAACAGTTAAATTTTCTACCTCAGTCAACACTGAAAATTTACAGATGATGGAAAACAAAATATACAAGGGAGAAGTTAAAATTCCTCTCTAATCTTTTAGAACATTTGCCAACAAATATTTCATACCATTGAAGACACAATTACTATGAACAGTAGGATAGGTCTCTACCTCAGTTAGCCTTCATGCATAATAAATAAGCTTTCAATATATAATTAATGTAAACAATGAAACTGAAAACAAGGCACCTTCCCCCAACCAAAAGATTATGAAATACTGTACTTATGTAAGATCTTGAATTTTATAACTGAAGATTGCCTGTGACTATTTCGTTTCCTGTGTTGTAAACATAATCTGTCCATAGAAATCTCCATCTATGGCTTAGTACATCCTCAGTCTTATTTAGATTTTAACACAACAGTTGCTTATTTGGAACTTGACTGTCTGCCAGCAGAGCACTAAATATAGCTGGTTTTTGTTGTTTTGGTTATTAAGTGATGAGCAAGATTGTTTACTATGTTAATCAGTGCATCCTTAGTCCTGGCCTGAACACTATTTGTACTGATACTGAATTATTTCAGTTAATTAGAAGAAGAAGTTGTGCTGGATCCATAAATTTGGTTAATTTTACTGTTGTACTTACTCCTGCTACAACCATGTATCAATGGTTTAACTATCCCATCTGAATTTGTTTAGTCTGTGTAAAGATTCCCCAGAGCTACAGAGGCACTATGCAATGTCTCTTAGAAGATCCACACCAAATATCAGTAGCTGACTGCAAATGATATAGTGATCTCAACTGTTTAATGTCCACTATCCCTTGCCAGCCCTGTAGAATGCAGCAGTGGAGTGCAGTACCCAGGCAACATTGTTTTCAGCACTTGCAGCTGAAGAAAAAGCAGGAAGTCTCAAAACATTGAATGCAGTAGAAGGTGGTCATTATTAAAATACTAATAAGTTTGTTTAAAAGAAAAAAAAAAAAGGGCTGACTGTTTTGACACAGTTGTTTACTTTTTTCTTAAAAAAAATTTGATCGAGACACTAATACTGACAGACAGTGATTTCATATCTCCATTTTTTATAGAGATAGACTAAGGAAATGAGACTTCCATAACCAAAGAAAGCAGTGAAAGACATCTCTAGAAACACTTGAAAAAAAAAAACAAAAAAAAAACAACCCCAAAAATTGGCAACTGGATGTTTGGTAATGTGGCATTAATGATTCAGCACAGGTAGCATGAGATTAAACTGGAATATTGGAATATTGATGCTGCTAAGCACCCACCCACAGGTACAGGAATAGGCTGGGCTCATGGAGTTTTTTTAATTGTCTCATATTACATATTCTAGTTGGCAAAATAAAAGGTAGTATGACAAAATCAGGGTTTCAAAAGACACAAGTACATGGAAATGTGGAGAAAGCACACACCATGGAAAAAAACCCTACTAGTTCATAAGTTCCTGAAAGTATTATAAGCTAGCAAGAAGCTAGTGTGAGGTACAGATAAATATATGCACAACTTGAAACAAAACAAAACATATAAAGGAAAACAAAAACCCCAGCAACTTAGTTCTCATTGAACTGTGATCCCTGAACTCAGTAAAGGATAGAGAGCAGGATACTAAGTAACAAATCAAAGATTCTTATTTATGTTGATATGATAGACAGATTTTGGAAATATTAGCATCAAGATATTTTTGATTGTGATAAATGTTTTAATAAAATACAGAAAGCATCATGAAGAGTCTTTTAAAATGATCTAAACAAAGGATTAGATTTCTAACAGGAACATAAGCATTTTTTTGTCTTCATAAAACACCTTAATTTAAAAGGACATTATACCATACCCTAAGAACAAAGTTATAATTCATAAATTTAATCTGCTTTTAAATACATACATATTGAGAAATGCTCTCAAACACTGCAGACACAAAAAATGGAGGAATTATATTAAGCCTATAAAATGGCAAGAACTGAAATGGCAAAGATTTACAAAAGAACTTTTACACTAGAAAACAGCACTTAAAAATAAATTGTGATGTTGAAGTCCTAGAAGTCAGCAAACACTGGCAACATGCAGGTAGGTTTAAGAGTTATGAGTTACCTAATGATTATGTTTCCTTATGCCTAGTGAAATCAGTCTGTAGGTAGCCAGCAGTAGAGCAATAATGTTTTTCTCAGAGAATATTTCAAGTCTGTGGCAATACTGCTCTTGTCCAGGTCTTTCTTTCTGCAGTATATTTTGCACTTCTTAGCTGTGTTTTGGCATAGTACTCTCAGTCCCAGAGTTTGCCTTCTGCTGCTCCTTTCCCTTCTCTAGTTTGGCCTTTGGCTCCCCTATTGTTCTCTTGGCCATGATTTCAGTCCCCTGGTCTCTCTGATCCACTTTCTGAGCCTCTTCATATCTTTCTACATTGTTGGCTCTCTCTTTTTATTTTTTTTTTATCTTCTACTGTTTATAATGTTGCCCAGTTCCCACATGGCTTTGATTAATGCACTCTTCCCTTGCTTGTGCATAAGCAGGACTAAGCTAAAGAATTCCACAAACTGTTTTTAGAAGCAACTTAAAATGTTTTTTCTTCTCCAGGACTGTCTCGTTTCTGTTGGATTTGGTGTAAATGTGTTGGTCCGGATTCACAGTGGAAGGGGGTGGAAAAGACTGAACGAACCCCCTGCTCCCACTCCCATGGAGCCTGCATCATGTTGCAACCACCTGAGGGATATACTATGAGGAAACAGAATTTAGTGGGTTATTTACCTCACTCTACAGAATCTCCTTTCCCGATGCCATGGATGCAATCTGCTTTAGTCTGTGGCCTGGGTACTAGTAGGCTTCTACCATACGAAGACTACTGTCAGCCTGATGTGAATAACTGTCCCCTGCCAGAGTGAGAGCTGTGCTTACCTTCTCTCTATGCTCACCTTCTCGCTATGCTCCCTAGTTTTCGGTTGGTAGAAACTGTATCTAAGCCTCAACCTAAAGGAGCATTTGTCTAACATGTTTTTACAACTTTCTCTGACTCCAGCACTCTTTTTGCTTTTATGGCTCAATCTTCTAGGGCAGATTAGGTGAAATCAGCATTAACCACAAGAAAAGTGAGGACTTCTTGGTGACTTTTTTTTTCCCCATGGAGGAAAGAGGCAAGACAGCTAGAAGGAAGTCTTCTAAGTGTGTGCTCTTCTTTGTGAAAACAGTAATTGTATTATCTACCTGTAGTAAATGTGTGTATTTTTCAGGATCACAGTTAGAAAAGATGAATTAGATCACAGCATCTCCTCAGGGATGAATTTCCAGTCCTGTGTGAGAAGAGGCACAGAAGTGTCTTGTGGGAAGAAATATCACAGGCAGTAACTCACAAATTCATCCTACCTAATTTGAGGCACCTAACTGAAATACTTAGGAGTATAGTCAACCTTGTAAAGTCAAAAGACAGAGCTACTTGAAGGAAAGACCTAGATACAGTCAGAGGAAAGTTCAGATGTTAGACTGAAAAGCCTCCCGGAGGTCTGTATCTCTCCCTTTGATCAAGGAAACTAGAAATGCCACAACCCTACCCTAGATGCCTTCCTCATTGTAAGGTTAAGTGGAATGAACACGGTTCAAAAAGCACATCCTAAAATAACCTGGGGCATGTGAAGCTGGGGATAGGTGCCTAATAATGAGGATACAAAGAGCTAAGTGCTTAACCACTGACATGTACCTTTCAGTGTAGCTGTCAGGGTCCTAAGGGCACGCACAGACCTTACTGTCCTTGCCCAGCCCCTCACAAGGGCTCCCCCCACCCTGCCCATGGCCCAGGTCCTCACTTCACCCCTCGGAGCTGGCAGCCCCTGCACCAGTGGTGCAGCAGCAGGGTCGGGTTCCAGACCCCCGCAGCCCTGCCCTGCCTGCCTGTAGGACCCACCAAGCCCAGGCCCACCCACAGGCCCATGTCCCAGCCCAGCCTCATCCTTCCCCATCCCCAGGGAGGTGCCCAGTGCCCAGGGCTCGGGCAGCCCCAGTGCCCCCCACAGCTGCCCTGCTCCTGGCTGGGGAGGTGGGATGGGATCTGTCTACCGGGCCCTGCTCTGGTGGACCCCAGGGAGCCCCTGGCCCCTGCTGCACCCTGGCAGTTTTTCTTTTTCATATGCCGTTTTCCGCTTCTCTTTGCTTCGTTTCCCCTTTAGTTGCTTCTCTGCTTTTAGAAAATATTTTTGTCTTATGTCTCTTAAAACAGGATCCTCAGGGGCATTTAGGTGCCTAATGAAGCAGATTTGGACTAGTGGCATTTTTCACACTGCCTAGGCACTTCTGTTCTACTGAAAACTAAGTACAAGACCGTCCTTTCCTCCTTACCGTCACCTATGTTGTCATTTGTATCCCCCTTACCCCAACACTGGGCAGGGGGTGGGTGGGTTGTAAACCCGAGGCAAGATGGAAGATATCACTGGGAATTTAGAGGAGAGGGGAAACAGGCCGGAGCAAAGGATAACCAAGTGGAAAGAGGATAACTAATCAAGGTAATATGTAATGGTCTACTTCATTTCTCCGCAGAGCTCCCATTACTCAGGGGTGCCAAGCAAGCAGGCTCCGTCGCACCTATGGTGCATGTGCAATCAATTGGCGCACATGCGGTAGATTTGCTTTTTGCGGTGCTCACGGCCCATTCAGTTAGAAACTTGGTAAATCCTCATTCAAATAAAAAGAGCAATAGATCACCATTAAAAGCAGTATGTCTACCTCCACAACCATTACAGGAGGCAGTTTGATTCAGTGTTGGGTGGGAAAGGAAAGGAGTGAATATCTTACATGTAAGAAAGTGCTTACACATATTGAGAAAGGCACATATGTAAATCTAGGATGGGGATCTAGATTTTAAGGTACAAGAAAGGAGCATTAAAAATCTTAATGTTTGCCATTTTTTTCTAGTATTGAAAGATAATTCAAAATATTTGTACTGAAGAAAGGTGAAATGGACATTCAGTAGTTGTATTCTAAAAGATAAGCATGTTGTGGACTAAATCTTCTGAAATCATCTTAAGAACTAGCGTGGGACACAATTCAAAAATTTGTCCAAGGTCTTTTGAAATCTGGCTGCTACCCAGACTTCTGAGGTGTTTTACAGACAGAAATGTATATTGTCAGTCTCTTTCTATGACCGTCTGGAGGTGATTGCTGTGCTGAGAATAGATAAGATAATTGGCACCATGCTGAGGTAAGATTAGAAAAGTCAGACTTATAACACCCTGGGTGATGTTGTGAGGGCAATAATTCCAAAAGAATTTTAAAAAAATTAAAATTCAATCTCACATAAACACAAGATCTTTATCATTCAGGGTTGGGAGTCGGGGGGGTAAGTCAAATAAAAACCTCCAAGTGAGAAAACATGTCACAAAGACATTGCAAGTGTAGTGGCTGGGGGGCTACAGAGCAATAGAGGAAGCCATTATTTTCCAGCCACTGAATGACTGCTCCTACTGACAAGACAGTAACACAGTTTCTTTATAAGCGAGCTTTCTTCTGACAATAGTTTTTCCTCGCAAGCCTCTATAATCTTTATAATTCCCTCATTTGAGTTTTTCAGCACTGTTTCATGCAAATTAATTGTCAAATAACCAGAATTAACCAGCATCTTTACCCAGATATGAGTTTGGACATTCCACAAACTATCCTGAACTGCAGCAAAAGAAGAGTGGTCAGAAGGTTGAGGGAGGTGATTCTACTCCTCTGCTCTGCTCTGGTGAGACCCCACCTGGAGTACTGCATCCACATCTGGAATCCTCAGCACAAGAAGGTTGTGGACCTGTTGGAGCGGGTCCAGAGGAGGACCATGAAGATGAGCGGAGGCTTGGAGCACCTCTCCTATGAAAGCAGGCTGAGAGAGTTGGGGTTGTTCAGCCTGGAGAAGAGAAGGTTCATGGAGACCTTATAGCAGCCTTCCAATGCTAAAAGGAAGCCTACAGGAAAGATGGAGAGGGACTTTTTACAAGGGCATGTAGCGATAGGATGAGGGGCAAAGGTTTTTAACTGGAAGAGGGTAGATTTAGATTAGACATCAGGAAAAAAAATTCACTGTGAGGGTAATGAGACACTGGAGCAGACTGCCCAGAAAAGCAGTGGAAGCCCAATCCCTGGAAGCGTTCAAGGCCAGGCTGGATGGGGCTTTGAGCAACCTGGTCTAGTGGGAGGTGTCCTTGCCCGTGGCAGTGGGGTTGGAACTAAATGACCTTTAAGATCCCTTCCAACCTATACCATTCTGTGATGTTATGAGAAAGTTTTTCATTTACAGTGAAGATCAACTGTGCTTGCAGTCTCGGCCATTCTGTTCATGGCTGGGCTGAAGCCTGAAGCCCGTTTCCTGGAAGGCACCTCTGTACAATCTGCAGACTTAATGCATGTGGTCAGTTTCCAATTAGCAAGCATGGAGGACAACTGGAGCACTCCAGACAGTGGGAAAACTTACTTAATGCTACTACTCCTAAACTGGAGATAGCTCTTGAAAAACAAGTTTAGATGGCTTTTATATTCATTAATAATGAATGCCTTCCAGGAAAAGCTTTGTGTACGAAAGCATGCCACTAGCTTAGGCCCAAAATTAGGATGGCTTTGTACATTTAGGTTTGTGCCTGTACTAAAAAAAATGATAGTCCTGAGCTTGCTTTTGTGAATTCAGTTTTGGTATCAAGGCATATCTGACATAATTTTCACAGGATTTATGAACTATACAAGTTATCTATGCGTAACAGAGTTCACTGTCTAAAGTTGTCAGGTAAATTGAGTGGGCAGGCAGTCAGCTAGTTAAAAACTGAGTTAAAATCTGTTAAGTAGATAGGAATTACGGGTTTCCTGTGGGATAAAATACATATAAAAAATCCACCAAGAGATTTTATTTCATCTCAAGCCCTTAGTTGTCAGAGAGAGAACAAATTCAGGTTTTATTTTTACTTTAGACATTCTGGCATTTATTTTTTTTCTGGGCATAATTTACCAATCTTTTTTTAATGTTTACAAGAGGAAGCAATTCCTGGAAGTGTTAACATGTCTCCATTATCTGTATAAAGGGGATTTGAATGATTAGCTCAGATGTAGGTGTATACTGTAAACATATATTTGGGCAGATGAATCCCATTTGAAATAACTGCTGTAGATGTAATGATATGATGAGAAAAGATTATTAAACTAGTTTACCTTGCCACTCCTGAACACAGTCCTAAGCAAACAGAGATTCTATATGTTGCTGATGTTGCATGTTACTTTCAAAATATGAACTGTCATAGTATCCTGGATGCCAAATTCTCAGAAGGTATCTTGTTCTCTCAGGTTGAAAACCCATAAAGAAAAGCATAGGAACATCATCTGGAGAATTAAAGAGGTTTTAATCTTTCAGGAATGTGCACAGAAAGGTCACATACAAGTAGAGATATTCCAGTAACTGAAAATTCTCATGGTTCAATTTTTTTCTACCCTGCATTTGCTAGGTAGGGAAGAAGGTGAATCGAGGATAACAACAGGATGCATACATACTACACTATTTTTTTAATTTCTAACACAAAGGGATTGTAAAAAGACAATGACTATAATGAGAAGTGACTAGGACCTGGAAATGCTATGCAGATAAATAGGAAGCAAAAAATAGTGTTCAGTATGGCTTGAATAAAATACATTTTGTTTGTGAAAAAGGGGGCCTGATTCTTAGGGTAGGGGTATTTTATGCCTTTCATGCCTGACACTATTTATACCTTAAAACACATAGAAATTACTTCAAAGCTTCAAGGCCTGTTTTGTATGTATTTGATTCAGGACCAAAATGTTATATGCAGAGAAATATTAAAATGTAACCTTCTGTAACATTTGTATTTCTTTTGAGAAAGAATTTCAACATTTGTTGTCCTCTGTAGATATTACACAATTTAAATTAAGACATTTCTACTGTTAGTCAGATGTGCCAGTGTATTGTCATGTGAGTCATTCTTAACATAGGAAGGCCTTTCTTAGTGACACTAGCAATCTGAGGAAACTGTTAAACAAAAGAAGGTATAGCTGACCAAATACTTGTGTGGACACATCTGTCATCTTGGAGCCCTTTTGTCACGTTGGGAGTTTTTGGACTGGTTTTGAAGGTGATAAATCGGAAGATGAGGACATTGCCTTTACTTAAAGGCATTTTGGTTAAACTTACGTGGTTGCCAATTAGTACCAATCAAAAAATAACTTTCTTTACTCTCACATTGGCTCTCCACTCCATCTGTGGAAAGATGTCAGTACATCTTAAGGGTGATTCAGAAAGTTGCAGACTGGTCCAAGATGTGTTTCACAAGACATGATACACAGAGGGGTGAGGCAGACCAAATATTTCTTTTCAGAGAAAGAATCAATCTGTTAATTAGACTTTTCTTTTCTTGGCATCTGGACCCTGGAATTCTTTAGGAGACTCTCAAGAAATTGGGACCCATTCTTTTTAAACCTAAGCTATTTAATTCTTCTTAAACTGATGCTGTTTCTCCTGAGGACAAAAAAGGGTTAAAAATAAAACCAAAAAAAGAGTAGCAGGGCTTACTTTTTGACCAACACTGCATTTTATGAGACTGATCCCATAAGGGTAATAGTGTTTTATTAGGTCAAGACCATCATGAGGTTTAAAAAAGGTAATACCTTGCATTTGTTGGGGTTAGAAATAGGTACTGAACAGTTTAATTCTGTCAAAAGAGAAGGACTTATTACTTATGCTAGACTCCGGAATCTTTCTGATAAAAAAAACTGGAAACCCTTTAGAGATCAGGTGCCTCAACTTTTAGACATCAACTAAATGGGAATTTTCAGGATTACAAATTTGGATCTAAGCTGATAAATTCAATTGAAGCCCCACATTAGATGTTTAAATCCTTTATTTCTTCCCTTCAATCCAGTACTTAGTGATTGCAACAAGAAAATAAGTCCTTCTGTCTAAAAATGCCATAAATATTAAAGCTTTAGCAATCACTGAAAAAAAAAGTTCCTCTTACAGGATGGGAAATAATGAACATATGTGAAACCTAACAGCTGACAAGGTGTGTTTAAATAGGAATCTGATGTCTTTGATACAAACATGGCTAGACAAGACTTACTCCTAACAGAAAGGGTTTAGTGTCTTTTTTTTAATAACTGAGACATCTGAGCTGTTAACATGAAGAGATTCCAGAAAATACCCATTAGATGACAATAGAATGATGGAATTAGAACACTGTTTAATTCTTCTGTCTTACAAATCATAACGCCAAGGACATCTCTAAAGCATGAATCAACTATACCTCTGACAACCTTCAACAGAGAAATGGAAAAGAAAGGGTAGAAGCCTCTTAATGCGTTTTCTTCTGAAAGACGAGGATAGAATTATTTGATGTGGATAATTAAAACAAATGGTGTTCACATCACAATATTTACTGTATTTAGGCTTGATAATACAAACCTTGCAGGCAGCCTCAAGCAGTAGCTTAAATGTTAACTAAGGAAACTGAGATGAAAGATCACATATACTGTTTGGTGGCAGAAAATGTTAGAAACATTATCACTGTAGAATTTTTTTAGGTTAAAAGCATAAAATCATTAGAGGGACTTAAAGCCATTAGACTTCTGAGACAAAAAGAGTCCTTAAATTGTCTGTTATGCTTAACACCAGCTGCGATTGTGGAAAGAAAGAAAAGAAAAAGAGAACATTGATAAGAAGCAAATAACAACGAAAGGATTCAGTTAGAAAGAAATATAAGCAGAAAATTGGCGATAGATCATGTTGATCTAGCTGGAGGCCAAAATTATCATCAAAATCTATGTTTAGGTTTTTGGTTTATGAATCTATCTTTAAAATTGGATATTTTTTCATAAAAGAAAAAAAACAACCTGCATTTTCAAGTTCAGTAATAATGGTATACAACATGGTGCACATATAATTGCAGAGAATAAGATTTGGCAGAGGTGGTGCTTAATAATATAGCTCCAGGCTCCCTAGCTTGATAAAAGAATAAAAGAGGGAGAATAATTTCTTAGTCACATCCATTATTAGTCTTTGCATTTGATAATACTAATCCAAACTATTTTGAACCTTTATACTAGTTTTTGAAAATTATTTTCTAAAAACACTAGGAAATTAAAGCTTTTAAAAAATGAGCAATGAATACTAATTAAAAACTGGAGAAACTAGGCCATGCAGCAGTTTTGCTCAAGACAGTCAGGAAATTATTATTAGAGAAGTGGATAAAGTCTGTTTTCCTTACACTAAGATACTATTTTAAACACTTAAAAAAGCCTAAATACATGATTTAGGTAAAAGATACCAACAGCTGCAGGGAGTGGAATCTTTGCGAAAACTAAATTTGTGGAAGACAAATTAACAGAATTGCAAAACTCCAAACATTAAAAAATTGTAATAAATTAATAACTGGTAAGAAATGGTAATAAATAAACTGTAGCCTTAAGGAAAGATTTTTAAAACCATAGACGACACCTATGTGGTTTAGAAGATTCCAGATTTTTGTGAACACTTTAATAAATAAAGAGCTTGCTATTTAAAGACTTAACCCTCCAAGTTACCTAATTGCAATCTTTGGTATCGAAATTTAAAATCTCAATCCACAGTGTTTTCAGTGAGCTGACACCCAAATTACGTGAACATGTAAGTTCCTGCTAACAACATACCTACTGCTCCTCATGAATGTCAGGCGCTTAACTGCTCAGGGACATTTACACCTTTAAGCCTTTTCCAATTTATACTGATAGTAGCCACTGTTCTCAGCTGTGCTCAGAGAACACATTGGTCCTTATGTAGAAGAGCTCAACAGTAACATAATGCTTGCAGCATCACTGGGACACTGAAAACTTGCAAATGGAAGATTTGATTTCCCAAGAGTGTCTGGCATGTTCTGCAGAAAGCTTCCTAATATGGCATCTCAAATTCTTCTTCTAATGCTCTTTCACATTATGAAAACTAAGTATCAGTGGCAAAAAATTTTGGTTGAATGTGATAATAAAGCTGGGCAGTTAACCTTATTTATGTGGAAGACACAGACACCAGTTCTTTTATATATATAAAACAGGGTACTATTTTTATGGAACAGGTTGAGATACACAACTTTGAGTGTCCTTAAACTCATGCCTGTAAGATAGTGAACAGTCTAAGTAAAAGTCATTTCTGCTTCTAGGATTTCATCAGACTACTTTTGTTACTAGTCTATTAAGTGTGTGATCAAAAAATAAGAAGAGTTGACGTTTTTATCTCCAGCATTGTATTAACTGCAGTGAGACCACAGCAGAAAGAACAGTCCCAGCTTCAAGGTGGATGCTTATTTCACAGAGAAAGGTAGGCAGGGTTTCATTTCTCACCTACATTTTCTCTGGAGTAAATGTCTCCATACTCTGCACACGGTGTTTTGTAAATCTTGTTAAAGGTTTATAAATTTTCCTCAATGTTGTTCTGCCTACGTCATAGAATCATAGAATCACAGAATTGCTGAGGTTGCAAGGGACCTTTAAGATCATCAAGTCCAACCATCAACCTACCCTGACAAAACCACCTCTAAACCATGTCCCTAAGTACCACATCTACCCTTTTTTTAAACACCTCCAGGGATGGAGAATCCACGACCTCCCTGGGCAGCCTGTTCCAATATCTAATAACCCTTTCAGTGAAAAAATGTTTCCTAATATCCAATCTAAACCTCCCCTGACATAACTTGAATCCATTTCCTCTTGTCCTATCACTTGTCACCAGGGAGAAGAGGTCAGCCCCAACCTCTCTACAACCTCCTTTCAGGTAGTTGTAGAGGGTGATAAGATCTCCCCTCAGCCTCCTCTTCTCCAGGCTAAACAATCCCAGTTCCCTCAGTCGTTCCTCATAAGGCTTGTCCTCCAGACCCCTCACCAGCTTTGTAGCCCTTCTCTGGACACGCTCCAACACCTCAATGTCCCTCTTGTAGTGAGGGGCCCAAAACTGAACACAGTACTCGAGGTGGGACCTCACCAGTGCTGAATACAGGGGGATGATCACTTCCCTAGTCCTGCTCACCACACTGTTCCTCATACAGGCTGGGATGCCGTTGGCCTTATTGGCCACCTGGGCACACTGCCTGTTCATATTCAGCTGGCCGTCCACCAACATCCCCAGGTCCTTTTCTGCCAGGCAGCTTTCGAGCCACTCTGCCCCAATCCTGTAGCGCTGGATGGGGTTGTTGTGACCCAAGCGCAGGACCCGGCACTTGGCCTTGTTGAACCTCATATCATTGGCCTTGGCACATTGGTCCAGCCTGTCCAGTTTCCTCTGCAGAGCCATCCTACCCTCAAGCAGACCAACACACCCACCTGGCTTAGTGTCATCTGCGAACTTACTGAAGGTGCATTTGATCCCCTCATCCAGATCATTGATAAAGATATTAAAGAGAACTGGGCCCAGCACCGAGCCCTGGGGGCTCCATCAATTAGCATTGTAGATTTCAGAGGGTGGCAGAGTACATAAGAAAGGGATATTGTTACTGACCTGTCAAGCACTTTTGTATATTTAGCTCAAAACTTTAGGATTGTTATGCTATGCTTCAAGGAAAGGTAAAATATACATGACCCATATACATAAGTGAATATAGCTGTGGTGTGAAGGTGTTGAGTTTCTTCTTGGGAATACAATGACTGCATCTACAGTCAGGAAAATAAAGAAATAATTTATGGCCATAAACCACTCAGGACAGTAGTATACAAAGAAATAAAAAATAAAAAGGAAATTATTGCAGTTAATGAGATGACTAGCATAAATACAAATCTGCCAGAGTTGCTTAACAAATAGGCAGGTCAAAATATGGAACTAAGTAGGAAAAGGGACAATATGGAAAGAGCTAGAAGTCACTCTTGAAAAACAGAGGAGGAGCTCTGGACAAACTTTCAGAAAAGGACAAAATGCAAGATTGCACAGATTAATGGGCTCAAAATGATGAGATAAAACTTGATACATATTTGCTTGCAGTAACTATAAGCTGTCCTCAAGAGCCATTTGGTTTTCCTCTGGTCATTAGATATTTTAATGTGATTGTTTTTCATATTGGTGTTTGAGCGTGCCGTGGACTGAAGCTTTCAGACTGTTATTTCTATAGATAATAGAAAATAATATATATTACTGAACAATTATCTAGCAACTTTTTCAAAGCGGAGTATCTGCCTGGTCATATCAACAAGGAGTTTCACAGCACATAAGGAAACTTTGAAAACGTTTTTGTTGTTTGCATTTTTTTTTGGTTGGGTTGTTTGATTTGGGGTTTTTTTTTTAGAAAGAAATTATAAAGAAAATACAGGCTTTTTGAATTCACTATCCCCTAAAAAATTAAAAAACCTCCCTAAGCATTGGTTGTGAACCAAAAGGAACTGATAGAATAAGAATATTAATCTAACATCAGTGAAAAATCTCTGCAATTCAGGAAGGAAAGGAAATTCCAATATGCAGATGTCTCTGATTACAGTCTCATTTGCTTTATGCCAATCAGGTTATATTTTCTTCCCTTGGGAAGATTCTTTTGAATTAACTCTTTTTATTGACCATTACTGTTGCTTTTAAAGCCACCTGCTCCTTTTGCTTCAGATCTCTAGAGAATTGTTCTTCCTTATGGTACCCCTGGTCTTTCTGGAGTGAAATGAGGGTAGCAGCTTATAACTTTCAGGACTGATTATTTTTTTAATTTATTGCAGTGGTGTTGCTATTTGGAAACTGAAGGTGGGGTCTTTCTTCCATAGAATTAACATCTATTTCTTAAAAGTTCAAAAGCATTAAAAAAGTTGAAAACATAAGCATATTATTTATCTTTTCAAAGACCTTATTTGCTCTAAGGTAAGCAGAACCTGATTCCAGTAACAATAAATGGTACTGAAATTTTACATCTGTCATCGCAGCTCTCTCACTTCTGTTCCAAGCGTTTGTTCCTTTTCGCCTGCCTAGTTGAAAGTCTATGAACTGTTTCAGGACAGAATGACCTTTTTCTATCAGTGACTGGGTTTCTGGCATTTGGTGGTTTTGTTAAAAGCCACACATATATATATATGCATACCCATTTTGAAGTCCTATTCCTGGAACGTGTAAGGGCTGAGATATCAAAAGTGATCTGTGATAGTTGTTTCACTGCAGGACCAGAGGATACCTATGTCTTCATTGTCCTAATTTCCTCATCCACGTACTGGACATTTGGAGATGTTAGTGTTTTCTCCTTCCTAGCAGAAAAGATATCTTAAAATTGTTTTGATGTGTTCAAGAAAACAGACAAAAAGTAATTTTAGAAGGGTGTCTTTGCTTGCCCCATTTATTCGAGTTCTTTCTTTCTGATTTGTAATTTCATTGTTATTTAGTCAGACCTTCTTCACATGCATGCACTCTTGATCTTAGAAGCATTCCTTGGCTTCTCAGAAGCAGAGCTAATAGATTGTTCTGGAATGCAAACTAGAAGTGGAAATTCTTTAAGTGTAAATGTATTTATGTATTCACAGAATAGTTGAGGTTGCAAGGGACCTTCAGAGATCATTTAATGCCTGCTCAAAGCAGGATCGGTTACAGTAGATTGCTCAGTACAATATCTTGTTGGGTTTTGAATATCTCCAAGGATGGAGACTCCACACCCTTTGATGACAACCTGTTCCAGTTTTTGACAACTTTCAACAGAAAAGACATTTTTTTCTCATGTTCAGATGACATTTCCTGTATTTTAGTTCATGATCATCACATCTTGTCCTTTCACTGGATATCGCTGAGATGAGTCAGATTCTGTCTTCTTCACAATTTCTCATCAGATATTTATACACATTGATAGAATCACCATTGAACCTTCTCGTCTTCAGACTGAACAGTCCCAACTCTCTCAGCTCCTCATGATGTGATAAATACTCCAGTCCCTTAATCAATTTGTGGTCCTTTGCTGGTCTCACTCAAGTAACTCCATGTCTCTCTTGTACCGAGGAGACCAGCACTGGACAGACCATTCCATACATTTCTCATCACTGTTGAGTAGAGGGAAAGGATCACCCTAACTGACCTGCAGGCAATGCTCTTCTTAATGCAGCCCAGGATGCTGTGTAATACAAGGACCCATTGCTGATACATGCTCAATTTGTTGTCCACTAGGACCTCCAGATCCTGTTCTGCCAAGCTGTTTTCCAGGCAGCCAGACCCCAGCCTGTACAGGTGCTCAAGGTTACTCTTCCCCAGGTGCAGGACTTTGCATTTCTGTTTGCTGATCTTCACAAGATCCCAGTTGCCCTGTTTCTCCAGCCTGTCAAGGTCCTTATGAATGGCAGCATAACCCTCTGATGTACCAGCCACTCCTCCCAATTTTGTATGATCTGTAAACTTTCAGGGCGTGTACTCTGAGCACATAACTCTGCACATTTAGCTTGTTAGCCCAGTCTATCACTTTCTCACTTGATTGCTGGTCATCATCTCCCTTCCCAGTTGTTCCTAGTTTAAAGCTCTCCACAACTGATTGGTCATCCTGTTGGCAAAAACTAATGCCTTTGATTTGGCCTGTAAACCATGGCTATTGCCAGTGATTTATATCTAAAACATGATCTAAAAGTCTTTATATGGTATATAAGGTAGTACATAGAGAACCTTTCCCTGGAGTTCCTTTTATCTTAGTAACCTTCCACCTTTGATGTCCCAAAGCTATCTTTCTGTTTCCAGAAAAAACACCTTAAGCTGTTGCTTACTGTTCCTATTCCAATATCATACTTACTCTCCTATTTAGCCGCTTGCTGTGGCAGTTCCTCCTCCTGTTATAAATTAGTTCCTTCCTGAAATTACAATATGAATCTATCTCTGTACTTTCACTGGATAGGAAGAAGCAATCTCTTGCACGTGTTTCTTGCATGCATACATATATAGATATGTATAAAGATAGACAGATATACATATAGATAGATGCACACATATAGAAATATAACTGCCTTACTCTTGGAAAACCAAATTGGTAGAATAAATTTTTAATTTAGCTTTGAATATTCTTGGATTCAGTAGTTGTTATTCTCTGCTGAGGATGTACTGTTAATGAGTCTAAATCCTATTAATGAGAAAAATTTGACTTTATTGCTGATAAACATGTTTTTTATTTATTTATCATTACATAATGCAGCTGTCTGAATTTTCCTCAGATGGGAATTTCTTGAGTATCCAATGTCAGTCCCATTGAAAAATTATTCTTTATATTCAATGGAACAGAGAGAAAAACATGTAGGCGATTTGTTCACAGCAACCTCTGAAGCTTAAAAAGATTATCTGCTGCATCTTACACGAAGAACAGCATTTTCAGGATGCCTTTTTACTTCCAACCTGGAGGTCATAAGTGTGAAGATTACCATGACATACAAGATCTATCTTTCATAAAATTAGGTAGAACTCTGCTAGTCGCAGAGGGAGGTAGGTTTTTCCCACAGTGCCATTTACCATCTGGTAATACTGGAGCCAAGGATAATGATCTAGTATATAATCCCTAGTTAAGAGTTTCCTCAATAAATAGGAATTATGAAAGGCAGATTTTTCAAAGACTTTTGTATTTTAGCCAACAACCCTATAGCCTTGCCTGTGTTTGACTTACCTCACATGAAAAAATCAAAGACTATAAATAGACTAGCCCTGCCTCATTCATTCTTTGCTATAGAGACATAAAGACAGAGTCTGTTTGACATCAAAGTCATGGTGGGGAATCTCAGCCTGCTCCAAGTTTAGGGTTGCACCAGCTGTGGGTTTTCTTTCCAGCCAAACTGTAGCATAAACAGAGTGATTTCCTGTCCCCATTTTAAATGTAACTTAGTTTAAGCATCATCAGCATTCTGAATGCAATTTCTACTGTCTGTTGTAAACAGGGATTTTTACAAATGTTCAATCACTCTACATGGTGAATTAGGGGGTAGGTGTCTCTAACTCTGAATAAACAGTTCTTGTACTTCCTATGTAAGAAAGTATATGTCAGAATCTGAAGACATTGAGGTGTCTCCATAAAAGCAATCACATGTGAGGCTTAACTTAATAAGTAAAAAAGAAGTAAGAAATCATATGGTGATAGGGCATGACAGCCCTTGAGAAAGAAAATAATTAGTTTATCACAAGTAACCTGGTTAGTTTGTAGCCCTTGTAATGAGAAACAGGCTTGAGAAGTTTAGGTTAGAGAATGACGATAAGCTGAAAAGTCAGTCTAGTCAGTCAGTAGTCTGACAACATATCATACAGCAAACAAAAGATTGCTGATCGGGAAGCCTTTAAATATAATAGTTATACTGAGGTACATTGGAATAAGCCAGAGACTTCAAAATTTAATTTTTTTTTTTAAGGTGTTGTTACTTGCATAGATTCCTAATTGTAAAGAAGTTATGATTGCTTTAGGGGGGTGATTGTGTTACCTTTTCTGTTCACCATCAAACACTGGTTGTCCACAGGTTAATTGCTCTAGAGTTGCATAGACTGATCTAGTCACATATTGTAGGCCTCCTTCCTTCTTTTACATTGCTAACAATGAAACAACGAAACTACATTCTTATCAATTTGAGCTCCTCCCCACCCCCCCCACCCCTGCAGAGAGACAACCTGAATCTATAGTTTGTTGTAGTTTAACCTCCTCTCTTCAAAGAGAAAGAAAACTAAGAAAAACAAGTGATGCAAAACCCCAGCTGCTCACCACCAGCTGACCAATGCCCAGCCAGTGCCTGAGCAACAACAGCCCTGGCAAACTTTCTCCTCAGTTTTTATTGCTAAGCACAAAGTCATATGCCATGGGATATTCTTTTGGTCAATTGGGGTCAGCTTTCCCCTCCCAACTTCTTGCCCTCCCCCAGCCTACTCACTGGCAGGGCAGTGTGAGAAGCAGAAAAGGCCTTGACGCTGTGTAAGCACTCCTCAACTAAAGCATGGGTATGTTAACACTGTTTTAGTGACAAATCCCAAACATAGCACGATACCAGTTACTATGAAGAAAATTAACCCTGTCCCAGGCAAAACGGTTCAATCTCAATTAGTGTTAATATATATTGCTATGAGGAATTCTGCACATTACTCCATGTTTAAATGTACATGTACTATCATGCAAATCTAACTGCAACATGGTCATACTAACCTCTAGGAAAGCAAAAACCTACTTTGCTTCAAAACTTATATTTACTTAGAAATGTTTGATCACTCTGAGATACAATCTTTGCAAGGTAATCTCGTTTCTATATTTGACCACACTTGATTATGCATAATCATTACTTTGTCATATCAAAAATGTTAAAAACATGACTTCCTATGTACAGTTTATACACATAAATAAAGTTCTATTCCTACTTACTAATACAACACCAATCTCAGTTTGAATGAAATAAATAATAAACTGTTCTGGTTTGAGGGACACAGGACTAATTTCTCTTCTGATACTTGGGAAGACTGCACGTTTAGAAGACTCCAGTGTCTGAATGTGTGAAAATATTTACTTTGTAGCCAGCTATGGTGTGTGAGTTTCAAGGTCTCAGTGTTTTCAAGCTCACCAGGTGCAGGGATGAGGAGGAGCGAGATCTGAGCACTTGACCCAAGCTGACCAAAAGGATTATTTCATACCATAAATTTCACATTCACTATAAATTAGAAAGTTTGCTGTGAAGTTCGCACCCTCCCTTGTTGGCTGCCATCTTGAGAACTTCTTGACCTACTGCAGGACCCCCGAGCCCTTCCCTTCTTCCTGAAGCCGTAGAGCTGGTAGTGTCTGATATTCTCTGTCCACAGCTGGGAGTGCACAGCTTCATACTGATAGAATTGGCTGAGTACAATCTTTGCATATTCTGTATTGCTATTGGGATCAATATTGTTAATTATCTAATCTTACTCTATTAAATCTGTTTATACTTCAGCTCCCAGGTTTCCTTGTTTTTTTCCAATTCCCTTTCCTGTGTGGGGAGGGGTCACCGAGTGATAGAATGATTGTCTAAATGACAATAAATTGTTATGGGTTTCTCAAACCATAACATAAGCATTCTTATGTGCACAAGGTAAATCTTAGCTACTTGGTAGATGTTTAGCATATTGAATACTGTAAAAATTTTATTATTTTATTTTTCTATAGAAACAGCAACTATCAGATCAGTTACTGAATCAAAAGCAGAGAGTGATATTTAATGGAAAACAATGTAGATAGCTTTCTATTGACTGACTATATCTGTTTCTGTATTAAAGAGAACATTTTCTGTTTGCTACTCTGAAACTTGAGAGTTATAACTATAGTTCCCCAGCCTGGTGTATGATTAATGAGTTCTATCCTCTGTTCTATTAAAGAATGGAATGAAAACTTAATGGCCAAAGAGCACATATATATCTTCAAAAATAACAAATAAACAAAGAGATAAAAGGTGTCTAAGTTGTTCACAATTCCCTTGATGCTGATATTTTTAGAAAATTAAGCACAGACACACATACACAATCAATAGTTGTACATCTTGTGAGACATTCAACCAGCTCTCACTCTAATGGCTCACATAGTTAAGTAAAGGTTGGAATATAGATAGTCTTTGTAACACTAAGTTAAAATAATTCAGTAAACTGAGGAGCAATAAGCTGAAATCCCAAAAAGGAAGGTGAAAAAATAAGTGAAATGACCATTTACTCAGGATGGCTCTGTAGTTGAACGAGTAAGAGAAAAATCACATCGCTAACTTGAGATATTTATCTTACAAGTAAGGCTCTCCAGATTCCTTTGTTGTAATTGAACATTTGTGTGTATATATATGTGTATATATGTGTGCATATATATGTGTATATATGTATGTATATATATCAGGCAATTGCAGATTGCTGTGATGGGAATGTTTAGAAGACTGATGCATCAAACAGGGCTTTAACTTTGGAACAAAACTTTTCTAAATTTATTCATTAACAGCACACATTGTGCTAATAGTAAACTCTTACCATTATCAATGACCTTCTCTGCAGATACAAAACTCCTAGTCTTTACATTTATGTCCCAAATTAGTTGTGGGTATGCCATACCACTGGGTTGATTCTTTATAGTCAGTGCAGATGGGAACTGCCCTTGATGATCTTTAGTGGCTGACGTTGAGGCTTTTCTATCAGAACTAAAGTGAGCTGTCCTCTCTCTTATTTGATTTTCCTTGGTTATATGTATTGCTTTTATGTTATTGCCTCCCTCCCAAAAAGGAAGGTCTCATTTGCTCCTGACAGTGCTTATCTTTTTTGTTCTTTACCCGTTCAGCGGTAACGTTTCCCACTTGCTTATGTAAAGTACTTACACCTTATTCCATCTGGCTGTTGCATCCCAGAACTACAAAATGCTTATCTACTGCTTTTAGTTACATATTTTAATATACTTGTATTTGGGTTTAAGGTGAGATAATATTATTTATATCATGATCGATGCAAGCTGATATTATTTTTGTTGTGATTGATACACACAATTTCTTGGTGTACAGGCTTCTGCTTTGGCTACACCTTTTGCAGAGTCTGAGGGAGGGCTGTCTCTGGGCCCTGATGCAAAAGCCAATTCAGAACAGGTAAGGCTAAGGCTCCCTATGTAGCATGGACCAGATCAACCCCTGACAGAAAGCGATGGTCCCATTGCTTCCATTGACTGATAGTCACAGTCATTAACACAGTAAAACCTATTTGTAGCCACTGGGAAGTTACTTTCTGTCTCTGGCCCTGTATTTCTCCTCACCCCAATCCTTGTGTGTCATGTCTAGGCTCTGTCAAGGTAGGACTCTTTCTTGATACAAGTCTAGAAAACTAAGCCAAACCTTTATGCACACTGTATATTCAAAGGGAAAAATATAGCTATCCCTGGGTGAATGACATTCATTTATGACATTTATGGCCCATTACAAATAGCAACAGACTTGAATGCTGAGTGAAATACAGTACAGTGTTTGAAGTAAATTAAAAGGAACTTAACAGTAGCCTGGCAGAAGTAAGACTGTGAATGGAGTGGACAAGGACATTCTTCACATTAGTCTCCTGGGTTGTCTGTTTTTTCCACTTTTGCTCTTTACTCAGTGACACAGTATGGTTGCCACGGGCCCTGATGCCAAAGATGAAAAAGAGCCCAGGCAACCCCCAGTGCTCATGGTAGCCTTCACAGACTTTCTAGACCTACAGCCTGGAAGGTGAACTCTTACAATTTTTTATTTGCTTGTCTCTTTCATGCACTTTTTATGAAAAATTAGAATAGTTCAAGAAAAAGTAACATCATTACATGAGATCTTCAGATTGTATGGTTTTAGTCATAAACATAGTTTGCAGTTGTTTTATGTTTGCAAAACAAACAAAAAACCCAGATCTTTTGCAAAACTCAAAAAAAGATGACAAATAATTTCCTGAGGGAGAAAGCCAAGTACACAGAGGTTAACTAAATAGCCCAAAGTCACTTACTGAGCTGGAATATGAAATAAGAACTCGTAGACACAGGTCAGTGAGCAATAGTGGTGGAACCTGCCTCTATTTTAGTATGGTAATCAAGATGATATGATTCCCTTAGGAGTTCCATTTTAATTTGTCCTGCATGGATAAAAAGCAATTTAAATTGAGAAATAACAAATGTCTTATTCTATATAAATAAAAAATGGAATAGAAAGCAGGTCAGAGAAATTACTCAAGCAAAGAAATAAAATTTTCACTAAAGCAGTGGTGAGCTTTTTAATCCAGAAAATATTGCTATTTTCATATTGATTCCACAGGAAAAAATTGCATGAATTATGAAAGGAGCAAACTATCACGTTAAGTTTCGAGAGAAGATTAAAAAAAAAGTCACTAATCTTCTGATCTTAAAATAGCTGCATCATTTAATAAGCAGTTATCTTGTCATTTAAATAGCAATCTCCTGAGTATATTTTAGCTACAAAGTGCTCTCCTAAAATACACCAAACACTAAACTTTGTTTCATATGTTCTAAAGAACAATTAAGTGAGTTAAAAGTGTACTTACTTACATCAAGTGTTCGTAGAGTTCCAATCTATGGTTTCACGATAAAAAAAATCCCATAAGAGAAAACAAAATGTAAAAGACTGGACAAGATGCAGTAAATACGGGAATCAGCACCACTCAGTCTTGAACACTGGATTAAGCACGCCATTCAGAAAAGTGGAAAGGTCAGACAGTAGAGGATAGGGACGGATGGTTAGTGGGGAAGAAAAATAGAGAATAGTGGGATGTGAAGGGGAGATTTGTAGGGTGCACTGGAATGTCAAGTTTTTAGTTTTTCACCAACATACACAAAAATATATGCTTGACAGGGTGTGTAGAATATCACAGGTGTGTAAGAAACCTAAGGGTTCTCAGCTGTACTGAGTTTCTAGGACACTAAAACAGGGTAAAAAGGATCATAATTTTACAGGTTTTCCTCTAGAATAAATTCCTAAATATATTAAAAAAAAATATTAAAGGAGATCAAAATCTTTTTTCAGGCATGAAAAGGTAGAAGAATTGGCATATTACTTGAAATTAAAAAGAAAACCAAACCAAACACACAGCAAACCAACAAAACAACAGGTGTTTTGTTTTGCTTTGTTACTACATTAGTTCCAGATAATTTCATGAGAGAAATTAATGACATTTACCATTCCCTAATAGCTACCCATCATCCAGTGAATATTTGAGGTTGTTCTTTGTCATGATGATTCACAGGACAGCAAATATAAATTTAATTATTCATGTTGAGTACCTGGGAGCTGTATGTATTCACTAATTTAGGAGATCAGAATGCCAAAACATAGAATGTGGGTGCTCATTTTTGGACAGAAAGACTAACTGTTTGTTCAAAGTTTTATCATTTAAGAACAATTTCTTAAAAAGTTGATCATAAATAAAGCAAGAAAGCTAGAAAGCAAGCAAACCAAATAGCAAGCAGTTTATTAGGGTTTGGCTTCTGCTTGAGGATCACATATTAAGATTGAAATGGATTACATTTTTTTGTGTGAGCAGGAAAAAGAAAAGTAACAGGTGCTAAAATTACTTCATTACACTAAAGTCAGTATTTAACATGGCATTATATAATCCATAAGATCTCATTCAGTCTTTCAGATAAGCTGGTCCTACCTTTTTTGCCTGGCAGAATCAGTCTATTTTCAGTATTCCAGGGATTTTAGTGCACTTTGCCTTTAGCAGAATCAGGCAGAAAACATGAGGGGACAGGAAAGAAATATTTTTTATGACAGAGTCTAACGTCAGGTTCTGCAAATTTGACTTTTTGGATTACCTTATTCGACTTTCTTGAAGGAGAGAAATTCTTTCCTGTTTAAGCTAACACTTATCACAAACTCTAGCACTAATGTATTTGTTACGGTAGTGGCATATTAAGGTGGCTTGTACTGTGTTTATTTTACAGCATTAAATTTATGTCTATACTTGTTTAACTGGAAAATTAAGTGTATTGATATCCTGAAGCAGGGGAAAAGGTGTCATTTTTTATTCTACTATGGATATTGGAGAAAAAAAATGGTTTATGTGAGGCTTTTCTCAGATGCCTTGATCTTTGCTGGAATGGAACAGAACATTTGAAACCTTCTCATGACCTCTTATCTTTCAGAGAGATAAACCAGTTTCTCAAAGTTTCTAAATTACTCCAAGGTAATCTTTAGATTTACCTCTGTGCAGGGACAAAGGGTTCACAGAAAAATTAGATAATGCCTTCTTCAGCTATTTTGTCACACATAGAGTCATATCAATCAGCAGCGGTGACATGTACCAAGAAAAGTCAATGATAATATTAGAATAATGAAGTTGAAAAAAAAAAAAACAAAACACACTTGTGTGATTAATTGTTCTTCATGCTTCTTAGTATCATTCAAATAATTCAGATGTTTAAAGACTTCCCTCTTAGCAGATGGAAATCACTGAGAAAAATGCCGATTGAGTCATTCAAGCCATTTAGAATCATAGAATCATAGATTTTATCTTTTGTCAAGTTTAATGCATATTACACTCTGACAATCTATAGAAACTATAAAACTCACCAGAAGTAAAAAAATCCAATACACATAAGATATTAAATAAAAGGCACTTAATTTACCTGATGTTCAATGTAACAGGAGTCACATACATATCCAAGTAAAAAAACCAATACTGTTATTGAAACAGATTCTATTGCAAGAGTTATAAAGTTACAGATAGTATGAAAATCTCATGGAGACCCTATTTAGATGGATAATGATTGTGATGCTTCACTTGCACTTAAGCAAATGAAGCACAATCTAACCAATAAATACAATATCAGACTCAAGACCAGTAATACTTTTCAGAAATAATGGACTCATTCATTTGGAATATTGTATATTGGAATAATTCCACTTTGCCTCTTGCTTTGTCATCACAATTTCTTTCCCCATGTATACTTGACAACATTCTGTACCCACCATCTTTCTGCTCATTATTCATTGTTTTAAGAAACAGCTAGATTTTAAGATAACTAGCAAAGTCCTACACATATGTATATCCAATGAGATGGCTGACTTCAATCTGCTCTTCATCCCACATATATATTGAAATGAAATCAAGAACCTTTCTTTCAGCTGCTTCACAGGAAGAACTTTCATCTTCTAAATGGTCTGGGGAATCCAAAAAGGCAAGAATATTTATTGTAATGTAGCCCTTCAAGTTAGAAGTCAGTGGTCTTAGCCCAGAAGTCAGTGGTTTAGCCCAACTAGACAACTCTTGAAGACAGGAAAATCAGAGTGAGAAAAGGACAAATGAAATTACTACCTTACATCATTGTGCCCCATGTCCTCCCTTTCTGCCAGGGTTTGTGAGTCTTTTCCCATTTCCTCACTATTCGCTCATGTTAACGTTCAGTTGTGAGATATATTCTAAAGTCCTTAAAAACCCTTGAAGCATGCTAAATTCTGCTAACTTCTTGAGGCTGAAAAACTGGAATATACATATACATATGTTTCTGTGCATACATGTGCATACATATATAAAAACGTAGTACATCATTAACTATGCTTTTGGCTGATAATCATGCACATCAGAGTTCCAAAGCCATGTTCTTCCAGCCTAAGAAATTCAGGAACATGAAAAAGGAGAAGGCATTACAACTTTGTATCATCTCCCCAGCTGAGAAGAAAGCAGACTGAGTACAATAGCAAAATAATTCATCAACTACTTCTTTGATATTCTTTGTTTTGCCAGTCATCCCCATGTCACTGTGAGTCTCTTTTATGTTCCTTAAATATTCATAAAGGCTAAACATTACATGGCACCACATCATGCTAAATTAAATTAGTATTAAGTACTGTAGATGTTGAAGAAATGATTGGTAGAAAAAGGTGAAGAAGGCACAATTTCAAAGAAACCTGTGATTCCTGCTTTTCAAATGATGAGGGCAGGGTGTATGAACAATATTAACTTGTACCAAACAATACATGACAGAAAATTCAGCAGCAATGATTTATCACCAAAAACTGAGGAGAAGAGGGAATATGTCACTAAAATTTGGACACCAAAAAATCTTTAGCAGTATCCAAATAAAGACAAATCTGTTTCTACTATAGAATAATACTGAAACTTGGAGATGTCCCTGAAACTGAGAAAGGTGAGTTTTAACTTGTATGTATGAAAAGTTTTTCACCTGATTTGTGATATAGACGGGAATATGTCAGGTAGTCAAGGACAGAAATGTTGTTGAAAAGGTTTCAATATGTATCCCAACTGTATTCCAAAAATGTATCCCCTAAAGAACAAATATCTTAGACACACTGGTTTATGCCTTAATATGATATGTTTCTAAATTATTTGTACAAAATCTGCGGCATTATTTATTCATTTAATAATCTATTCATTATTTGCTATATTTAGTGTGTTTAATTACATAATATATTGAAATATATTGTATAAAATCAAAGCTAAACTATAATATAGATATGTTCTATATATGTTTCATTCTATAATACAGATATGTTTTATTATATGAAAGTTGTTACTTCCCGTTTAGAACTAGGTCATTACCTGCATTTTAGGGCAAAATCTGATATCACTCAGTCTTTATTATCTGCATTTTGGTTATGATTTCAATGGAACATACACAGAGAAAATCTGTGACATATGGTCACTCCAGGGGTCCTTGTTTCTCTGTTACAAAGGCTCAGATAAGGCTGCATTTCCCCTCACTTTCCCACCCCAAAACACATCCACTATGTGACAGCTGTTTGGTGAACATCCTGGAGAAGGACAGACAACCACACCCACCCGGCTTCACTTCCCTTCAAACCATAAGCTAAAGAGCTCTGCATTGCAACTGGGTTGTAATATCATCTTTGGAGCAACACTGTTTAACACACCAGCCTGGTTTCAAATTCTTCAAATAATACATACATTCTTAGGGAGACAACACTTTAGCAAATTTCTGTGTGAGCATATTTTTCCTGTTTGTTTTCAGAATATTATTTTTGGAAAGTCTTTATGATCCTTCTTCATTTTTGACTCAATTTCACAGTATGTTCACGCTATTTTGCTACCTATAGATAGCTTTTCAGTCTGGGGTTGTTTGTGCTTATGACATAGTGTATTTGTTTTCCAAGCGGGATTTGGGACATAGACTAGTTTGTTTATAAAATGGGATTGTTTATATGTTATCACCCTGAAAATATCCTTTAAGGAAACTTACAGTAAATACATGTCAAATTTATAATGTATTTTTACGTTCCCTTATACTATTAGAGCAGGCACATAACCATGGATTACAATTAAGTACTAGCATATCCTTTCTCTTTTTGATGCTTACAGTTTTCACAAACATTTTACACTGATGGATCTTGTAACAGATGATTTATTTCAGAGCATGTGCTGCAATGTGCAATGTGTTTGGGCTAAAAAGCTTAATACTTTTATGAAAACAGGTTAAGAAACTCATAGCTTATTTAGGAATAGATTTGGTAAAAAACTGAGAGTGAAGGAAGGAAGAGATGAGTTTCTATTGGCGGTGGGGCAGAGAAGGGAAAAAAGGAAGGGGAAGAAACGGAAATAGAAGGTAAAGAGAGAAACGATGAAAAGTTCTTGTTATAAAAAAGATACAGGAAATCATAAATGTCACAAAATTATGTTAAAATACCTTAACTTTTAACTTTATATGTTAGATTCATGCTTTTGTGTTATAAAATATTGTTTTTATCTGAAGTGTGGTCTGCCTGTAGAGAAACTGTTACAATGACACAAACTTAGGACTAGAATTGTGTAGTTGAAAGCGTGTACCTAAAAAGTATGCTACTGAAGGGAATGTGATTACCCTAAAAGTTCCTGGAATTTTGTTAGTCTTTCTAAGTATTTGCATTAAATACTAACATCTGTAATTTTAGGATTTTGCTAATTACATTAATTAATGGCAAATGATGTAAAAAAGTAAAAAAATAGCTGAGTGATACAGCAGATTTTAGCAATGCTTTCACTGAACACTGAATGTAGGATTTGACTCAGTCCAAGAGGAAGAGGAAGACACATGGATCACCTTCTGGGGCAGAAGATAGTGATTGCAACAGTCAACAAAAATTCAATTAAATTTATTAATTTTAACTCAGAATGGGTTTTGTCCATTACTTTATAGTTCTTCACCAAAAATTGGAGTGTAAGGGAAACTATATAACTCTATAATCTATAGGATACCAAATGTGTTTCACTAGGAAGGTTCAAAAGGAAAAAAATTGAAAATAAAATTTAGGATTAAAATCAACGTAGATAAACATGAAGTGATTCATGTATGTTCTTGTGTGCACACACAGAGACACAGCACACAAATATGCATAACAGAAATTAAAACTTAACAAAACAGTTGGCTCTGAACTGACTATTCTTGACCAGAAGCAGGATCTTGGCTTACGACAGATAGTTCTGTGAAAACATAAGCTCAAATTTCACGAGCGAGCAGAAAAGCTAACCAGATGTTGAGATTACAGAGGAAAATCATTCTTTCATTGAATAAATGTATGATTCAGCCACATCTTGAACATTGTTTTCAGTTCTGTGCCTCTCATCTCAAGAAGGTTGTATAGAGTTGTTTTTTTTTTAAAAAAAAAAAAAAAAAAACCAACAGAAACAGCAACAAAGAGGTTTGACAGAACGGAGTGGCATCAATATGAAGAAGAATACAAATCACCCAGGACTCTTGAGTGTGGAAAAATGGTAACTAAAGAAAGATATAATAGAGCCCTACAAATCTATGAATGGTGTCAAGACTGTGTGCATGTACTAACTGTTCACTGCATCTTATGCACAGGTACGAGAAAGCTCAGACTGCCAAGTTAGTCAATTGTGATTCAAAACAAACAGAAGGAGGCAGTTCTTTAGAAGATTAAGCAGCCGGAGCTATTCCTTAACAATAATGAAGAAAAGATATACAGAATCAGGTATTTCTTGTTAAGAAAACAGTTGAGAGAGTATTACATAGAAGAATATAGCTCCCCAGGTCTTCCTCTTATATCGAAAAACATAGCTGTCGATGCAGACAAGGTCAGATAATCCAACAGTCTGAGCCCATGTGTTCTAACTTTTCCCTGAAAAAGGACAGTTCAGCTGGAGACAACAGCAAAAAGGATTTTTGTATTTTTTGTAGCACCAATAACAGCAGAGAGAAAATGCATGAAGACTTGCAGGAAAGAAAATAACAGAGGGTATTCAAAGTAGTTCCATGCATGACTAGCTGAGGTGAAGAACTGGAGACTACCATGAAAACAGGAGCTATGTTGACTCTGTGAGTAAGATGTCACTGATGTGTCAAACCAATAACGGGTCTACTTTTAGCCCTTAAAATGAAGTGCTTGAGAGGCTGAAATGGCATTATGCTTGACTCTCTGGGTTGACTAAGAATAGAAAGAATCAACTTACAAATATTAAAGGAATTCCAACTACATGCCCATCTTGGTTAAAACAACTAATTTATACTCTCATCTTGTGCTCCTTCCCTTCAGAGTTGAGCTAAACTCACTAGCAAACTGCACAGGCATGCAAAGAGGTATACCAGTGTACGAGCTTTAATCGTTATCCATTTGAGATTTGAAACTAAAAGAAACAGCTACATTTCCTTTAAAAAGTTGTCAGACCCATCACATCATTTTGTATTCCAAGTATACTGTTTGGTTCATTAAAGTTTGTTAAATCCTTCTTTTTTTTTTTTCAGTTTAGACCTTTAGATCCTCAGATGAATCTTTACAATAAGGATCCTAATTTTTAATATAATTTCAATATTGATTACCCCAGTTATTTATGTCTCTGTGGAATGGAAAAATCATTAAGTATTTTTATTAATGATCTGGAAGAAAAAAAAGTACTGCATTAATTCCATTTTCAGATTATGCTAAATTAAGAGGTGCTGCAAAAAAAAACAGTGAGAAATGAGAAAAACAAAAAGATCTAAAAAACTGAGAAGTGAAACATGGACTGGAAATACCTAAATGAGCTTCAGCATGCAAAACGCATACAAGTACCTCTAAGGGTCAGTAATCCAAACCGCAGATATTCATAGATGTGAAGTACTTGCAATATTGTAAAACTGAGTGGGACTTTGGGCTCTAAATGGAAGGTATATTAGAAACAATGGAGCTTTTAGCTATTTATACTATATATTTATTTTGCAAGTGCTCTAAGCAGACATGGAATTAAAAGAACCATGATCCAAGCTTGTAAAAGCTACAGGAACATACTTACTCCAGTCCAAAAGGTGATGTCATACAGTCACTAAATTTAGGGATAGAGCTAGTGCTGTCCCCACAGATGTGCTCAACATTTCTCTGGAGACTTAGTAGTGATGTTTTCCTAGTCATCTGTATATTTCAGCACTTATTTGAACACCTAATATTTAGACTGCAATGAGTTCTCTGTGTTAGGCAGACTGAACATCTTTGGCTCCTACATTTTTTTGATATCAAGTTTAGTTCTAGATCTCTGGTCACATTCATCTTTGTAAGTGGTTACTTTTCTGCCTATAACTGTTCTCTAGCATTTATTGTTACTCGATATTATAACTGAGCATATTTCCTTTGTTAAAATTTCTTTTTATTTTATTTAATTAATTTTGTCTACTCACATGAGAATCAAAGTATCATCTTTAAGTTTTCCAGACTCTATTCTAAATATAAGTTTGAAAAAGAAAAAAGTGTTGATTCAGATTCATATATTTTTCTGACTCTTCCAGATATTTAGTTTAAACAGAGGTTTAATTCTGCTTAGCAAACTCCTCAATATCATGACAAAGTTTAATATTGTTTATTTCCAGATCATAATTAGATCAGCAAAAAGTGATGGTGTAGCGTCCCCTTCAAAAACACACACACATGTTGGAAGAGTAACAGCTTTTCAGCAAGATGAAGAAGATGGAGAATCTTGATATGAGAGAATAATAATAAGTTCCTACTCAAATCCAAGTATCTGAAATAATAGCAAAGAGATTACTGAGAAAGATGGGCCAATAAATGGCTTTGTTTTCTTTTTTTATATTTGCCCTAGCTTTCAAGTGCCTTTTTTTGATCTAAGTATAAGATATATTGGTTTTCAGTGGAGTAGTTATCATCTGTGTAACTGTACAGAGATGATAGAAGTTACACACATGTTGAATTTGCTCCCTTGGATTTTATCTGAATAGTAAATCTTCAAAATGGATTAACCTTCGTTTTTAATGTAATATTGTAAAGTACCATAAGACAGCTTGGCATGATACGGTACTATAAAAGTTTAAGTAGCTGTTCTTGGGATAACTCTGTGGTAAGTGACCAACAGCTACGTACCAGTATCTAATTTGCTATACAGTTTTTCTTCTAACAAGTGGTTTATAGCTTCAGCAAGTATAAACGGAGGTGAATAGAATGGGAGAAATTTTATACTTTTCAGATGTTTTAGATATCCACTGTATTCATAATATTTTTTTTTCTCATCTTTCGTCACAGATAACTGTGAATATTCACTTTTTCCATTAGCAATTGGTGTTTACTTAGGCTGAAATAAAACAGAATACCTTTCTGTACTGAAGTACTAAGATACAATAAAAAGTCTGCAACATCACAGACTTCTCCAATATTTTCTGATACATCACCAAACTAAGCGGAAGCTGGATACTATGACAATTTCACATCATCTCATTTGACTTTTGTATTCAAACTTTTTTTTTTTTTTGAGTATTAGAATAAGTAGCAAGATACTGAAAGACTTAGACTAATTTTAATCATACAAATCTTGTCTTACTTTGTGAGTACTCAGAATAAGTAAGTGGGTATAAACCAATTTGAGGTTTTTATAAATTGCTCCTGTGCTTCTAGTAGTAGAAACACACACATATATTTTATGGTTATCACTTGAACTGTGGTTTCTTCTATTAAAAATGCTCAGAGTCAATGTGCATTTACTAATAATACTTTGTATCACCTTCTAATCATGTGCCTCTGTATGAGTTACAGGTCTTAATATGCCTAACTGCATACGTGTCCATGTAGTAAACATCACTTGCTCCTACAAAACTAATTATATCTTTATACACAGGTTTGCTTAACTATTATATAAGTGAAAGCCTGTTAATGAAATTATTTCTTATGCTACTGAGCTTGATTTTCATCATCAATAATTTCCTTAAAACCTTATGGTTTCTGTACAGTCCTATGAGAATGGTGCTACAGTTTTAATATTATCCAAGAGCTTAAGAAGATGGTGATATAAAGGACTTGGACTGTTGAAATGAGTTTAGTAAGGGAGTTTGGGTTCCTTGAATGTCATCTCTACATAACCTTGAACATGACAAATGAGGATTTGAAGAGCATTAATAATGTATGGGAAATGCAATCTATTTTCTGGCTCCACAGTCATAATTAGGTTCTGATAGAGCCGTCTGTCCCAATTTACTGAGAAACTTTTATTTCAAAAAAAACCCTGCTTTTCAGAGTATTTATCAGTGACAGTGAGAAGACATCAAAACCAAATTTAGAGGTAAAATGATTTGGAAGTGAGTGTAAGTTAGTTGCCTTTATACCAGTTATTCTCACCATTAGACAGGTGAGCCCAATACACTTCTAACCAAAGCGAGTTATACTATAATTTATGCAGAAGGGAACAGCTTCTACAACACACATGAGGCCCCCATGGACCTAGGTCTACATAACCCAAATAATTGCAAACAGCAAACAAGTAGCAATAGCTTCTGTGCTAATATTTTGCATTTAGTTGGTAAACCAAAATACACTAGTTAGGAAGATGTCTTATTATGATGACTGCGTGATATTGTCCAGACCTGTCCCCTTTCACTTTGTATCAAAATTACTTGTCAAACTTACACATTTATGAAAACATTTTCTAGAAAGAATAACTACATATTGAGATTTTTCCCCCTAATTTCTTATGTAATTTTTTTACGGCTAAGAGATGTACCATGTTACAGCACTGAATCCTGATTGGGATGGCATTTGCAAATGAAAAGGGACAAAATCTGAAAGTTTAAATGTAACATCTGCAGTTGTGATTAATTATTATAACCCTTAATAATATTCTTTAATGTTTTCTTTAAAAGCACGATTCCTATAGATCATTCTGTATTCACCTACCATAATTGTAGGTGGAACACAAAAGCAGCTAATAATAAATCTTGTTTTCCTGATTTGCTGATGACTCTCTTTCACAAATGATAAAACAATCCACTAACCAATGGAGCTGTGCTCCTACAGTGACAGCTATGTAGGGAGAAGCTGTGACCCACGGGAATTCTTTGTACTTGATAGTTCTCTTTGATCTGAACAGGAATAGGTATGAATCATAACTTTCAACAGAAATATTCCACTACAACATTAAAATATTACACTAGTACCCATTTATGCTAATGGCAGTGCTAATGCACCATAGGATGCTGGACAGAATAGGGTAACTCCTTAAACTAGATTTTAAAAAAATAATAATTTCAGTTAATTTTTCATTGAGGTAATGGGAAAAAAAAAAGGGGAGGTTGTGGCCAGTAGAGAGTGACTTCTCTCTGCTACCACTTCCTCATCACAAAATAAAAAAAAAATAAAATCGTAGTTTTAGACTGGTGCAATGGTGCTACTGCTGTATTTTCTCCAAAGCAAATGTCTTAACAGAGGTCATATAGCGGGTTTCAGTTCCTCTAACAAATATTTTTTCTTCTGTATCTGTCTATTCATCCACAAAATCTCTGTTGTCACAGTAAATTATCAACCACTGAAAGACAGTGATACTGGTTGTTTCAGCATGAGCATGTAAATATTGCAGTGGGTTCACAGTATCTGAGAAGACTTACAGTTCGCAAATGTCACAAATTAAAAATGCAGAATTTAGAGGCCATGGTAAAAGGAAAGCCTGTCAACAATTTATTACTGATAGGAGGTATCTTATTAAGAACAATTCCTTAAAAAATCTATGTTGATTGTAGCTGGTGAGGTGCTGTCAGTGAGGGGCTGCAGGGAGATCTGCTCTGTGGGGGCAAATGCCCACCACTGGCAGAGCAGGAGGAAACAAAAAGAGAAACAGCAAAGTGAACACCATGGCCAACATCGGAAAAGGAGCAGGTGCTCCATGGAGGAGAAAGTATTCCCTGCAGTCCTTGGAAGGACCCACACCAGAGCAGATGTACACTGCAGCCTGTGATGAGCCCACATTGGAATAGAGGAAAAGTGTGATGAGGAAGTGGCGGCAGAGAGAAACCACTGTCTACCAGCCACAAACTCCCCATTTTTGTTTCCATTACCTGAATCAATAATTGAATATTTACTTTAACTGGCAATATATTCATTTTCCCCTAATCGATTCTGTTTTGCCCGTGGGAGTAATTGGTAAACAAACTGCCTTTATCTCAACCCACAAACTTTGTCATTTCTGATCTTATTTATTCCCTGCTGTCCTGCCAAAGAGGGCGGGGGAGTTAGTGAGAAGCTGGGTGGAAGCCTGGCTGCTAGCCAAGGATAACCTGGAAAAGTAAACAAAATATAAGTTTGGCTGTGGTTCGGCTGGTGTGTATGTTTCTGCAAAAACGGTTTGACTCAACTGTCTCTTGGAATTTGACCCCCATCATTGTGTAGCATTTGCTTTTTGCGTTATTACCTCTTCTCATATCAATGGGCCTGGGAAGTAAAATTCAGTCCATTATTAATGCTAGATTGTATCACAGCTTTGCTGTAATTTGGCCATGCAGTTAATGACGTCATTTCCTCTCCAGTGATTGTCAGTATTATTAATTCCAAGGCTTAAAAATCATTAGTCCTCTATTTTCCCTTTCCTCAGTCAGTCATAGCATTAGATTACATTATGTTAACTTTATGTAGAAGATGTTTTCATCTTTTAGTTAGTTTGATTGTCTTTCTTCCTTTATGTCACAGCATCTGAAATATTGGGGTGCACAATTTAAGGCTTTTGTATGAAAAACATAATTTTGCTCACTGCAACAAAAACTGAGATCTCGGGGAGTTGTTTATGTTGTTCCTTAAAGCTTTAAGTATTTCATGATGAAATACTAAACTCACTGTGCATGTATTTATACCCACAGTTATTCGCTGCTTTTTAAACATCCAAATATGTGTTTGTATATATGCTCAGAGGCATGAATATGTAAGTACACACACATGCATGCAGACGGTAGCTATTTGTGTGTACACAGATGAAATCAGGGTCTCAGCAGCAGAATGAGTATTCCCTTCACAGCTGAAAACCCTCTTTGCAAAAGTTAATGAATTATAATGGAAACAACTATGTCATCCAAAAAAGTACCTCACTCCCTTCTGTGCAGGGTAATGCTTTTCAGTTTTACTTATCTCCCCTGGATATAAGTTCAGATCATTTTACAGCAAACATAAATTAATAGCATACACAGGGATCTGAAAACGACACAATGGTTTTATTGAGTGTAAAGACTGAGAGATTACAAAGCATCGCTGGATGGGGAATAATTGCTAAACACACGCAGTTAGTGTCTTGGACTACGCAATGTATACAATAGTAGAAAGAATGCAGTCTGTACCAGTCCTGAACAAAGAAGTTCCAGGTAACAAGCACAACAGTGGAGCTCTGAGCTCTCATGATCGATGTTGTATTGTTATCAGACCCTTTAAGTAAAGAAGTTGAAGGCTGCTCCAATACTTCAGGAAGATTTTATATTTTTATGCAATTTAGTCAACCTTGGTAATAAAAGCAAAATCCATTTGTGGTGCTACTTTGGGTGAGTCCATTTTTTAAGATATGGTTGCACCGGTGAAATCTTCTATTTCTTCGGTTTGCCACATGTCAGAGTAATGGGCTGCTTCTCAGCTACGAGGATAAAAAGACCAAATACCTATGGACATCTGCACTATTCGGTGCTGGCAGATGAAATCCAGGTGACAGCTTAGGCTCTTTTAAGTGGCCAGAAGCACAAGTTTAGGCAACTGAATTGGCCCAAATGGTGGTATCAACGAGGGACATCTGCACGTGGGTGCCCTGTGACCTTCAATGTGCTCTGGGTTTATTGCATGGCCTCCAGCTGCTGCTCCAGGTGGAAACAGTCCCATATGATTCCTGTGTCAAATTTGCTAGCCTTCGAGGATATCTGTGCTAACTGCCCTAATGGCAGCTCAAACAGCATTAAGCACTTGTGCTCAAGCCCCTGGGGTGAGATCCAGTTTGATGTTAAGACACCTATCTACATTTAGAGGTCTAGATGCATGTTGGATGTTTAGACTTTCTAGTCAGTGCTTCAATGACACCTAGGGAGTGAATCAGGTGACAAACCACAATATTCAGTGGTATACATACAGAAGGACTTGTGATGCTGGGAGGGAGGGACTAAATGAGTCAATAAATGAATGTGTGACACAGTAAGTGGAAAACACAAAGCGTCAAATGTTGGTCTGTTTAGGGAAAAGCTTTCACAGGAAGCGGAGGAGGGAGCATTATTTGATAATTGAAGTGTATTGTTTTGTCGTGACAAAGAACAGTACAGAAAGATCATAAATTCTGTAAATGGAATGATACATTTTATAATAGGATTATTTCATAGTTGGGGGTTCTATAATCTTTGAAAGTTCTAAGAAAATCGCAGGTATTTTGAAACAAGTAATTTAAACAAAAAGATTCAGAAGCAAAGGTTTCAATATTTTCTCAGCAAAATAGAGCTCAAAAGAAAACCATGGATAGCTTTGTATTCCTGGACTTGCATATTATAAAATATTTGATGAAAAGACTGTTCCACTGAGATTCTCTGATGTAAGACGATATTAGGAATTGGAAAAGAAAGTCTGTTGAAATGTTACAAAAAAAAGTAGTAGTAAAAGTATCGCGAGAGGTAAGTCAGGAAGTTTTCTAAGATGACATTAAGCAACTGAAGAGCAAAAAAAGGAAAAGAAAAAAAAAAGGTGAAACAGGAAAAGAAAAAAGAGAGGATATCTCCCACTAGAAACTTTGAAGCTTTGGTGTGACACCAGCATTGGAAGCTGGACAAGCATGCTTTTAAAGATGGTGCATTACCCTTTTTAATTCAGGAAATAAAAAGGAAGCAGAGCTTGGGAAGAGTTCCTAGAATTGAAATTCTGACATCTCCCTTCTCCACATATTGTCTGCAAAAAAATAGGAGCTTCAGACCGGGTTTCGCTGCACAGAGCAGCCTGAGTGGAAAACAGCCAAACCGAAAAGAAAGGCTGTGTTTGTCTCCCACATAGCAAACAGCTCTGAGATCAGAATGCCTTCGAAAGCAGGACTCATGAACAAGACTAATTTCTTGATTTTCAGGTCTGTGTCACCCTGGCTCACCTTCCTAGGAGGTGACCTACGTATGTGGAGGTGAGAAGCATTGACTGGGTGAAGACTGGGGGACAGACAGGCAAAGGAGAGAGAAGACAAAACTCCATCAGGTGCAGGAATTTTTGAGAAGGCTTCTTTGGCTGGTTCCTCACGTCATACTGGTTTATTACAGATGTTGTTTCTGGCACTCCAGTCAATTTAATTATGAAAATATTCATCACTACCGGCTGAGGAGGAATTAAAATCAGTGACCACAAAGGTGATCACATTAATCACCTCCTTTATTAAAGGAACCATTTAAATCCCACTGAAAAGAATGAAAACTATCCAGTGATTTGAAAGGAAATGAGAGCATGGCTATTATAGTATTAAAAAAAATATACCAACAACAACAACGCCTAATAAGTAATCTAGTCCATGTGTCTTTAAGTGACTGGCAAGGAAGATGTTGTGGAACATGGTTACCATTACACAAGCTAGTCGATCTATTCCATAACTGCTGTTCTGTGTTTTGCTGCTTGTAATCATAAAGATCTGTCCCTGTGTGAACCTTTCATTAATCTCTGGTTAGGCTGTCAAAAGCATGATGGATATGAAAATAAAAAAAAAAAAAAAAAAAAACTGTACTTTTTCTTTTCCTTTATTTTCCTTCTTTTTTTTTTTTTTTATAATACCAGGTACTCAGGCAACCAGGCAATCCAGCCCACATCTTACACTAATCAGTAATTTTATAATTATTGACAAATCAGTTAAAGCTCAAGCTTCATTCTGAACTGTATTTTAAGAGTTTGCTCTCCAGCTCCTCTGTTATAATAGATTATTTTCCTGTCAAACAGATTGAAACTGGATTTCTTCATTGCATTAAATATGATAGCTGTGATAAGAATGTATCTGGCAGCAGAAGCTTAAACAGCTCAATTTAGGTGCTGTAGAGAGACTCCAGTTAGTCCTTGGTGACTTGCTTATATGTTATACATATAAAATCTTTTTGATTTTTCTTGTTAGGTGGGCTTATATGTCACTATCAAGCTTTGACTTGATTGACAGCTTGCAATGGAACAATGAGGTTATTTTTTTTCTGTGTATCAGCTTGGTTTTTCAAAAGCAATAAATGTAAACTGAGTGTCTTGAAGGTTATAATTCAGAGCTCTGTGTGGGTAGTGTGCACCAAAATTAATTAGTGGTAACATAATTTATACCTATGTCTCTCACAGGCTCATTTGAACACTTGTTCTTTTCTTTTTTCTTTTTTTTTTTTCTTAGTGCTCGGAAGCTAATATTTAAACTTTAAGTATAAAAGTATACCTGCCAGGTGCACTAAATGTAGCTTCCATTTCATCACCTCACATTAACGAATGTGAATGCCTGCAAATTATAAGAAGTTACTACAACCATTACATGACCGGTATAAGACTGAGGTGTCTGGACCCTGTCCAGTCCCCATGTTAGGAATATTATGGTTGCCTATTCAAAGCACAGATAGAGTTAGGGGCTGAAGGGAGCTGGAGTCAGAAAAGCCAGAAAGCTGGACAGTTATCTACACGCTTAAGTGAACCAAAAGGCAACATAACAAAAAAGAGTGAGCTTCAAATCCTGCTTTTTTCCTTGACACAAAGTACATCTACAAAGGCAATTTGGAAGTACATCTGTTATGTTGTGCAACCGCACATACCCCTTCAGCTACATGCACATCAGTTCAGAGTATATGAATATTTCCATTGGGGTCATGTGACATGCAGATACATTTTTCACGTGACAGAAGTTGTCTTATTCCAGTTATGTTACAGGTAGCTGTTGTATACTAATTGCTAGGCAAATGCACTAATGGTTGTATGATCAGGACTTTGTGTAACAGGCTTCTTGGCCTTTTTCATCTGGGAAGATGTCCAGTACATCTCAGGGAACATAAATGACTCGGACATTTTCTCTTCCATTTGGGTTTTAACCTGAGATAATGTAGACATAAGTACACAGACCATGTTAATTTTGCCACTGGGAAAAGTTAGTGCACCTGTGAAACAACTGTGGAGCTCCAGAAGCAGTAGTGACAAGGTGCTGGGGTGGGTCACCATCTCCTTTGCTAGAAAAAAGTCTGAGTAGCACAGACAAGTAGTGAAAAAGATAAGGAGTAGAAGTTGTGGCAATTGAAGCCTAAGCTTATTCTGGGCCATTCTTCCTTCATGGTAATGATCCTATGGTAACAGCATATTCTCTATTCATATGCAGAGATAAACGCGTATCCAGTCTGAAGCACACTGAAACCAACAGAAAGACTCTCAGGGGGTTCATTGAGTTCTAGCTCCATTTTAATACACATTTCATCGGACATCACAGTTTAGAGTTGTGTTTCAGGCAGCACAAATCATGCTATAGTATTAGAAACTGTTTCAGCTCATGATGAGGCAGTTAATAAGCCTTGAAGGATATAAGATGCACCCAGAAGAATCAAAGCAATGATACTTAGCTGAGTCATCAGAGAAGACTTCTTCCCTCATCTATTCTGGCATCTGTTAAAATGAAGATATTTCAATCTATTCCATTAATGACTGATTAATGATCTATGGAATTTCTCTACCTGCTGAAAATATGCCCACGGGGTCACAAACCTTTTTGTGACGGCTTATTCTATTTTATTATGGTGTCCCAAAAGACTTTGCCATATATTGCACATAGAAAATATCTATCTCAAAAATTTTTGCAGCCTCTAGCAGTATCATAATGTTGTCTTTGACACTGTCTCTCATTTTTGTCATATACTATTTTATTTTTATTTTCACGTTTCTATTTCTTTGTAATCCTGTAAGCCCATGGATTTTTGTGCTGATTACTTTTATAAGCTTATTCCTACCCAATTTTCTTTCTGATCAATCAGTGTACATGGTATATTATATTGAAAATATCATATTTATTCCAACAACATTTACTACACACTTCATGCAGTTAAATCAATGAAAAGAATATAAATAAATCAACAACATAAATAAATAAATAAAATATTTTTCCTTTTCCACATATTTTAGGAAAATTATTTCTCCACCTCCAACAACAAAACCAGTATTTTATTTCCTCAATAAATACAGAAGGACAAAAAACCCACAAACAAATAAAAAAACCCTTTAAGTACCTTTAAAAGTAATTTATTTATTTTTTAACATAAACACAGAATAAAAAGTTGCTATATTTCTAACATATAGGTCTAGAACAAAATATTTTGCTTTTTTTTTTTAAGAGATTGAAATTTAAAGTGAGAGGGAATAGCTAAGGGTTTTGACACAGTGAACATTTCTGGTTTGGTTGTTTTTCTCACAGAGAAAAACAACAGAATATTATTCTAAATCTCTTTTTAAATGAAAAATTCAGCTCTCAACTCTACTTTTAACTTTAACACCACTCTAAATCAGGTCAGGATTTAACAGAATGGGGCTTGTTGAGGATCTAGGAGCAATTGAATTACAATATAACAAATTATGTACTTAATAATAAAGCTATCTCAATTAAGTAACACATTTGTCAACTCAACAGTTTTTATCACTGCAGCAGTAACCATGAATCCATATTCACTTATACTGGCACTGGCATTAATCCAATATATGATACCATAGCCATTTATTCCTTATTTATACATATTTGGGGAGGGAGAGAGGTACAGTCTGTAGATAAGTGACGTCCGCACTTAGGAATTTCTTTTCGTTCATCTGTGCACTTTTAAATACTGTGAAGAAAAGACCTGATATCACCAGTTTGGTGAGCTTTTTAAGTGAATCTAGACCAAATACTATAATTGGAGATTTTGAATGGATTAGTCCATCAGTGAAAAAGTTAAAATCTGGAGATTTTAAACCATGTAAATTAAGGTTCAAAACAAGTTTTCAGAAATGCCTCTGCCATGCAATCACAGAGATTAAGGCAAGTTTGTAAGAAAGGAATCACGTGAAAATCTTTTGGCACACATATACACCTTATAAATGTTAGAACTGCATGGAGCTTCCCTCAAATTCTCATGAAAATGGAACATTTGAGTGTAAATCACAGCAATATGAAATATAGCTCACTCTAGGTGTTTTTCATCAAACATGCATAAATATTTGAATATTATAAGGCATATATAAAGTAAGAAACAATCTTTATACTATTGCTTTCTCGAGACACCTAAGGAATAAATTAGCGAATTAAAAGATAAATTAGCTCTAAATACACAAACAATTATTATTTAAGCATACTTTAGTAAAATGTAAAGGTAATAAAATGTCATCTGAATGATATTTAAAAATAATCTGAAAGTATGATGGTTCATCCCATGAACCACAAACTGGGGGGCTCTAACTAAACTGATAATAGACAACTGGGAGAATGCAGATTTGAGGAGAAGGAGCTGTCTGGGTGGTCTGATGTGAGCTGATTGCAAGAGATCCATTATCCTAAAAGGGATACCAGGTATCCAAGCAGAGAAGAATGTATAAACATTAAATGTGAGTAGAGTGCTACAGACAGAGAATCCTTAAAGAAACAAGAAGAAACAAAAGAAACAAACATTGATACTGATTGCATTGTGTCATGGAAAGGCTGAGACCAATAGCTTCAGCATAACCTGAGGAATATCTATTATACTATTTGCAATGAAACCTTAGTTCTATGGTCAGAAGGGACTGTCAACATGATGTAATCTGTCCACCTAACCATAGATTTCGGCTTAATAATTGCTACAGTGAGACTATTCTCTCTGGCTGAACAACAGTGTAATTTTTAATATTTTTGAATTTTGAATGGATAAACTAATCATCAATTTAGTGAAAAAAGATGAAAAAATATCATAAAAAGAATTATTGAGTTTGAACTTCACATCCCTTCTGACAGAAATTATCTGAATTTAGTACTGTAATGGTTTATTTGGCATTCATCCTGAATGGGGAGGAGATGGGGGGGAGAAGAAAGGAAGGAACGTTCAGAAATGGATCTGCCCTGGGGAGAAAGTTTCTATTCTCTGCTTTAATACCAACCCTCTTTTTCTTTGATGCTCATTCTGACCTCACTGCTTGTGTTGAATGTCAGATCAGATGCTCCTATGACAACACTAAACTGAATGAATGAAAGGAGAGAGGGGAAACAGAAGAGGACTTCTTCAATTAATAATGAAACTGCGTATGTCTATGCTAATTACAATAACTGGTAAGCCATTCTTAATTCTATGAAAAGAGATGCTCTCATCTAGAATTAAGAGATTCAGAAAGCATTTCTTGCCTTGGTAAACTTAGTAACCTCCAGTAGTCTCTTGAAAACAAACACCTTGCAACTTGAACTTTTCTATTGTCAGCTAAATGGTTTTGTCTGGTGAGTTAAAGGATTCTCTAGAAATCACTTGTTTCATTAAAAAGCTTTTATTTAATAGCAAGAATGAACACAATAAAATGCAACCATGTCTACTCCATAAATTAATTACTTCTTTGGAATACAACAGAGTTTAGGGAAATAAAACCTTTGGCAAGAATATTTCTCACCATCCAGAAAGGAAATAATTCTGGGAAAAGAAACAATAGCTTTGATCAAGGTGCCCTTGCAACAGGATCTTTCAGTTTTACTTATTGTGATTTTGCTGTTTTCTAAATAATCTGATCATCATCTAAACTTTCATTGTGTACAAAAGTGCAATTCTTTGTGTTGCAAAAAATAGAGCTTCCCCTTCCCCAAAAAATCCTGAAAATACTTTATGCCATTTTAAGCCAAAAAACCCAACATCATTGAAAGGAATTATTTCAGTCATTTGATAACTCCAGGGAGCTATTGTGAAATTCTAAATTCAAGTAAACAAGCAATTTAAGCAACTTCACGTTTCTTTCTCCATTATAAAAGAAAGATAATGATTTAAACAAAATAAATGCAGAAGTTATAAAGCAGTATAGATCTTAAAGTTTCATAAGTAAATCACAAGGGATAAAATACACAATGTTAAGATTCTAAAAGTGAAGTTGATTTTTATATGTTGAATCCATAGGACTTTTTATTTTATCTGCAGTGATTATACTTTTATGCTCTCTGTACAGCTTTGGCTAATTGTCATGTAGTTGTGATTAATCTATTTGCTTAAATTTGTTTAACAGATATGTCTACATTACTCATGGTTCTATAGGGTTTATGTCATGGAAGTGACCCATTGATTGCTCAGCCGAACTGAACTGTATTCTTTCTGCGCCTGAAAGGCCGTTCTTATATGATCTATGCAACTGCACCTTTTGATTACTATGTGTGCATATAAATTTTTGCATGGTTCGATTTGTACGCAAGATCCTGATCCTTCAGTGATTTTCTTGTGGGGGAAGAGGATGAATTCATTGCAGCTTATGACCTGAACTGCAATGAGGAGGAATTTTCTTTTCCTCTCTGTTCAATTTAACATTTCTGACTTGGCAAAAAAATAGGGCATGTATGAGTTTCAAGAATCCATTGCTGTATGATGGTGGTATGTAGCTGGGTTGCAGCACTGCAGTTTGAAGAAATGAAAACCAGACACCACTCTATTATCTAGTGACAGCTACTGTAAAACTTAATGTCATTTCTTTTTGTGCTTAAGGTGTAATAGAGACTGTTGTAGCCAACCACCTCTCTAATACTTACCCTCTTTATCTATCTTCATCTTCTGTGTTAGATTAGGTGTTTTGCTTCCCTTCTTGCTAAAAGTTCTGACTGACATTTCCTGTGTGCTTTCAGTACCTTTTTTCCCCCTTTACAGCATTTCTAATTCATTTTCTTTATTCCCATTCACTCTCTCAGTGCTTTTGTCCTTCTCTGGCTTGGTATAAAAAAGAAAAAAAGAAAAAGAACCTATCATCTTCCTCTATGAGATATTAGAGCTTTCCCAAATGTATTTAGCTTCTCTCCTATGGATCCTTACTTAGCACTTTTCTGATTTAGCCAAAATTAAATCTCACCATTTCTTTGCTATTTACAGTACATCTGATTAAAGAGTGTAATGGAAAATTATAATCATCTTGCTGGGAAAAATTGAGACAGTTGTTCTCTGATTTTTATTGGGTTTATTCCAGCATTAAAACTGGCAAATCTTGAAGTATATGAGGAAGCTTAAATGTTTTTGTTATACTCCATTTGTACATGCTAGCGTTTCTTTGTTGATTTTGCTTTATATTATCCTTGATTATAAGAATCACAGACATTAGGAACCACAGGCACAGATTAGGTCATCTGATCTATTTTTATCCTAGCACTGTTTTTTAGCCCTTACTGTATCTGAATAACTTGTCCAGTCCACTTCTACATGACCCTTTTTCAGTTCTTCTTAAGACTTACAGAGCTATTTCTGCTGATATTCATCAGCATTTTGCTGTACTCAGTTTCATCCAAGTACTTCTACCTAATTATGCCAAAAATGCTTTTCTGTTCATCAGGCAGATTCTTGACCACTGGTATGCCCAGGCAATTCGCTCTGAAGCCAACAGGATATGCGTGTTAAAGGATGAATCTGGCTCTTAATATTTACAGTAATGGTAATTTCCCTACCCTCATTATCATTCTTGAATCAATAGAGACTATATGGGAAATTTTAAATGAAATCAGATACGTATCTTGGTGTCTCTAATCCAGATATTACAATAAGCACTTTTTCAACACCTGTTTCCCAAAAGAATATCCATAGCTTAGAGAAAATACCCAAAACTCGATGCAAGATGCATGGAGAGAACTATGCACTACAGAAAGGCATGTAAAAGAATCTGCATACTGCTTCTTAGAGCTAACAAACAGGGAACACTGAATGCAAAGGCGTAACTAGGCTCAGCTCCTGGCAACAGCTTCTAGCCGCTCAACGTATAGCATCTCAAACACTCTCTTTGAGGAAACAAGACTTACTCTTCTCTTCTGAAGTATAACTCATAAAAAACCCATCACCAACAATTAAAAACAAAACAAAAATAAACAAACATAAAACCCCCAAACTGATCATCTCGTAAAGCTGCTCATGCTGAGAAGACAGGAACACCAGGCTCATAATAGTAACTCCTGCATCCGAGGAGAAAGCCCTAAGCACTGCTCACAAATTTTCCTCCTTTAGAAGTGCTCCAGGACGTGTACAATGTTGAATTATTTGTGGAACAATAGGAAAACAAAACAAAACCAGAGGGTAGTTACCTTTCTAGTGAACGATAACAATTATTTCTGATGTATTTTCTTACTAGAAACAATTATTATTTTTTTTTTTTTATGAAAACTGATATTTTCAAATAATCCCATGACTCCAGAAGCTGAACCTAAGGGAAAAACAACAATTGTTAATAGTCATTAAGAAAAATTAAAGTTGGCAGTACTCACATGCAATGTTTATCATCCAAGGACTTAAATGAATTTGACGAAATTAAATTAAGCCTCTCAATACTCATGAGGATCAGATACTCCGTTCTTACAGAATGGAAAAGAGATATTTGTGAAGGTTAAATATTTCAGCAAAGTTCACAAAACCAATCAAACTTAAATCTGAGAGAAGAATTCACTAGTTCTCACAACATTCTACTTCTCTGTGCACTATGTGCCCTCCCACATTTCCGATATTTATATTCAACATAAACTCAAAAAAACTTCATACAGTTCTAAACTTTCATATAATCCCCTGTCTTTTTGCTGTGTTCACTCACTGTTCCCTTTTTATCTTGGGTATTCAGCATAGTCTAATGGTTTCCTGTAAGATTTTAAATTATATAAATCAACCTCCTTTTTTGTCGCAAAGTAAGTAGTTTTACAATCCTGATAAAAAACTGTCTAATTTTTATTTATTGTTTTATAAACCAGTGAATAACAGACAATTGTGTGTAATAGACTTTTCTGGTTGGTTTTCTTTTTTTTTTTTTTTTTTTTTTTTTTCTGTTTCGTTGGTTGGGTTTTGGGTTTTTTTTTTGAGGTTCAATTCATAGATCAGGTTCAAGATTGGATTTCTATTTCTAAGAAATCCATGACATCCATCTGCATTGTGACTGGAGGTTCATCTCTATGTTTATAATATATACTGCACTATCCTACTGAGGTTTCCATATCTCTTTATATTTTTCATTTTTGGAACATTGTTGTAACAATCTTGTAACAATCATGCATCCCCTATATTAGTTCTTAGCTTCTCAGTGAGTGATCAAAAACTTTGGGAAATTACTTATCCATGTCTCCTGTTCTTTTGTACCTAATAAGTATCTGGAAAGGCTTCATTTGGATCCAACATTTTGTCAACATTTCAGTTAATCTTCCTTTCTAGACACACCATGATGATAAAATTATTACACAAATCTTTGTTCCTCTCCCAGGATGTTTCCCGGATTTGATCTTCGTGTAAAAGGGAATAAATTCACACTCACAGTAATGTCAAATGCACCTGCCGCTTATTTATCACCATTTTTCTTTTTTATGCTGAGTCCATAATTTGTTTGTTTGGGTTTTTTTCCTGCTATTCAAGAAGACTTTTCATGGTGTTTTAGATGCCCCTGGACAGTTTATCTTAATTTAGAAGGCTTTAAAAGGAGATGTCAATAGACAGAAACAAATTTATATCCTCTAATCTCTGTGTTTCTGTGCTGTGTATTTTTTCAAGAGGTGAACGTCTGAATCTCTGATGTCTTGAATCTCTGATTTTACCCAAAGATTTGCTACTAAATAACAGTGCATTTGTTTCAGATAGGTTAACTAGGAGGCCCAAATTAGTATCATCAAACATATATTGTAACGTCTATGTGTTACTGTCACCAAGAGAAAAACACACATAAAAAAAACATAGTTCTGGTGCAGCTAGGTAAATTTTCAGCTTTTTGTACTAAGATTTACTTTGCTAGTTGCTCTTTTACAAGGGATTTTATGTATTTAATATGTACTTAATATGTATTTTAAATGTTCTAAAGAATACCACTTGGTACGTAAAAGACTAACAGTCTGTAGATTAGATCTTGTTCAGAGGGGCAGCATTCAGAAGAGGTGATTGTGCAGGCACCTCTTTGGTTTGGGGTGAGATCCATCATGGCTAACTTAAGACATATAAAATTAGAGATCTAACTAAATCTTGTAATGGACACTTGCAGATGGCAGTTCATCACAACGAAAATTAATGGAAGGGATCATGACCTGTGAGAGCATTTCTCTCTGAGGTTATGGAAGTTATCTAGATCACTAATTCAAACTAAATTTCTTATTTTCATTGACTCTTATCTTTTATATATGTCTCATCTTTTTTCTACTTGATGGAATTTCTTCTTTTCTTACTATATGAATTCCTCTAAAGAAAAGTCCCTTTCATAGAAGCACATTTTTCAACTTTTCTTACAACTGCTTAACAGAAATATTGAGGTATAACGAGACAGTCTTTTGAAAGACTAAGGGTAATCTTGCTATTTTATGTCAAATCTCATGATAACTTCCTGGTCCTTTCTCAGCTGTTTAAGAAAGATAGAGGTGAATATGTCAAGCACAAAAATTTAGTCCTACCAGAAGCAGTTTCAAGGGTATAACACAAGTATTATTCATAGTGAGGTTATCCTTTGGATGAGCACTATAGTAATGAAAGTGTTCACAGCACCTGTGTGTGTTTTCCTGTTCTTTTTATTTTTTTCAGTGATAAGTACTAAACAGTCTGAAGAGCCTTTAAAAGCAGCTCTATTATTTAAAAAGAAAAGCATAATATCCTTTTTCAGTGTGTTGTATTCGTAAGATTATAGAATAGGTAGTAGAGCAAATTTTCAATTTTAGGTGGTTAATGAGGAAATAAATGCACAAGTCTATTTGTTGTGAAATTCTTTCCATCCCTTGTGTAGCACATAAAGTACACCCCAGAATCTTTGGTTCTCTCTTTTTTTCCTCTGGAAGGGAGAAGACAGTAAATCAGAGTTCCATGGGAGAAGTGGTCAAACCAGCAACTACACTGAGTAATACGGTGGGTTGCTGGCCAAAAGAGCCATTTGATTAGGAGCACGGAAAAGAGGGACTGTAATGTGAGACTGGTATGCCCTGCATAGGAGCAGGTGAAATGGCCACTGGAAATGGTTAATAGGCAACAAGAAGATCTGGCAAGGCAGGTCTGGCTGTGTCCAGGCTCCTGAAAGCAGGGTCAGTCTTTGGAAACCAGACCGGTGGAAAAGCAGCAGATGAGGCTTTCCTTCATCACAGCTTATTCCTCCTTCTTCATCCAGTCCTATTTCATGAGACTCTCCACTTCTTTAGGTAAGGAGCACACTGAGGTATTTGCAGAACTGCTGTCACTGTCTTCTTAAAGCCAGATCAAGAAGGCAATGACGTCTGGCCAAAATGTTGCTTCCCCCTTCTCTTTTTAGTTCCTTTCTGTTGCAAAATTATTAATGAGTGTGAGGAGCTGCTCAAAAACCATACAAAAACCTTGTGATTAAGGAAATACAGTAAATTCCTGAGAAAGCTGGAAATATGGAGGGAGGCGAAAGTGCTCCAGAAAGAGGTGAGAGACTAAATAGTCTTACTTGACCTAAGAACATTATTCCAGAAGCATGAGGCAGTTTACAGCAAGTACCCAGAGACACTTACTCTCCTTTGCCAACCCCTTCGGATTTCTCAGTATTACACTGTGAAACTCCATACAGAAAGCAGGTGAATTAATTTATGCTTAAGGCTAATTATCACAGATACAGTGATGTACAAAGCAATCTATTTTCCTTTCTGTTCATTAAGTGACCTTTCCAAAGGCAGCTTACAGGGCGCTGTATTGTATAACTCCATATAACTTCATCTCTTGTCTGTATTCCCTAACTTACATCTTTACCAATGGTGTGTCATCCAAGAGTAATGCATCCTTGTTCTTGCAATAGGAGCAACCAGAACAGCTTGAGAGGCAATATACATACCTTAAGCCAATCCTGGGGCCTGAATCACAGGGGCAGGCAAGGAGTGATCTTTTGTAGCTTCATGTTTGTAGCAGAGTATTTTATTTCTTTTTGGAAAAATTTAGGTGATTTTCCATTTTTTTTCACTCTCTTAGATGTTTGAATACTGTCATGCTCATTATAGGGAGATGAGTAGTACAAAGTTCGTTCAAAACTAAGAATTTAATTAGTCAGTAGGATTTTTACGTGCGTGGTTTTGCTGTGTTCAGTGAGGAAGACTAAATCCCACTAAATCTCTGGCTCTGTTAGCCTAAAAAAGACATAGAATCATAGAATCATAGAATGGTTTAGGTTGAAAAGGACATTAAAGATCATAAATTTCCACCCCCCCTGCCATAGACAGGGTCACCTCTCACTAGACCAGGTTGCCCAAGGCCCCGTCCAGCCTGGCCTTAAACGCCCTAGGGATGGGGCCTCAACAACCCCTCTGGGCAACCTGTTCCAGTGCCTTACCACCCTTAAAGTGAAAAACTTCTTCTTAATGTTTAATCTAAACCTGCCCTCTTCCAGTTTAAAGCCATTCCCCCTCGTCCTATCACTACATGGCCTAGTAAAAAGTCCTTCCCCCTCTCTCCTGTAGGCCCCCTTCGGGTACTGGAAGGCCGCAATAAGGTCTCCCCAGAGCCTTCTCTTCTCCAGGCTGAACAGCCCCAACTCTCTCAGCCTCTCCTCATAGGAGAGGTGCTTCAGCCCTCAGATCATCCTCGTGGCTCTCCTCTGGACATGCTCCAGCAGGTCCATGTCCTTCTTATGTTGGGGACTCCAGACCTGGATGCAGTACTCAAATCACTACATGGTGATAACATGAGATTTGGCTGATAGAAGCTGTGTGCAAAATCCATGGCAAATTGGAATTTGTTAGAATCCTTAGTTAATCACAGAAATACGCTGTTGCCATCCAGTTGAAGTAAATGACTCATTCTTCGTGTGTGTAGTCAGAAAACTAACTATAATTTATAATATGTGCTTCTCGTTCTAATGGTTTCATCTAAATTTTCTTTATTTATTTGGATCTTAGCTAGTGTGAAAAATTAAAATTGCATACTTGATCTGCATTTGAACAATATCATGCAGACTTTGAGAGATACATATATGTTCTTTCACATATAATCCCAGGCAAAAAGAAAAAAAAAAAAAAGGGAAAAAAGAAAAGAAAAAGGGAAAAAGAAAACACTAATATTGGAGTGCTGAAATTTCCTTTAGATAATCACTACTTTTCCTTTCACACACACACAAAAAAAAAGCCTAGTCAAGGTGTTTTGGGGGCAGAATATAACAGGAAAAAAATGCTATTGGTGCATCACCTTCTATTCGTTATTCTTTAGACTTAAATGGCTGCAGACCAGATACGAGTGCTATTTTAGTTACTGTAGCTAGTAAGATTAAAACACTAGTTGTAACACTACTGATGTCTCAGACAGAATACCCAATAAATGATACGTGTGTGCTGTACAGTCCCTTAAGTCAGTTAATGTATCCATGTAGCTAAGCTGCTACATTGCCTCTCCCTTGCTGAAAAGGTATTCACATGCTTAGTCAGAATAATTTAGCAGTTCTGAGAAACCTAAGCTGTTCAAAGAAGTGTTATCAAGGGTGAGGATCACATCTGATGTTTTTCCACCTCTTCATAGATTTTTTTTCTTCAAGCCAGGTTCATATTCTACCTGATGTGCTGAAGTTCCTTGCTGCAAATCCAATTTGCCTTCAAATAATTGGCACTGCTTCAAGGAAAATGATCAAATGATCAAGTTCACCTTGATCCCTTAATTTCGAAATTGCTTGGCTTGCTCTTTTTCCCACAGTGTTGGGTCAAGATTTTCTTCCCAGGGTAAGTTTCAGTTCATATTCTCTATTTTCACCAGCTGAGTTGCAGATTTGTAGTATGTCTGTCAATTTGGATTTTTTTTCCTTATGTCAGACTGCTTGCCCTTGAATGTTCACCAGTATAAGAAAAAGGGAAAACATCTAACCAAATAAAGGAAGAAGAGAATTTCAAATATGCAATAAAAAGTTAAGTTCAAAACCAAATGGACTTTTTTCTTTTTTCTTTTTTTTTTTTTTTTTTTTTTTTTGTTTCTGGGATCAAACTTAATCCATAAACTATTTGAATCTACAGCTGTGAGAAACGACACCTTCAGGAAAAACCCTTCTGTCACTGATATCTTACCTAGCAGGCATCTAAGGAAAGCAGAATGGCATGATGTTTTTCTTTTCCTTTCTGTCACTATGTGAAAGACCAGACGGGGCTTGGAGTGTTAATTAGGGATATAGAACTGTATAAAGAACTTGTACCCTTAACACTGTTCTCCACTGTGTGCATTATCTTAACCAACCACAGGAACTGAATGGAAATCTCCACACTTTGAGTCTCCTTAGTTTGAACTAAAGAGCCAGCATCTGTCAGTAGACAACTCATATCTCGTACAGATCAAGCATAAAGGAAGATCAAAACTGCTATGGCCAATGGGTATATGCTTATATTGGTACAGCCAGTGATCTGCATGGGTTTCTCCTGTTTCTCTCTAATTCCCACTGCCATGATGCACTGTGTGGAGTGGTACAGTATTATTTCTTCATGAGGAAGGCAAACTCTGCTTGCCAGACTTTTAATTCTTATCATCCTTGATTAATGATTTCGTAATTCATATTATCATATTGTAAAACATCAGCTCAGTAGGACAATATTTCTGTGTAAAATTATTTTCTTTGCAGTACAGGTGGTCTTTCTTTTTAGCGTACTGTGGCTCTGAACAGCTTTCTAAAAGACATTCACTTTCTCCATTGAATATAGAAAAAAAATATATTAAAAAGGACTCTAGTGAAAGTAACCTGGTATTTCACCAGACTAAATTTAGACAATATGAATATCATCCAATAAATTTTCTTATGCCGTGGCAATAATGATTCTCTTTTCTTTACTCAGAAATTTTTAACAAAACCTTTTCCTTTTCATAGAAGGAGAGAAGTCAAATACACTTGCAGAGGGCTTTGCAATAAAAGGAACAAGGGGAAACACGATTTCCATTGGAAAGTGTAGACAGGACTGGAGTAGAACAAAGGGTATTTTTGCCCACCCTTTGTAGATTCCTCAGCAAGAATGAAACATTGGGTTGGAATAATTCGCTTTAAGACAAGAAGGAAGTTTCATTCAAGATATTAAATGACTTCAAAGAGTTATCTTTATTTTCTCATAAAATTGAGCTCTCTCTAAATATATTTAGTGCAATGATTTTGTACTATTTGTTAGCTGACACATCAGAATACAATTTTCTCTTTACAAATGAGCTTGTGTGGGTTGATAGGTTCATTTAGGATGGAGTTCATTTAATCTAGTCTAAACACAATATCATCCATAAAAAGAGTGATTTACTCTTTTAAAATATTGAGTACTCTTTTTTCCTTCTTTCTTTCTCTTTTGCGGGGACAGTGCCTTCTCAAGGAAATTATGATTTGAAAACTGGGATAAAACCCCATGCTAAAGTGGAATTAAAAATCATCCCGTGCAATTTTCTCAAAATTCTTTAAAAATAATGTTATACTGCATTTTATTTTTCCTTATTTGTAACTGAGGATTTTTTTCTGATGGGCTGTGCTGCCAGATATTTCCAAAAGCATTTTGCTGACAGATAATTGACCGTTTGACCACTGGTCCACATAGCTGTGGAGTTGTGAGTATAACTTTCAACTTCCTTTTTTTTTTTTTTTTATATTCTTCTGCTTGCAATTTCATAGCATTCTGGAATGTCCTTTCCCTGCAGAATTGTCAAGAAAGAGCACAGTAATAGGGGTCATCTGTGAATGTAATGAAAAGTCTCACAGGAATCACTCTGCGCATACAATGTCAGTTGAGGTGTGAGCTTTGCTGTGATTTTATTCCAAGCTTACAGAGCTCTGATTCCTAGTATATGACTCTTCTTTTATGGCCCCTAGTTCAAGTCATGTCAATTGTTTTGCCTAAGACTCTCTTACTTCTTCACTCTCTCTGTCCATCTACAGTTAACTGTCACATTTTAATTCTAAATTGGAAGGCAAAAGCTAAGAAGGTCATACTTCAGGTGTCTGGATATTATGAAAATATTTTTCTGCTTAAAAAAAGTATACAGAGGAATATTTATTTATTTATTAAATAAGATAGTATCGTTGCCATTGAGATTTACCATCTCATTTTGTAATTAATATTTTATTATCATAAGAAATCAGCAGCAAACTACAAAGACATGTATATATTCATTGCATTACACTTTGCTTTCTATTAGTTGATGATCCAATTTTATTTCATGATGTGGCAGTCCCAAGTAATTCATTCTGTATCTTCCATATTAAGATATCACAAGGTTGCATAATATGACTTACCAGGATTTGATATGGTCTGTTGTTGACGTAGAATGTTATATATTTTTCTCATACTACTTCTAAATATTTCTTTAGGGAGATTAGGTAGTCATGATTTAAGCAGCTTTTCTATACCAAAATACCCCCTCTTTGTGCTGTAATGAAGCATTTTGGTATTTTCAACATGAGTGGAATATAACCATCCAATGTACTAGAGAGTGTACTAAATGTACTAAATATGTACTAAATGTACTAAAATATGTTTTCGGTACACTAGAGAAATGATTCAAAGGTAGCATGGGTCACCAGTCTTATTTGTTTAGATTGTACTCACTTTGGAGCAGGGACTGTTTAGTATTAATGAATATTAAGACCCTTAATTCATTTTAAAATTCATGGTTAGTTTGCCCAGTAAAACATAAAATTACAATAATATTTGCATCAGATACATGCAGATTTGGGGATTTTTATTTTTTTTTTCCAAGGCAAGATGGAACTTTGGCCTGGAAAAGGAAATACTTTAAAAAAAAACAAAACACACACACAAAAAAAACAAAAACAAACAAACAAACAAAAAAACTTGACTGTATATTAAATAACTCTCCTCAAAATCTTACTTTTATCTTACAAATGTGAGCATACTGACTTTGCAGGTCTGAAGCTCTGTAGGTCACTATTAAGGGCCTCACAGGAGTCCCTTTTTAAAAGTCATTCACCAGAATTGAAAAGAATGTAGAGTGGTGTCTGCTAGAATGCTTGAACACAGCTCAAAGAGACGCCTTCCAAGATGCTCCTGAGGAGTGCCTTTGTCCTTTGAACTGTCCCAGACCGAATGTCAATCACTCAGTCACTATCCTCTTCTGTAGGATGGCTTCATTGAGACGACACAAATCAGACCTTGTGCTGTGCTGTAATACGTATACTTTTGCTATGTAAAAAAAAAAAAAAATAAACAATTTCAGAAAAGCATATTCAATAGTTGTTTGGTTGTGAACTCATGTAATTTTTTCTCAATCCTAGATATCAGGAAGACTTTTCATTTAAACAGAAAATTAAATTTAAAAATTCCTATGAAAGCCAGCTTTCCTGGAATCAATTTCTGCCACATTAGTATTTTTCCCTCCACGGGAGTTCCTTGTCAAACTTTATGAATATACAGCTAAGTAGTTTTTTTCAGCTCACTTGAACTCAGGATCATCGTTTTAGGATCTACCTAGTTTAGATCACTTTATTTTAGGTAGCTAGTTAAGTTTTGTAGTATGCAATTTTGAAATTGAGCAGCCAGCTGGATAGAGTGTCTGTATTTGGGGTGATCTATAAAGTGTCATTGTTAAGAAAAAAATCCAAAGACTTTTTCTATTAGAAACTAAAATAGAAGTGACAGCTTAACAGAGTGTAGATTAAATCATATTCAATGAAAATAAAAATATATTGCCACTGAGATCATACTTTGGACACACTGTGGAGTAGACCTGCTGTGTAAACACATCAGGAGCAATCTGCATTTTATGTTGAAACACTATTAAATATATTCTTTGTTTATGTACATTCAGGAAATCCAAAAAGTAAATGTTTAGGTGAGCTGAAATGGAGAAACTGACATTTCATTCCAAACAGGCAATGACGGAAGAATAAAAAGTAACTTTAGAAACAACAAAAATTAAAAAAAAAATAACATAAAGATCTTTTGGGTGAGAAAGAATTGAATTGATAGCCTGACTAAATACTTAGAAAATTTTCCAATACAAATTTCAGTCTGTGTTTGAATATACTCTCCTTTTATTTAAAGGTATATGGAATTTTGTCTGGAAGATGTGTTGATTTACAGAAAACAGATAGGGGCTAGCTAACTGTTGTTTTTCAGTATCATATTGTCATTCAGACAGTTTTGCAAGGGATAGAGAGTACTGGGCCTCAGCCACTGCTAAAATTTTGTCAGTGATCCAGAGGTAAATATATAATGACAGCTAAAATATCTTTGAATAGCAAAAGACTTTGCTAAAGTGATATTTAAGGAGGACAGAACAACCAGAGGTGGTGATCAGGCAGGTTTGGTAACTTAAGGCTATCCAAACACAGTGCTTCAATACAGTCATGCACAAAATCTGGGAACAAATAGTGCGATCTACTGACGCCGGTTTACACACCAGAACATAGTGACTGAAATAGCTTAAATTAAAAAAAAAAAAAATTAGATTTAAAAAGACTTTCCCATTGCGAAGTAATGAAAAACTGAATGTCTAAACTCTTATTGCGGTTAAACCCAGTTAGGCAGCTCAGCCCCACGCAGCTGCTTGCTCGTTCCCCGCAGCAGGGTGGAGGAGAGAATCTGCAGGATAAAAGAGCGAAAACTCATGGGCTGAGAGAAAGACAGTTTAGTAGGTAAAGCAAAAGCTGTGTGTGAAAGCAAAGCACAGTAAGGACTTGATTCACTGTTTCCCATCAGCAGGCAGATGTTTCGCCATCCCCAGGAAAGCAGGGCTCCATCTTACTTGGGAAGACAACATCCACCCGCCCAACTTCCTCCTCCTTTCTCACAGTTTTTATTGCCGACAACGATGTCGTATGGTGTGGGATATCCCTCTGGTCAGTTGGGGTCAGCTGTCCAAGCACTGCAAGCACTTCTTAGCAATAACTAAAACACAGGTGTGTTCTGGTCACAAATCCAAGACATAGCACCATGTAAGCTAGTCCAAAGAAAGTTAATTCTACCCCAGCCAAAACCAGTACAACAGGTAAAATGCAAAAGACCCACAAGGGTTACTCAGAGGAGCTCACTTACCTTGAAAAAAAGACTGGGAGCTAACGTCACATCAATGCATGGGTACCTTCACAAGGGGAGATCACTTTATTTATTGGAGAGAAGAACAAAAGGAACCAGTGGTCAGAGACTGAAGCTAGGCACATTTAAATCACATAGTAAGTATTTGGTTTTAACCTGAAGACCATTTAAACTTTTGTACAAACCATCAAGGTTGTTTCTGGGAATTCCCGCACATTTCATGCCTGTACATTCAGATTTTCAGAACCATAAACTTTGTGAATCAAAAGTTATACTTTCCTTAAGTACAAGTGTGATAAAGTGTTAAGCAGGTGAAATATTACAGTTTGCAGTATGAATTGAATTAAAGAACAATACATATTTTTTTATTCTTCTGGCTATAATATCAGTTCACCAACTGGACATACATTTTAGCCACAGAATCAAACTTTCTTTTTGCTGCAATTAGTGTATGAGCATTAATGATCAAGACTTAAAGGCTTCAGTTGGGGAAGAAAGAACATCTTTGCCACTTATAGACCCAATTTGAATATTACTTTTGTACTTGCATAACTAACAGCAGACCATTGAGGATTGGTGAATCACATGAATCGCATCCAATGTCTCTAGTGTTTGTAAAAATCCATGTGCTTCACAACAAAAATTAATGAAAAATGCAGCTCTTATAGTGGCCAATATTCTATCCCAGCCCATGGCATATTGTCAGAATTAAATCACAGGGCAAGAATGACGTGCAAACGACTCTGCAAAGACAGAAAGGTCAGCTGAGCATGGCATTAATGGGAACAAATAATGCTCCTCAGAGAACAGAACGGCCATGTTAATTTTCCCAGTAAAGTCCTGAGCATGTTCAGCATGAACTATTTTTTCAGAGTCCTGCCCAAAGTTGGATCATTATGCAGTCGATGAAAACTCCCGTAACTACTTACGTCTCAGATTCCTTAAATATAATTGTTCAAAACCACTGCTTCTAGTAATGACTAGAGCTACACAGAATCGTGAAGAACTTCACTCTGCTTTTCCAGGCAAATATTTCTCGGGTTTTGGTTTTGTTTTTGATACATTTTTTTTCTTCATCCTATATCTGTGAAACCTGTGCACATTACAAACCTTTTCTGTTTGCACAAAACCTGTAAAATGGAGGCTGTAAGAGTTTTCATCTATAACTTTGTACCCTACTTGAGGAGAAAAAATATGATGCTAAAATAATAGCTGTATCCAACTACAAAATCTTTTCATAATGAATGGGATGTTATTAAAGGAGTATGTTGTTGAATTTTCATATTAATGTAAATAAATTCACACTTTTCTTTAATATTCTCCAGTTTAGCACTCTAAGGACTATGACTTACCAAAAAAGAAATTTATTCTCAATGAGTTTCATAGTTCCATGTTTTATTATAAGAAGGATAAAATAGAAAACACTTGTCTGTGAAAATGGTAAAGACTCTCTGACACTGTACTGAGAACTACTTTCTATTTTGATATTTTTGATGACTTCCTTCACAAGTTTTCATTTACTAACCCACTAGTGTCCTTACTCCTCAAGGTCCCCTTTAGCAAGCATAATTCTCTGTCTTTTCAGTGAGCAATAACAACAACTATTGTCAGCATTTATTGTAACATGCTGAGTTTTATGGCAGGAAGTCAGATATACTCCGTAACTTTCTCTGTTGGTCCAATTGGCCAAAGTTTTACTGCTGAAGCTAACACTAAGGTAAATAGTTAGGTTTCTATACTGCAGAAATGCAGTTACAAACTTACTACCATTTTCTTTTTTTTTTTTTCCCAAACTTAAAAAAAATCTCTTCCTCAAAATACCTAGCTGGCAAAAAAAAAAAAAAAAAAAAATTAGTTGCCTTTGTTTAGGAAAAAAAAAAATTTAAAAAAAAAATTATTTTTTTAACAAAAAAAAAAAAAAAATCCACGCTGTAATAAATGAGATGGCCTTTTGCACACACAAAAACCCTCCTGTAGCAATTGAATTAATCAGTGTAAAAACACCCTCAGAAATAAAATAGCAAGATACAGGCAGTTTAGAATAGTTTTAGGGGAAAGTAATTCTCTTTTCAGAAAGTTCTTCTTTAGAAGCCTACTGCACACAAAGCATCCAAAACGCAGATTAAAAACAAGTACACTGAAACATGACCTTATACCAGAGCTCATGAAAAAAATTTGTACAAAAATCTCTTTTTAA